>NC_064290.1:25940799-26259620 GCF_019186545.1 Solanum stenotomum | reverse complement strand
ACTTGATAAATCGGGTCGTGACAATTAGCCACCCTCAACTTAGGCTTTTGGCCTAAGTCAAAGTGCACATGTCCAAGGAGGGACCGGGGCCAACATAGTAGATTATGGGAAGACGAGTTCGGGGTTTGGAAAGAAATGGTTTGCTTTTATGCTCAACGTTCGATCAAAGGGAGCAATTATTTCATTTGGTTGGATCCTTCTTTTAGGAAATTTGTGGACTTTTCAGAACAATGACCTATGATCACTTCCTAACCTCTAGATTGAATTGTCTTAGTAGGACTAACCGGGCAAGTTCTAGTTTTGCACAAAAACTGTTTGAACACTCAACGATTCTCACCCACTCTTGGCACATAGTTTCATTACTAGATTACTCAATACAAGTTTCAGCTCAAGTCATGCCATCAATTTGATTCATTATTATGTCATACTCAGAGCCAACATATTCAACTAATCGTAGCCTACAATTTCTAGCATACATCCCAAAATCTGATGGGTATCATTTTTCATAAGCCATCATGCTTCTTTCTTTATCATGCTTCTACACATACAATCCTAAGATATGCCGGTTCAACAAAAATTAAACAGTCCCTTGGGGGAAAAGAAACAGGCAAGAAAACCTCAATAGAGGATTCATGAGTTGGGTTATTCAGACTTCACCCTATCACTCACAATCCATTTACCCCACCCCTAACAAAAATAGATGCAGTTGTCCTCAATGCATACAAAAACAGTAAAAGAGAATGGATTGGGTGAAGCAAACTTGTGGCGCAAAGTGCCGGCGAATCATCAACAAGCAGGGGGTCCAGTTTCCCAGAACCCGCTGGAACAATAGTGGGGGCATCTTCAGTAGTGCCCACCTCAACAATCATAGCACCCTCAGTAGTGCTCTCTATCAATCTCTTCGCACCATCAGTGGTGCTCACAAAGTCCCCTAAAGCAGGCTGGACTTCTACAACTGGGGCAGAACTCGATACCCCTGCAACTCTCTCACGCACCCTTTTGCTGGCGCAACTCTTCGTCTAACATCGAAGCCCTCCTTGCCTCCTTCTCCTGCCGACGCTGTCTCTTGTGAGCTTTCTCCTCCTCAGTGCGATGAGAACGGTGCCGCTTGCCTTTGGCATGTGTAGGGCAAGCTCCTCCTCGGCGGTCCCACTGAATAGAGCATCCAGCACTGTATCATCAGCCAGTGCAGTAGGTGCAACCTGAGGCTCAACTGAAGGTGTGGCAAGGATGGCATCAACGTAAGTCCGGAGGCTGGCTAAGTCAGCCTGCAAAGCAGATAGATCTATGGTTGGGGCTGATCGCTCGAGGACTCATAATTCAAAGGCATCAAGGCCCTTATTAACAGCCTGGACCTTCTGGTCCGTCATCCCCTCCATCCTGCGCTCCACTCTGGCCTCGGACTCGGCTATCGACTTTTGCATCCACGGTTGGATGTGATGCAGCAGGGTAGCCATCTAAGCTTCTAACTTCTGTACTCTAGCCAATAGGACAACAGTAGTTCCTAACTGTGGTGTGGACCGGGAAGAGCTAGGAGCCATACTATTTGCCTGAGATGAGGAGCCCGGGACAGTGTCGGTGTGATCGAGGATGCTGGGGTCACCGCCCTGTGCTTGCCCCACTATGTCTGCAAGGGAGGTACCTCAACCTGAGGCTCTCTGCGAGGCGCTGCCACATTTGCCTCATCTCGAATAAGGCCGATGTCCAATGCCCCTGTAGGGTGGACTAACTTGTCACAATACCAGATCAGCACTCCAGAGTCCCTGCACAAATGAAAAATTAGATATGGGAAGGGGTAAATAGTGGAGGTCCTGAATGCCCTCTCGTGAATCTCTGCCAGCAACATGCGGGCAAAGTCAATTTCCACTCCTGCAACCAATGCCACAACCATGACCGCTTTGTCCCACGTGACTTGATTGTCAGTTTTTATAGGCGACACTCTGTTACGCACCAGAAGCCAGAAGAACTTGGCCGCAAAATTTAATGTGGCCTTTCGGATGCCCAACCGTGGAGCAGCGACCCATTCTGCGCGCTCGCCATCTGCAGCAATGTACCTGGCTAACCATAGTAGAATAGCCTCTCGCTGCTCAGCGTTCCTCTGGAAAGCGCCACTCCGCACGATGTCCCATCTATAATCAAACTCTGCTGTGCTGAGAGACCAAGAGTGACCCTTGGTAGGACCATAGAGAAAGCGTCTGATCGTGGCAGGTGATATGTCCACCGGACAACCTCGAACCAAAGTGGAAGTGAGAGGATCTTGAGCTAGGGGCTTTGACCGCTTGAAAATTGAACCGCGGAGAGTGGCAATATAGGAAGCATAGAATTCCCGCACAATCTCCTCGTTATATGTCCCTGGGTCTCGAGCCATCCAGTCACACTTGTGAAGGTTGAACAGCCGGTGAATGTCCAGAACAGTGTGCAAGCTCCCTGTAAGGACTCTGCGCTCCTCTGTAATCAGTCAGGCCATCTTCTGTTTATCGTTTACCATCTTGGCATCCCGATAAATTTGCCATTGGCCTTCTACACACCACCTATTTAGCTCGTCGGCTACAAGAGTGGGGTCATCATTATGTAGTGCAGGAATGGACTCCGAGCTAGTTGCCTCATCAGACGAGGCTACTTGGTCATTCTCACCAGACCCTGTGGCTGATTTAGCATTGGACCTTATAGCATGGGCAGACTCGGATCCTGAAGAATGGGCAGACTCGGAGCCTGAAGCATGGGCAGACTCGGACCCGGACATCGACCCCTCTGAACTGGAAGCAGCCCCAGTTGGTGACCCGATCAGTGTGAGCTCCTCATTAGACTGGAAGACAGTGACTATGTCAGAAAGCACCTTCCGGGGGGTACCTCTGGTGCCTCGAGGTGCAGTGCGAGAAGTCCTAGTGTTGAGAGGAACATATGTTAGATCTGTGTCGGTGTCTGTGTCTTCATTGATTAACCGGATACTAGGGGCAACAGATTTTGACTTGCCCCGTTTTTAGTAGGTGACCAGCTTTTTGGGTGCCATCGTACCTGTGGAAGCGATATCAGTGCCCAAGACTAACTATAGATAGACAATCAAAACTTTTAGAACTAAAACCGAACAGCGACAAAGCCCCAAGAAAATTTCAGACAGATGCTACAGTGTTCATCCACGGAAGAGATCTATGGTCCGTAGACTGATCTACGGTCCATGGATCTCTTCCGTGGATCAGGAAACCAATAATATAGGTCGCAGATGAAAACCACGGATGTGCAGAACGGTCCGTAGATTAATCTACGGACCGTAGTCCACGTCCGTGGTTTCACACTTGGTAAATTTTTTGTGTGCATCCAGTGACGAACCTCATCTACGGTCCGTAGATGGATCTACGTTCTGTAGATAGGGTGTCGTGGATGTCATCTGTGCTAGGTTTCAGCCATATTCTTCTGATCAATCATTTTTGGCCTTATTTTTTCAACATTTAACGAAGCCCCATCATGCATTTCAACATTCAATTACTCTAGTTCTTCATTCTTAAGATTCCGACTAGTCATTTTACCAAACAATTTAGACAAGTTTTTGGAACCCTAAGTCAAAACTGACATATAGACTTCCAATCATATACAATAAAGCTACACAATCACTATCTATCGTTCCAAAGGCATTGTAATTTTTAAGTTTATCATGCAATTTCATCTAACAATTACCCAAGGTCCAACTCCCGACTTTCTATATTCAATCTATGAATCAAAATTCAAAGTGAGGGAAAGTTCTATTACCTTACAAGCAACAAGGAGTGGTGTGATTGCATGACGACACTAAGCTTAGCAAGACCAATGAATCACCTCTTCGCTACTAACCAAACACCGGACCCTTCTTGTGGAATATGGAATGGGTTTAATTGAAATGGAAGGGAATTTGGGAATTTATGGAAGGGATGATATTATGGGGGAGTTATGGAGTGATTTAGGGAGTTTATGGGATGGAGAAAATGGTTTTGGAAGTAATGGAGGGAAATGGAATGGTTTAAAAAATGGGGGTTTTTAAATAAGGGGGGTCCGGGTCGAGTCAGACAACCTTAGGATTTGGACTCACGAGACCCCGTCTACGGTCCGTGAGTCGATCTACGGTCCGTAGATCACTAATACACTTAGAAAAATTCAGAGGCTTACTTGGGATCTACGGACACCATTTACGGTCCGTTGATGAATCGACGGACCGTCGATGGGGTCCGTAGACCTCTGCACCAGACCATTTTCTACAGATTTATTTCGTGGTATACCTACATATGTAGCAACTAATAGGCTATTATATTTTTTACATTTTCTGGACACTTTTTAGACACGGACCCTATACTAATTCTAGCCAACACTAAGAACTAAAACACTAAAACACCTACCTAAATTTAGACAAAGACACAATTAAACAGAGAAAGCTAAACTACGAAATGGAAAATAGAACCCTGTCGTTGGCTAGATTGTACATCTTGGGTTGCCTCCCAAGCAGCGCTTGATTTAACGTCGCGGCACGACGCAAGTGTCTTGATTACTTACACTTCATCAAGATTATAGGCCTCAATCACTTCTTACATAGTTTCAGCATTTCCCAGATAGATCTTGATCCTTTGCCCGTTTACCACGAACCTTGTTACCTCATGGAAGGTCTTTTCAAACCAAGTATTTATGTTTGTTCTTACTTGCTTGAATCATATTGTTTATAACATGAACGCATGGGACATGTCAATTACAAAACCTTGAAAATCCTGATCAACTTAGATGTTTTGCCTAACTTCTAGTGCAATAAATCAAAATGCCAAGTATGTGTTGTTGAAAAAAATTTTAATCCCTTAGAATTGATTTACACTGACATTTGTGATATGAAGTCAACACCATCTCGTGGTGGGAAAAAGTGTTTCATAAATTTTATTGACAATTGCACTAGATACTATTATGTCTATTTGTTAAATGGTAAGGATGAAGAAATATAAACATATAGGCAGTATAAAACTGCAATTGAAAATCAGTTGGATAAAAAGATTTTCATGATTAGAAAAGTGGTAGATGTGGAAAATATGAATCTTGTTTTGCAGAAATATATTTGGAAAATGGAATCACCCATTAAATTACTGCACATACTCACCTCAATCTAATGAAATTGTTGACAGGAAAAAACCAAACTTTAAAGAAAATGTTGAATGTCCTACTTATAAGTTCAGGTTTACCACAAAATTTGTGGGGGGTTCTATCATTATAGCAAAAGAGAACAACAAAAAGTTTGTCTGTTCATAAAGAGGAAAACAAAAAAGTTTTGTTTGTTAGTAAAGGGAGCAACAAAAAAAAACTTCCGTTTTTTTAAGAAAGGGAACAACAAAATTTTTTGTTTGTTCAGACTTTGTTGTATCCTGATGGAGAACTACTTGTCGCCCCTTAAAGTCTATACAAGCAATAATTCTTGAAAGATAGTGATCTAATAATTTCCAATACAATTTATTCCATATGAGAAATGGAAATGAGGAAACTATTCCCAAACGTGTCAAAATAGGACTTAAGACTGTGGATTGTATGTTCATTGGATATGCTACAAATAGTAAAGCATGTTGCTTTATTGTTCATAAGTCCATACCGTCAAATAGTCAAGTGAAGGACCTAAACAACCTTGTAAATAACTAAAAGAGAATGTACTTAATAAAGAGATTCAGAGGCGTAGTAAATGTCAATGGACAAATTACTTCCTCCGAATTTGATCTTGTAACATTTCTTCTTGAAAATGAGTCCATATAGTCGAAGAAGATATGTCTTCTGTGGACTCATCCTTTTTGGAAAAAGGCTGTCAATAGTAGGATAGATTCAATCTAGAGCAACCACACTTGAGAGTTGGTTGATCTTCCTCCAAGAAATGAACCTTTGGGTCCAAAGTGGATCTACAAAAGGAAACGAAACTTGATGAAAATATTGACAAATACAAAGAAAGACTTGTTGTCATAGGCTTTAGACAATAAGAAGGCCTTGATTGTTTTGACACATAATAGCCACTAACTAGGATTACATCAATTCAGATGTTAATTGCGATAGTTGCGGTATATGGCCTTCAAATTCGTCAAAATGGATGTGAAAACATTTTTTAAAATGGAGAATTGGAGGAATAAATTTACATGGAACAACCCGAGGGCTTTGTGGTTCCTGGTACAGAAAAGAAAGTTTGTAAACTTGTTAAGTCACTTTGTGAACTAAAAACAAGCGCCCAAATAACGACATGTAGAGTTTGACAAAACTATGTTGGCAAATGAATTCAAGATTAATGAATGTGATAAATGTTTTTACATTGAAGACACTCCAAATCACAAGGTCATTGTTTGTTTTTATGTTGATCATCAAAAGAGACATTTCTAACATAAATGCTACTAAGCATATGCTAGAAAATAACTTCGATATGAACGACATTGAAGTTACTTGTTATGACCCTAAAATGAAATAAGATGAACTAGAGCTTCACATGTATTTTGGAAGTTGGTAATTTGTTAAAATGATGAGTTTTGGCTTTTGAGGCTTGAAGAGTTTTGAGGTCGAACGACAAGGGACGACCATGACGTTCCAAAACTAGTCTTGTGAGCTTATGTGTTCTAAGTGGTGTATTGTTGTCCTGGGTTTGTTTGAAAATTTTGGGGAGTCAATGTCAAGGCACGTGTTAGACTCCATCTTATTGAAGGCCTTTTCTATTTTGGTTAAGGTGCTTGGGCTTGTGCCAAGCCAAGGAAGGAAGGGCCTTAGCCAAAGGCCAAGGCTTCCAACCTTGGCTAGACACTGCCTCAAGGCTTCACGGACCACTTCACGGCCAGTGGTATTGACGATGGCTCATGAAGGAGGTCATGGAGATGCCTTGGTGGCATGTCAGGCAAGGCGCTTTGGCCAAGCCACTACCCCAACTTTCACGGACCACTTCACGGCCAGTGGTCTTGACCACGGCTCGTGAAGGAGGTCGTTAAGGTGACTTATCCTGAGGGGGCTTGGCAAGACAAAGTTAGCCACTGCCTCAAGGACCAAGGGCACCACCACGAGCAGTGGTGCCCCTTCATGGCCCGTCTAAGTAGGCGTGGTCTCTGGCGGGGCTGCCCAAAATTGGGGCATTTAAGTAATTCCCCTTTCTATTATTATTAAATGGGGTTGATTTTTAAAGGTTTATATCATTATTTCCCCAAATAAAAACAAGAGTTCTTCCTCTCCCAAAACTTCTCTCTCTAACTCAAGGAAGAAGATGAAGATGAAGTGGGAGCTAGGTTTTCGATTCAAGGAGATTTCCTCGGCAATTATGTTAGGGAATCTTAGTAAAGGTATGGTAGTTCTTTATCTATGGCAAGCTATCACCCTAGAGCCAATTCCAAAATAGTTTCAAGTTTTCAAAGTTTATGAAAAAGCCTTTTTCTCACTCAAAATCAAGGGTTCTTGCATGAAATGATTTCAAATGATAAGATATGATATTATTGATGTTTAATTGATGTTTTAAGGTGAAAAACTCTATGAACCCTTGATTTCACAAAATCTCTAAAGTTGGTTCATGAAGTGGGTGTATTGTTTATGATTGAATGATGATGGAATTATGCTTAGATTGAGTTGAATAGTTGATTTCTATTATTATATATGCTTATCTATTGTGAACTGTTGGAGAATTGAGGAATGGTAATTGTGGCTTTTGAAAAAGGGTAAGTGGACCTAACTTCATTGTTAATGTAGAATTGATATAGAATTGTGATAGATTGATGTGTGATCCACTTATGGTGGAGGTGTTTAGTTATTGAATGTATTGTGTTTGTGGCCTTGGAGGGATTATATGAGGAATTAAAGTGTTGACATGATATCATATATGTGAATGTGATGTGAAGGATTTGAATGAGAATCAAATGAAGTAAAGGTAATCATGTTGTGAATATAAAGGTGTTCATGTGATCCCAAGGTGATCTTGTATAAAGTGTTATTGTATTGTGATTGGAAGTGTGTCCTCTCTTATTGTTCATAAGTGATGATGATGGAATGTGAAGGATCTCTATAATGTGATGTATGTCTTGAATTGGTAGACTTAGGTGCTTCTTCTTGAAACATGAAATCTATGGAATGTGATCTCTTGACTTGGTAGGCTTAGGCATCTTTCTCTTTAGTAATGAATGCATCTTGACTTAAGTGTCTAATTGTGCATGAATTGGTAGACCTAGATTGGTAATCTCTTCTTAAATAAGTGAATGAATGAATGTCTAGGATTGGTAGACCTAAGTTGGTGCCCTTCTATATATGAGTAATGAGGCATTCTAGGCTATGTCTTGAACCGGTAGACCTAAGCATGGTGCCCCTTCATGATGAGTCTAGGACCCTATGTGAATGTGAAACCTTGAAGCGGTAGACCTAATAGTGGTAACCTCCTTCTTGTGTGAAATGATAGACTTAGAGTTGGTGGACCAGAACGGTAGAAAGCCCTCTCTAACAAAGTCAATGAGCTATCCTTAATGAACCTTAATCGGTAGATCCTTGTGGTGCCCTTCTTGGTAAATGTACTATGGGTCGGTAGACCAAATGATAGTGCCCTCTCTACTATATACATGTGAATGAAATTACTCTATGGAAACTAAGGCTAAGCACCGAGTGGATATGGTTAAGATGGTAGCTCTTCCCGAGTATGAGGTAAGAGTACAATGAACGTCTTTGCATATCCCCTAAACCATGTGCCTACATGGGTTGTGTACTAGTTCTACCCTTGGCAAGTAGAACACCTTCCACGGAGTAGGGTATACTCCGGATTCCATGCCTAGCTAGTATGGTTTATGTCGGTTAATGCCCATTCCCATCATGTGGGATGTGCACTCTAGTCATTGGATAGGTTCTACAACGTGTAGGTAGTAGTATGGGATGCTATCTACACATGGCACGAGTAGGCTTTGAACATACTAAAGTGAGTTCCCTAAGCCTTAATGGCTATTGTATGAAAGTCCTCTAAATGCATAAATGTGTCCTAAATGACTCTAAAGAAGAATGTTGACTTGTCATCCTTTTAATATTTTGAATATCTCTCTTATATTAAGAAAATGAACTATGTAGCATGTTGTATTGAAATGTAAAGGTTCTTGTCTATTGTGGCATTGAGGAACACTTAGTTGTGCTTGAAGAGGTTGTATGGGTGGCCACTTCATGTCTTACTTAACTGTGTCTTAGGGTAACTTTAGATAGAGGTCCTAAGATCATGAAATGATTTTTTTTGACGAATATGTTTATGTGTTGAATATTAGTACTAGTTGTGCATGATGGCTTGTGATATAAAGCATAATAAGTGGTAAGTTCACGTTTGGTGGCCTTTGGATGATGCTTTAGTGTGGATGGTGGTATGGGATGCTATCCATACATTGCAGAAAGTATTGTCGAAGGGTTACTTAAGGAGGATGGTTGAAGGTGAAGGAATGGGTTATATGTGGAGTATGTGCTAAAGTGTTTAATGACTTGTATGTTGGTTATGGTTGAGTATTGTGACCCTTATACTTGTATTTTCATGAAGTTTTACCAAATGGCATAAAGCATGTTTATCTAATAAATTTCCCTTTTAGCATGCTTTTGCATGGCTCTCATACTTAGTGCTTAATTGTGCTAACCCCATTTCTTCCCTTTTTGACTATAGTGTAGGGATTGGAGATATTGGTGTGCTATGGATGATGGATAGGTTTCTAAGGTGTTTGAGGATGAAGACTTGGTGAGTCCTCAAATATTCGAGGACAATACCCTACATGTTCCTTTTATGTCTTTCAGTATTGTTTAAAGTTTTGTAAGGGCTTAGTCCCAATGTTGTACTCTAAAGGTATTAGATGGTTTTGAGACATAAGTGTATAAAGTTAGAAGTCTTCCGCTTGCTATTTTAATGAATGTATCTTCGTGTGTGAAGAAATTTTCTAATTCTTCTCTGTTTTTAAGTATCGTATGCAATGAATGATCTAAGAGGCTTGTATTAAACCTCTTCGAGGTTGAGTACGATGATTACGACTAGGGGGTGCTCTCGGGTTGTGACATTACTGATGTGATTGAAAAGGTACTTGACAAGTTCAAGTATTTGGATTTCCATATTGTCAAGACTCCAATAAATGTGAGTTTTGTACTTCAAAAGAATGAAGGAAAAATCGACTCACAATTGGATTATGCTAGAGAATTGAGAAGCATGAGATATAGCATGCAATTTACGCGATCAGATATAGCATGTGCTATTAGTAAACTGAGTTGGTTCACAAGTAATCTCAATCAAACTCATTGGATGACAATGCAAAGAGTT
Source organism: Solanum stenotomum (assembly GCF_019186545.1). Taxonomy (NCBI): domain Eukaryota; kingdom Viridiplantae; phylum Streptophyta; class Magnoliopsida; order Solanales; family Solanaceae; genus Solanum; species Solanum stenotomum. Next base: position 26,249,362 of record NC_064290.1, on the reverse strand, counting down.
TTGGAGTATTTGAAACATACTTAAGAACTATTGTTTTGCATTATAACTAATATTCGATAGTATTGGAAGAATATAGTGATCCAAATTGAATTACTAGGTCAAATGAAGTAATATCCACGAGTGGATATGTATTTACTCTTGGTGGAGGAACAGTCTCTTGGAAATCTTCCAAACAGAAATGTATCGCTTACTTTACTAAGAAATCTGAGTTTATACTCTAGATAAGGTCAGTGAAGAAGTTGAATGACTCCGAAATTTCTTGAAAGATTTTTGGCCTAAACCTTTAGCTCTAGTATGCATACATTGTGAGATTTAATTTGCAATAGGTAGGGATAGAGCATGATGTATAATGGAAAGTCTCGACATATATGATGTAGATATAATATCGTTAGAGAACTACTCTCTAGTGTAATTATCATAATTGACTATGTAAAGTCAAAGGATTATGTGTCAGATCCACTAACAAAAGGCCTAACTAGAGACGGAGTTGATAGATTATCAAAGGGAATGAGACTATGGCCAAGGACAAGTCATTGTGGTGGTAACTTTATCTAGAATATTGGAGATCCCAAGATCTAGGTTCAAGGAGATCAAACAAAGTTATTGATAACAGTTCAATATTGTGAAAATATTTTTACGGTCCATTCTCATGATAAGACAATGTTCAGTAACAAGTATAAAGGCATTAGGACTTTTTAATGGTTTCTATGTTTGATACACGGTATATGTCTTTCCCCGAGCTACCACTGAGACGCGGACAGAGGACCTAGGATCACAAGTGACCCCAAGCTAACTCTGCTGGCATAATCATGAGCATACTAAAGAAAAACTGAGAAATAAAACTGATGAGGAAGCTAATAATAAGTAAATATGAAATGATGGGGAATACCCATATACTAAATCTAACTATCAAATCTGAGAGTTTTAATACAAAAGAAATATCAAACTCAAATACTAAGTTGAATCTAACTATGTCTGAATATAGCCTCTAACTGACTAGAAGTTCTGGGACATGCCCTAGCTAAGTCTAGCAAAACTAAAACTAAAACAATGAAAACTAAAAGAAAACATGACTATTGTTCTCGAAGAATTAGGACTCACCACTGATGGTATTGAACTGGAGATCGAGAATCGATCTAAGCGTGATCTGGATGCTGAGAACCTGAACCTACATCACGAGAAGATGTAGCGCAAATTATGCATCAGTACTTGAAAGGTACTGAGCATGCAGGATAGAGTAAAGCTGATATAAACACATAATTGAACAAGCAATAAAGCAAGAGCATATTCTGAACATGATATAGATACTGAATACTAAGCTAACTGAATACAATGACCAAATTTATAATATGCTGAGACTGAATATTGACTGTACTGAAATATGTTCATGAATGGAGTCTGACTAGACTGTAGGAGCTACTAATAACTGATAGTAAAACCACATGAGCTAAATGTGGAGTCTGATGTATACGCCTCATCGAGAGGACCCAATACACCCAACCAAAGGTATAGAGGCAAGCTGGAGTAATCACTAAAATGATGCCCACACAGGGGACTTACATACTACATGGATCGTAGTTCTGGGACTATATGGGTGACTGACCCTAGTCTAACTCGGTATTATACTACTCCCAATAGGTTAAATGACCAACACATTTTGGCTGAATTTCTGTAATATATTCGATAGATCAAAAATGTCATGCAAACTGAGAATGCACATTTATATACTGATAATGACACATTCAAGACTAAAGCATGTATATCTGAAATACTAAAATATCTGACCTAGCGTGTGTAATTCAAGAACAAAAGAAATACATAGCTAGGGTTCTAAAATTCATGCAATAAACGGAGTAATAACATGATAATCTGATTTGGAACATATAATTAACTAATTCGTGAGAATCTACTGAAGATTTAGAAAACCTAGGTCTACTTAATAATAGGGAATCAACAATCTGACTAAATTCTAGGGACCTAATGGGCGAAAGGAATCCACTAGTGAAATCCTACATACCTGGTGACGAATTCCACGGAAACATCTTTCGATTTCGGGGCTAGAATTGATGGAACCTTGTTGTGTTGTTGAACTAGGGTTGTTCGACCTTTATCCTCTTTCGCTTCTAATTTTCTAATTTTTTTATTCAAGATCTGACTTAGGTAAGTTCTAGTTAAGTTTCTAGGCTACAACTAACCAAATCCACGTAGTTTAGGGCTAAAATGACGTAGTTTAGAGGTCCAACGAAATAGAAAAAGACCAAAAGACCCCTGACTTAAAGCTGCAGACAGGCGAACTAAGGCCCATTTCACGGACCGTGAAAGGGACCACGGACTGTGAAAGTCCTCGTGGTCCTCACTTGGGCTGATGTCTGGAGGCTCAGGTCTGAGGGCTTACTGGCAGGCCTTTACGGATCCTACCACAAGCAGTGTGGAGGACCACGTACCGTGAAGGTCCCTGTGGTCCTCACTTAGGCTTGAGTGTCGTAGGGATAGTCTAGGGGGGCTACAGCCTAAGACTTCACGGATGCCCCCACGGCCCGTCATCAAGACCACGAACCGTGAAGGTGCCCGTGGTCTGATGTATGGGCCTGGTGACTTCTAAGTCGTGACCACGGGCAGGTCAACGGACCATGGACCCTAGCACGGTCTGTGAACCGTGCCGTGGTTCACTAATTCATGTAAGTTCTGCAATTTTTTTCTAGGTCTGGTTTTCGAGGTGTTACAATATCTCTGCCTTGGGATCATTCGTCCTCGAATAAAGACTAAACTAGCTGAAATGGAGGGAATGAGCTACAACCCTACCACCAAACACTGAAGACTGATTTTTGACTGAACTGAGTTCCAATAACATGCAATTACGCTGAAAATGTACATACAAACTGAAGGAACATGATACTAAGACTGAATCCACTCATGAATGACTGAAAAACTGAAGAGGAACTAATACCTTAAGCTGGAGTAGAATCGAAAGGAAAGAGGTGAGGATACTTGGACTTTATGGCTGCTTCTGCTTCCAAGTAGCTTCCTCTATGGACTGACTTCTCCACAAAACCTTGAATGAAGCGACTTCTTTGTTTCTCAACCTTCTCACCTGATGATCAAGAATCTCAACTGGTACATCCTCATAAGAAAGTCTATCTTTCACAGCCACACTCTCTAATGACACTACGGATGCTGGATCACCCACACACTTCTTCAATAGTGAAATGTGAAAGACTGGATGCACTGCTGCTAATTTTGCTGGCTACTCTAACTATCTCATTAATGTAATGCTTGGCATAGTCCTCCGCCGAAATTGTAGTCTTGACCGCCAAGAAGCAAGAAGACTTAGTGACTCTGTCAACTATCACCAAAATAGAATCATGTTGTCTGTGAGTACAAGGTAAACATGTGATGAAATCCATGCTGATCACTTTCCACTTCCACGTAGGAATGTCGATCTCTTGAGTCATACCCCCTGGTTTCTGATGTTCTACCTTCACTTGCTAACAATTGGGGCACTTAGCCACAAAATCTGCTATATCCCTCTTCATGCCATTCCACCAAAAGACTTCCCGCAGATCACGGTACATCTTAGTGGCACCTAGATGAATAGAATACCTGGAGTTATGGGCTTCTGCAAGAATCTACTGTCTCAACTCGCCCACATTAGGAACACATAATAGACCCTGGTAGCGAAGCACACCATCTCCACCTTAGGAGAATACCTCAACTCTCTGTTTATAGACTGCACCCTTGAGTTCGAGCAATACCGGACCACTATCATACTTTTCCTTAACCTCCACTACCAATGAAGATTCTGATCCATTTTGAATTGTCACACCACCATCTGATATTCTCATCAGACGAACTCCTAAACGAGCAAGCTTGTGAACATCCTTTGCTAGCTCTTTTCTTTCTTCCTCAATATGTGATACACTACCCATAGATAGTCTACTAAGGGCATCTGCTACTACATTTGCGTTACCTGGATGGTAATGCATACTCATGTCATAATCCTTAAGGAACTCAAGTCATCTTCTCTGGCGAAGATTCAACTCTTTCTGGGTGAACACATATTGAAGGCTCTTATGGTCAGTGAACACATCTACGTGAACACCATATAAGTAGTGTCTCCAAATCATGAGTGCAAATACCACTGCTGCAAGCTTGAGGTTATGAGTCGGATAGTTCTTCTCATGCACCTTAAGCTATTTGGAAGCATAAACTATAACCTTACCTCATTGTATCAACACACAACCTAGGCCAACTCTGGATGCATCACAATAAATCACATAACCGTCTGAACCCTCTGGTAGAGTCAAAACAGGAACTGTAGTCAACCTAGTCTTTAGTTCTGCGAAACTTTTCTCACAATCATCTGACCACTGAAACTTGATCTTTTTCTGAGTCAACTTAGTCAATGGAGAGGCTATGGATGAAAATCCTTCCACGAACCTTCTGTAATAACCCTCTAGACCCAAGAAACTTCTTATATCTGTAGGAGAGGTAAGTTTGGGCCACTGTTTCACTGCTTCTATTTTCTGGGAATCCACTCGGATCCCTTCGCTGGATACTATATGCACAAGGAAAGCAATTGATTGTAACCAAAACTCGCACTTTGAGAGTTTGCAGAACGACCCTCACATGACTCGCATGTTCTTCCTCATTCCTAGAGTAAATCAGGATATCATCAATAAAAAAGATAACGAACAAGTCCAAATACTGCTTGAACACTCTGTTCATCAAATTCATGAAAGTTGCATGAGCATTGGTTAGTCCAAATGACATAACTACATATTCATAATGACTATACCGAGTTGTGAAGGTTGTTTTCAGAATGCCACTATCTTTGACTTTGAGCTGATGATAACCCGATCTGAAGTCTATCTTTGAGAAATGACTAGCACCCTGAAGTTGGTCAAACAAGTAATCAATCATGGGGATGGGATACTTATTCTTGATTGTGACATTGTTCAATTGTCTATAGTCAATGCACATTCTGAGAGAACCATCATTCTTCTTCACGAACAATACTGGTGCACCCCATGGCAAAATACTAGGACTGATGAAGCCCTTATATAGAAGGTATTTCAACTGTTCTTTCAATTCCATAAGCTCAGCTGGAGCCATTCTTTAAGGAGCAACAGAGATAGGCTGGGTATCTGGAAGGAGATCAATTCGAAAGCTGATTTCCCTATTGGGAGGAACTCCGGGATGATCTTCTGGAAACACTTCAGGAAACTCATTAACTATAAGAACTGACTCAAGAGTTGGGGTTTCAAAGCTTCAATCCTTAACCTGAACTAGATGTTAGAGACAACCCTTAGAGATCATCTTTCTAGCCTTAAGGTAAGAAATGAATTGACCCATAGCCGCTAAGCTACTACCCTTCCATTCTAAGATTGGTTCGTCTGGAAACTGAAAATGAACAATCCTAGTTCTACAATCGACTGAGGCATAACAGGAATGTAACCAATCCATGCCTAGAATGACATCAAAGTCTACCATTTCTAACTCTACAAGATCTGCTGAGGTAAATTTTGAGGAGACTGTGACAGGGCAATTTTTGTATACCCGTCTAGCTATAACTGGGTCACCGACTGGAGTAGAGACTAAGAAAGGTTCTGAGAGAGTTTCTGGACTAACATCAAACTTAACTACTATATAAGGAGTTACAAAGGAAAGAGTAGCCCCTGGATCTAACAAAACATAAACATCGAGATTAAAGACTTGTAACGTACCAATAACTATATCAGGAGAATCTTCCTGATCCTTGAGAGCCTGAAGAGCATAGAGCATGTTCTCGAGTTGTTCCCCACCTGTACCAAATAAGTTACCCTGCTGAGTCGGGTGACTTGCTGGTGCCACTGAAGTTGTGGATTGAGGTCTACCATTTCCTCCTTGACCCTGTTTAGAAGGACAATCCCTCAACCTGTGACCGCATCCTTCCTTTCCTGCAAGGCACTCGCCCGGATGGTTCTTACCACACTTAGGGTAAGTTGGGTAGGTTTTTGTACCTGAAACACTTTCCTGAGACTTAAAGCCTGATGCCCTACCCTTCTGATCTTGTTTGAATTTGTAAGATGGAACACTAGCTGATGAAGAAGGTGCTGGAGCTAAAAATTTATGCTGACCCTGCGAGCAATTTCCACCACCTGATTTCTGATGAGAATATTCATAGTTTCCGATCCTAGCCTTTTTGTTCTCCTTAGCTTGTTCTCTAAGCTTATCACCCTCAACCTGCTGAGCATGAGTCATGAGCCTAGAGATGCTCATATTTTCCAGCAACATAGCATTTCTATACTCTATCTTCACCAGGTCTGACACTCCATATAGAAACTTATTCATTTGACCCCTGGAATCAGAAACCATGTGAGGAGCATGTCACACCCTTTTTGCACAATGGATAGGGTTTTTCCAATTTAAGTGACGGTGTTGATTAGGGATCATTTTATTTTTTCAGAATCTCCACTTGGAATTGAGTTATGATGTTCCAAGTCACCTTTTTTTAAATCCCTAATCAAAAGGAAATGACTCTTTATTTTGGTGTGCGAACTAGTAATTCAGGTAAGGAATTTTGTTGACCGGGGGAAAGGTGTTAGGCATCCCTCGAGTCCCGTGGTTGTTGCATGGTCGCTTTTATTGACTTATACTTGACTTAAATTATTTTTTGGATATAGTACTATAGGCCATGATTTGCTCACATTTTTTAGTGTTGAGCTTTTGTAGGTCTCAGCTAAGATGCGTAACTGCATTCTTGGTCTTGACATTTAGAGGCATAGCTGCCTTCTTTGCATCACACCTAAAAATTTAACCTATAAGTTATTTTATTTTAAACTAATGAAAGTTATTAATTTTTTTGACAAGGTGTGTCACTGCATCCTTGAGTTTTTTTCAATGTCTCAAAAAAGATGCGCAACCGCATTCTTAATCGAAAACAAATATTTTTAATGTGCATAAAACTCATCTAGTATTAAAAGTATTTACTCTTATTTTTTGTGAATTCTAGATAACTAATCTTCTCATTTCATTATTATATTAATTTATGATACTTTTAGTTAAATTAATCAGCATATCAAATGATTAAACTAATCCAAAATGGAGTAAAGTCGAGTTTAACAACATAACCCATTCTTTATTTATTTGGGTAATGACCTATTTATCAAAAAAAAATATAATACATAAATTAGAACAAAAAATTGCTATTAACATTAAGCTACAATAATGTCATAAAAACAATGTCTTAGGCACAACAAACTTGAATAACAACAAAATAAATTCTTACATAATAATGGAATTTTATTCATCTTTTGAAGATTTGCACTAAGTAATAATATAAATATATGACTCAAGATTGCGAGTAGTTTATTTTAACTCTCAAAATAAACTAAAGATGTCAATACTCATTTCAATCAAATTATGAAGGAAACAAAACTATAAAAAAAACTTATCACATAATTACATCAACTTTCATAAATAAATTAAAGAGATATGGTAAAGTTGAACCTCAAATGAAGAAAATAAGTACCGCAAGATTTTACCGAAGCTCGATTGAAACACCCACAAATCTTTTGTTGTTGTGCGTGGGTATTGGAGTAATCTGGTATGGATTGTGTTTTTCTGTGTGTCGTGTATGTTTGGTCTCTTTTTTTCATTTCTGTAGTCGTCTTTTTGTGTGGCTGTATGTATGTTAGGTGTGGTTTTTTTTTTGTGTGTAGGTTGTGTACATATATGTATATGTATTGTAGTGTGTATGTTTGTCAGGGTTAGGGTAGTGGTTTTTTTTTCTTTTTCTTGTTTGCTTATTGTTTATCGTGTGGGTGTGTTGTGTGCAGATTGTTTAGGGGAAATAGGGGGAAGTGGGGTGGGTAGTGGGTAGTGGGTGTGGGGAGTTGAGAGTTAAGTTTATTTTTATATTCTTTTATATAAATTAAATATATATAAAAATTATAATATTGCTAATAATAATAATAATAACAAATAAAAACATTAACTAATTATTTTGAACTTATAAAATATAAGAAAAGTCAAATAGCTAGTCTAATAATATAATTAAGAAATACTAGCTGGTTTATTAAAATTTAAATTAGCAGAAACCATATATTTTTTGTAGTTTTCAAATCTCTTAAAATAAATTTACTAAACTACGATGAGAAATAAAATATTTAATATCGACCTAGAAAATATATTTAAGGAATAAAAATGGGGTAAAACTTTATGTTCGGTCAAAAATTACGTGTCTACAGTTTGCCCCTCTTTGACTAGAAACATGAAGAGTTTTCAGACAAAGAAGTAGACAATGCGACAAGTTTTGACCAGACTCTAATTTGAAAGGAAAAAAATGTGATCGAGTCCTTGTTTTGGACAGCCTACATATCCCGGGTTGTAAGGAAATTAGGTCACGTGTAGTTCAAGGAGATGAGGCGATGAGTTGAAGCTAAGTGAAGTTCCATCGAGGCTCCAGGTCGCGGTTGTTATCCTTACATTAAAACAATGAAAGATAATAGTCAAAAGGAAAATAAAAGTATAAACTCCTATCTATGCAACTTCTCTTGAGGCTTCACTTGAGTCTTGACTTTCATAAATCACCTTGATTTTTTGGGTGAGTATCTTGATCTTTAAACTGAATTCGAGGCTTAACTTGCCACTTAGAGTGAGCTTTTTACACCCTTCAAAACGACAATTTGAAAAAATGTTCTTGAATGACTGCATGTTATCTTGATGCTGAATATAAGTTGATGTCAGGAAGTCAAGCTGCTACATGCATTGAAGAAACTGATTCTGGCTATAATGAATATTGATCATTCTAAAAAGAGTTGAAACTTTGTTCTTGAATTTCAAATCCATGTTTCTCTTGAAGAAACCTGAAAACCATCACAAACAAAAGAAATAAACAAAAAATTTACCCCAGTTTTCACTGGAAAAAAATTGTGAGTTATTAGCAGATGTAAATTTTCAAAAATAAACTCAGACTAAGAAGTGCTTATCCTAGGAGAAAAATAAAAAATAACTGTCCCAGACTAGGAAGTGTTTATCCTAGGAGAAAATAACCAAATTTCATTATGTAGGAGGGTCCTGCTAATCCCATTGTCCAGGAGGTCCTGCTAATCTAAATCTCGTTCTTTAGGAGGGTCCTACTACACTAATTCTCATTGTTTAGGAGGGTCCTACTACACTAAATCCCATTGTTCAGGAGGGTCCTGCTGCACCAATTCCCATTTTTTAGGAGGGTCATGCTAAACTAATTTCCATTGTTTAGAAGGGTCCTACTACTTTAATTCCCATTGTCCAGGAGGGTCCTGCTACACTAATCCCCATTGTTTAGGAGGGTCCTGCTACTACACTAATTCCCATTGTTTAGGAGGGTCCTGTTATACTAATTCCCATTGTTTAGGAGGGTCCTCCTACTCTAATTCTCATTGTTTATGAGGGTTCTGCTACACTAATGTCCATTGTTTAGGAGGGTCCTGCTACTGTATTTCCCATTGTTTAGGAGGGTCCTTCTAGTCCCATTATCCAAGAGGGTCCTGCTAATCCCACCACCCAGGAGGGTTCTGCTAGTGTCCCATTATCCAGGAGGGTCCTGCTAGTGTCCCATTATCCAGGAGGGTCCTGCTAGTGTCTCATTATCCAGGAGGGTCCTACTAGTCGGATTATCCAGGAGGGTCTTGCTAATCCCATTATTCAGGAAGGTCCACCTAGTACCATTATCCATGAGAGTCCTGCTAGTGTCCCATTATCCAGGAGGGTCCTGCTAATACCATTATCCAGGAGGGTCCTCAAAATCCCATTATCCAGGAGGGTCCTGCTAGTCTCATTATCCAGGAGGGTCCTGCTAGTGTACCATTATCCAGGAAGGTCCTGCTAATCCCATTATACAGAAGGGTCCTCATAATCCCATTATCCAGGAGGGTCTTGCTAGTCCCATTATCCAAGAGGGTCCTATTATCCAGGAGAGTCCTGCTAATCCCATTATCCAAGAGGGTCCTGCTAGACCCATTATCTAGGAGAGTTCTTCTAGTGTCCCATTATCCAGGAGGGTCCTGCTAATCCCACTATCCAGGAGGGTTCTGCTAGTCCTAATTTCCAAGAGGGTGTTACTAGTGCCCCATTATCCAGGAGGGTCCCGCTAATCCCATTATCCAGGAGGGTCTTGCTAGTTCCATTATCTAGGAGGGTCATGCTAGTGTCCCATTATCCAAGAGGGTCTTGCTAGTCCCATTATCCAGAAGGGTCCTGCTAGTCCCATTATCCAGAGGTCTTGCTAGTCTCCCATCATCCAGGAGGGTCCTGATAATCCCATTATCCAGGAGGGTCCTGCTAGTCCCATTATCCAAGAGGGTCCTGCTAGTCCCATTATCTAGGAGGGTCCTGCTAATCTAATTCCATTATGTAGAAGGGTCTTACTAATCCCATTATGTAGGACGATCTTGGTAAACTAAATCTCATTATGTAAAAGGGTCCTGCTAATCCCATTATTTAGGAGGGTCCTGCTAATTTAAATCCTATTATGTAGGAGGGTCCTGCTAATCCCATTATGTAGAAGGGTCCTACTAATCTCATTATGTAAGAGGGTCCTGCTAATCCCATTATGTAGGAGGGTCCTACTAGTCCCATTATCCAGGAGGGTCCTACTAGTCTAAATCTCATTACTTAGGAAGATCTTGCTTAACAGAATCGTCAAATAGAATCACAACTCTTTTTTTGTCCTAGTTTGCACCCGAAAAATACTATTTAAGCTATTAGCATAAATGAGAAATGATTATACCAAAGAAAAATACATGACATAGATGTAATTTGGGCACTTGTTCTCAAAAAATGATAGATGATAGGGTGTTGTTCCCTAAAATGCCTCTAGGGTATTTGTTCCCTAGTAATAAGAGTGATTTTTTTACAAATAAAAAAATGTCCAGTTTTTAAATTGGGGAACTTTGAAACTCTTTTTAATTTATCATTTTTTGATTTTTTGATATATTTTTTAAATGATCCAATTTCGTTCCTTCAAGGATATAATATTTTATACTCTGAGACCGAGCCCTATTGTAAGACTATCTATGTATCTTGTATAGTAAGAATCAGGTCAAACGTAGTTCATAAAAATAAGAAATTATTCTTCTTTTTTTAAAAAAAAAATCTTTTGGGAAAGGAATCGGTTCATGTTCGATAATGTCTTGACTTTAGTTGGTACCAACAATTAGTATTATGCATATGAACCACATTCAACTACTTCCAAACAAATATGAGGTCAACTCTGAGTAATCCATATAGTTTCAAATGGTATCTCAAACATATTTTAAGTATTTGATCAGTTCATCTTGCATAAATGAAGGGACTAGAACTATTCATATCCTCATGTTTCAAGTGCCCTTGCAACAAATGAAAGTCCTACTTCACACAATAGAATAATTTAGATTGTAGGACATTTTTGAAAGTCACTCACACTCCGAAAGATGTTCAATGCATGAGATTAAGATATCATATGCTTGACCCTTATTTAAGAATCCACTTATGTGAGAACACAAAAAATGAGATCAAATAGGACTTGTCATTGGCATGTAATGTAGGCTTAGGGAAATGTAGGATATTCATTCGGGATAAAGTGACTATTTCCTCCTTAAAATTTGCACAATGCTCTCAATATTTTTCATTTTCACATTTGACCTTTGTTTTCTTACAAGTTTCTCCTAATTTTTTATTATTTTTTTTCATTTCCTCTCCTTTTCGTTGGAGGGTTTTTTTTCGTTCTAGCTTTTTTTTTGTTAGTTTTTTGGACTTTCACATATTTGAACTTTTCACTTTGTTACCCAACTTAGATCTTGACACTATGTGGATAGTTGATAGTACGCTCAAGGAAGTAGGGCTAAGAAATAGTGCATTTATGCACTCAAAAGGATATATGCTAAGATGTGATTATTCAAATAAAAAAAGGTTATGCAGAAAATGGGAGTTCCATGGATAATATGTCATTTGGTAAGCTTGAAAGGAACAATTGGATCAAAGAAAACCTATAATCCTTTTCCCAGTTAAATGTTGCTCAAAATTTCGTCTTAACCAACATTCGGGCCAAGTTCTAGATCAACAAAGTCATGCCATAGAATATTATTTCTAAAGCTCGCCACACAATGCACATGAAACAATGAGGTCGAATTTGTTTTAGCCTTAACTTTAAGCAAGATAATTTCTCAAGTAATAAATATATGCATCAAGAGGTACCAAAAGAAGTCTATAGGTCACAACAAATTTGGCCTGTCTTGCCAAATAGTTTAACACTTTCTTTCTTTTTCTTTATGCACATTTATATACATGTTGGTACCAACCAAGTAAAAATTTTCTAGATAAAAAAAATCCCATTTTTTGACCCAGTTTTTATGATGAGGATATTTTAGATTTCTTTTTTAGTTGGATCGAACCTTAAAATAAGGATGCCTACGTTTCTTGTCAAAGCAAGAATCAGGTCAAACGTAGTTTAGAAAGATTATAAACACAACATTATTTTTAAGAAGAAATGCTTTTTTAAAAAAAGAAATTTTTAAGTAGGATCACTGAACCTGAGAAGGGTTGCCTACGTATCTCATCGAGGTGGAGAATCAGGTATGCGTAGTTCGTTCAGATTGGACAGTTAAAAAAAACTTTAAGATATTAAAACTTCATGTAGCACATAAAATTATCTAAGTGGTCAATTAAGAGAAGGATATTTGTCCTAAACGGACCCAACTCTTGCTTCAGGTCTCACTAAGTCAAAAATCCAAATGATGCAAATAAGCGATGCCTACTAGGGATAAGCATGTCAATGTTCCAATTTACTAGGCTCCAACCTGAACGAGATATGTATCTAGACTAGCTTATCCGAGTGGATAACTCGAGCCAGGAAGGGGTAACTTATCGATAGCAGCACTATTCCGACTTCATTGCTGGTCCAACCCCTCCAAACATATGTAACTAAAAGTCTTTCACTGGATGTCAAGACACTCCAGTTTTATCTTAATTAAAAGTACGATGCATAACTGCATTCCAGTGAATATATGTGAAGTGTCACTAGAGACTCAAAGTGATGTACGACAGAAAACAATAATTTATAATACAGTTCAACAATATCAAATCAATAAATGAGCAACAAGTAGCACATTAGGTCGTCATACACAATATATCCAAAAAATACAATATTAAAATCAAGTAAGAGCCAATATAATAAATTTCAAAATATGGTTATTTCTCAGCGGAGTCGCCAGAGATGTCACACTTCTTTTTAGCACGGTGGATAGTGTTTTTTCAATCTAAGAGACGGTATTGATTAGGGATCATTTTATTTTTTAGAGTCGTCACTTGAAATTGAGTTATGGTGTTCCAAGTCACATTTTTTTAAATCCCTAATAAAAAAGAAATGACTATTTATTTTGGTCTGTGAACTAGAAAGTTAGGTAAGGAATTCTGTTAACCGAGGCAAATGTGTTAGGCATCCGTCGAGTCCATGATTCTAGCACAGTCGCTTTTATTGACCTATAGTTGACTTGGATTATTTTTTGGATATATTACTACAGGCCATAATTTGGTCACATTTTTTATTGTTGAACTTTTCTAGGTCTCAGCCTAGATGCATAACTGTATTCTTGGTCTTGACATTTAGGGTCATAACTCTCTTCTTTGCATCACACCTAATAATTTTATCTATAAGTGATCTTATTTTAAATTAATGAAAGTTATTATATTTTTGAACAAGGTACATCACTGCATCCTTGAGTTTTTTTCAATGTCTCAAAAAAGATGTGCAACAATATTCTTAATCGAAAATAAATAGTTTTAATGTGCATAAAACTCATCTAGTATTAAAAGTATTTACTCTTATATTTTTTGAATTCTAGACAACTAATCTTCTCATTTTATTATAATATTAATTGATGATACTTTTTATTAAATTAATCCTCATATCAAATGATTAAACTAATCCAAAATGGAGTAAATTCGAGTTTAACAACATAGCCCATTTTTTGTTTATTTGAGTAATGACCTATTTATCCAAAACAAAATACATAAATTAGAACATAAAATTGATATCAACATTAAGTTACAATAATGCCATGAAAACAGTGGCTTAGGCACAACAAACTTGAATAACAACAAAATAAATTCTTACATAATAATGAGATTTTATTCATCTTTTGAAGATTTGCACTAAGTAATAACATAAATATATAACTCAAGATTGCGAGCAGTTTATTTTAGCTCTCAAAATAAACTAAAGACGTCAATACTTATTTCAATCAAATTATGAAGGAAACAAAACTATAAAAAAAACTTATCACATAATTACATCAACATCCATAAATAAATTAAAGAGATAAGGTAAAGTTGAACCTCAAATGAAGAAAATAAGTATCGCAAGATTTGACCGAAGCTCGAATGAAACACCCACAAATCTTTTCTTGTTGTGCGTGGGTATTGGAGTAATCTAGTATGAATTGTATTTTTCTGTGTGTCGTGTATGTTGGGTATCTTTTTTCTTGTCTGTAGTCATCTTTTTGTGTGTCTGTATGTATGTTAGGTGTGATTTTTTTTGTGTGTAGGTTGTGTACATATATGTATATGTATTGTAGTGTGTATGCTTGTAAGGGTTAGGGTAGTTATTTTTTTTTTCTTTTTCTTGTTTGCTGATTGTTTCTCGTATGGGTGTGTTGTGTGCAAGTTGTTTAGGGGAAATATGGGGAAGTGGATTGTGCAGGTGAGTAGTGGATAGTGGGTGTGGAGAGTTGAGAGTTAAGTTCAGTTTTATATTTTTTTATATAAATTAAATATATATAAAAATTATAATAATGCTAATAATAATAATAACAAATACAAATATTAACTAATTATTTTGAACTTATAAAATATAAGAAAATTCAAATAGCTAGTCTAAAAATATAATTAAGAAATACTAGCTGGTTTATTAAAATTAAAATTAACAGAAACCATATATTTTTTGTAGTTTTCAAATCTTTTAAAAATAATTTACTAAAAGACGATGAGAAATAAAATATTTAATATAGACCTAGAAAAAATATTTAAGGAACAAAAATGGTGTAAAACCTTATGTTCGGTCAAAAATAACGTTTCTACAAAGCATACCTTGAGAGTTAGGTAAACTTGAGCCCATACTCTTGGACTGTCATGCGACCTTGCCTTAAGTTCATAAATTCCTAAGCTTTTGCCTCCCTTAGCTCTCTTGGGAAAAACCTGTCCAGAAAAGGCTCACTAAATCAATCCCAAGTGATACGAGTTGCATCTGGACCCCTGTTCTCTTTCCACTACGTATACCAGATATGAGTCATATCCTTAAGTTGGTAATATGGTAACTCATCCCGATCATTCCCAGTTACCTGCATTACTTCAAAGATCTTCTTGACCTCTTCAATGAAGTTTTGGGGATCCTCACCAATATGCGATCCTAAGAACTCTGGCGGATTCATCCTAACAAAATCTCACACTCTGGCTGCAGCTGACCCAACATTAACATTTGCCGGAACAGGAGCATGTTGATTGTTATTGTTGGCAACACTCTGAGCCAATATTTGAATGGCATATCAGAATTCTGCATTCAAAACTTCTTAATCTGGGACTGTAGGAGCTGCATTTGCGTTCCTGGCATTCACATTCCTAGTGTTAGCTCTACGAGGAGGCATGATCACTGAAACGTAGAATGGCGAGTTAGAATGAAATTAGATCATACCTTATGCACGATAAGAGTAACAAGAAAATGAAGATCTTTCTTGAAACACTTTATAGCGTCCCTCTCATTAGATGTGGTGCACTTCACACCCATGAAAAAGACTCTACTTAGTGCGAGTTTTCAGACATTCTAGGACTCTTAAACCTAGTGCTTAGATACCATGTTTGTCACTCCCCGAGCTACCTCCGAGACGCGTACACGGGACCTAGGATCACAAGTGACCCCAAGCTAATCCTGCTGGCATAATCATGAGCATACTAAAGATAAACTGAGAAACAAAACTGATACGGAAGCTAATAATAAGTAAATATGAAATAATGGGGAATACCCATATACTAAATCTGAATATCAAATCTGAGAGTTTTAAATCAAAAGAAATATCAAACTCAAATACTAAGCTGAATTTAATTATGTCTGAATATAGCCTCTAACTGACTAAAAGTGCGAGGACTTTCCCCAACTAAGTCTAGCAAAACAGAAACTAAAACAATGAAAACTAAAATATAACATGACTATTTTTCTCGAATAATGAGGACTCACCACTAATGCTGCTGAACTGGAGATCGGGAATCGATCTAAGCATGATATAGATGCTGAGAACCTGAACCTATATCACGAGAAGATGAGGCGCATAGTATGCATCAGTACTTGAAAGGTATTGAGCATGCAAGATAGAGTAAAGGTGAAATAACACATAACTGAACAAGAAATAAAGCAATAGCATATTCTGAACATGATATAAATACTAAATACTGAGCTAACTGAATGCAAAGACCAAATTTATAACATGTTGAAACTGAATACTGATTGTACTGAAATATGGTCATGCAATGGAGTCTGACTAGACTGTGAGAGCTGCTAATAACCGATAATAAAACCACATGAGCTACATGTGGATTTCGATGTATACGCCTCATGGAGAGGACCCGACCAAAAGTGCAGAGGCATGCTGGCGTGATCACTAAAATGATGCCCACATAGGGGACTTACAACCTACGTGGCTCATAGTTCTAGGACTATAGGGGTGACTGACCCTAGTCCAACTCGGTATTATACTACTCCTAATAGATTAAATGATCAACACATGTTGGCTAAATTTCTGTAATATATTGGATAGCTCAAAACTAACATGCAAACTAAGAATGCACATTTATATACTGATAATGACACATTCAAGACTGAAGCATGTATATCTGGAATACTAAAATATCCGACCTAGCATGTGTAATTCAAGAACTAAAGAAATACATAGTTAGGGTTCTGAAATTCATGCAATAAATGAAGTAATAATATGATAATCTGATTTTGAACATATAATTAACTAATTCATGAGAATCTACTAAAGTTCTAGAAACCCTAGGTGTAGTTAATAATAGGGAATCAAGAATCTGACTGAATTCTAGGGACATAATGGGCGAAAGGAATACACTAGTGAAACTCCACTTACCTAGTGAATTATTCAATGAAGAAATCTTTCGATATAGGGGCTAGAACTGATAGAACCTTGCTGCATTCTTGAACTAGGGTTGTTCGACCTTTTCTCCTCTTTCGCTTCTAATTTTCTATGTTTTTGATGCAAGATATGACTTAGGTAAGTTCTAGTTATGTTTCTAGGCTAAAACTAACCAAAACCACATAGTTTAGGGCTAAAATGACGTAGTTTTGAGGTCCAACAAAATAGAAAAAGACCAAAAGACCCCTGACTTAAAGCTGCACATGGGCTGACCACGTCCCCTTTCACGGACCGTGAAAGGAACCACCGACCGTCAAGGCCCTCGTGGTCTTCACTTGGTCCTATGGTTCTGAAGGTTTGGTCCATGAGCTACTACCACGGCCTGTGTGGAGGACCACAGACCGTGAAGGTCCCCGTGGTCCTCACTTGAGCAGAGGTCTGGAGGCTCAGGTTTGAGGGCTTACTAGCTGGCCTTCACGGACCCTACCACGGGCCGTGTAGAGGACCACGGACAGTGAAGGTCTCTGTGGTCCTCACTTAGGCTTGAGAGTCTGAGGGCTAGTCTAGGGGGGTTCTGCCTAAGTCTTCACGGATGCCCTCACGGCCCGTTTTCAAGACCACAGACCATGAAGGTGCCCATGGTCTGATGTCTTGGCCTGGTGACTTCCAAGTCGTGACCACGGGCAGGTCAACGGACCGTGTACCCTATTTTGTTCCGTGAACCCTGCCGTCGTTCACTTGTTCAGGTAAGTTTTGCATATTTTTTCTGGGTCTGGTTTTCGAGGTGTTACAGTATATCAAATGGTGTATCTACGGGATATCAAATTTGGAAATCACCTATGTATGTATGAAGTGTAAGCCTCTTCAAGGAGACTCCGGTAAGGACAATTCTCTAAGCACTTATAAACCAAGACGTGTTCATGGCTGAAACGACAAAAACAATGAGAAACGAAAATAGTTTAAGAGTTGATTGTATGACTTATGTTGTCTAGGTATACATCAATGCTCGACGGTTCAAAGATATCAAATCTACTGATTGACCGAGTATATTCGATATATGTTCACTATGGAAAGTTCAAAGGGAAACCCACTTATCCAGATGCAATAATTCCTTACTTACGAATCACATAATTTTTCATGCATATGTTTTAACAATAGTCATTCCCTATTCATGTGAAGAATTGTTGGGTTTTAAATGTGTGAATAGGAAATGAAGGGTTGTGACCTTGTGGAATGGTCGTGACCTTTATGAAATGTTGTGTCTTTTCTAAAGGATTGTGACCGTTTGAAAGGTTGTGCCTTTTCCAAATGGTTGTGACCTTTCTGAAAGGTTGTCTTTTTTCCAAAAAATTGTGAACTTTACACTTTGTTGGCTATAAATAGAGAAATTTTCTCTCATTTTTCTGCATCGAAATCTTCCCTCCTCTTGCATACATTTCTTACAAAATAAAATCGATCGATTGTGTCTGTATGTGATTCATTGCTGTCATTTTGAGTTCGTTAAAATTATTGAAGTTTGAGGTACCGCTACTTCTTTAATGGTTAATCTGTTTTATCTTGGGAGGAATTAATCTACAACCTTGGGTACTTGAGGGGTTTAAATTTCTTAAGGACACACAGTGGGTTTTGTGGACTCGGATAGTTCTTTTCTTTTTATTTTCATCTTTTATTATTTCTGGTTTGATAATCTGAAAATAGGAGATAACAATTACTACACAATATTTTATATGGTGGAGAAATGAAACTAATAAGGATGTTTGTAATATTCTTCCTGATCTACCGACAAAATGTAAAGCGGAGAATTACACTGAAGTTCCTCCTGGTTTTTCTCCTCTTTCGAAGCAGAAACATATTGTAGAAGAAACAGTTCAAGCATCCATTAACTATTCATGTGACATAAATTGGAGTAGCAATGTAGTTTCCCCCAAGTGCAACATGGAAAATGACAAGGTGAATTCATCTCTAGAGATTGGTGAAACAGTGGCTCGTAACGTTGTGGCACCTGGTTCAATAGAGAATCATGTTGACTCGAATTATGACATAAATGAGAGTAACATACAGCCTCAATCTTATTGACATATGTGGTAATCTTATAAGGGTTATAGATCTTCAGCTTGAGGAGCTCGAGAGTTAACTTGCCTCACACAAGAGATGCTAGATTCAATATGGTATGCTTTCAAATGCCTGTTTATTTCCCTTGTGTAGTTTACTTGCTCCAGAGTTGATGTTTGGTTCACCTATTTCAGTTTTATTCTTGAGTAGTTTTTATATACACTGCTTGAATAGTATATTTCTAGTTTCGATAGTAAGGATTGTTTGCAATGCTGCTGCATAGTTATCAAAAGTTGTATGAATCCTTCGCAAATATCATTTGCTTCAATGAAAGTCATTAAAGAATTCTTTTTTAGTCACTGGTGCAAAGGAATTATGTAGACGTATGACGTTACTTAGTTCTATTTTTACTAACTTCAACCAATTTGATGCAGGTTAGTATAGTAGTTTTGGCTAATGAGGTGAACAATAGACCTTCATTCTTAGAGACACTCTAAAAAATCAAATTGACAAATAGCCATTGGAACATCATATCTTTACTTAATTATAGAAATTCAAGAGCTTAGCAGACATTAAAATGATGTATTTTGTGTACATTAACTTATTCTGAATGCCCTATTGGATATTAGAGCCAGATTTTTAAAACATCGTCCCGGAGTCTTATTTTTTTCTGATATCTACATATCTGATGCAAAATTTTCTTTTGTCAATTTTCTATTGTTGCTTCACAAAATATGGTTTCAATAAACTTTATTTTTTTTGTTACTTGATGGTTTCCGACTCTTTCATCTTTTGCAACTCAGACTATTCTGCGTTGAGATAATCCCAGATGATATTTGCTAATTTTAGAGATATAATGCGAGTGAAAATTGTTGAAGACACATGACATGTTTTTGTCTTAGACTTTGTAGTTTTTTGGTCTTTATGAATCCTTATTTGAGCCATGTGGGGTTTCCGTGTAGTGAAATTACTTCATAGTCTTACTCAATTGCCTCCAAAAGATCTGAAGATTCAAGATACCGAGGTGAAACTAATATAGGGAAAGATTAGTGGATACCCGATTGAATTCTTATCATAGGATGACTCTATTTTATCAAAAATTATAGAGACACGCCGAAGCTCCTAGCCGAGTTGGAAGAGTTAGGAGTGGGAGATTACGTTAAGATCAGATCCTTTCGTTGTTGATATGAGTCAATTTCAAAATTTTAGCTTTTCCTTTTCCTATATTTTACCATTATTAAAATTCCTCAATTAATTAGAAATTTACAGTTCAATTCTTTAATAAGAAAATGCATTCAAGTGCATGGATGAAATGTGTTGTTCATCTTGCATTCTTAAGATACTTAAAACAAGAGACTTTGAAGAACTTGATAAGAAACAACAAAGTTTAAAGAACATTTTTAAAAACTAGAATATTAAAACTAGTAGAGAAAAAAGAATCAGACACAATATACAACATATTTTTCTCAAAGAAGAAAATCGAGCCCACTGAATGCACAATGTCCCTCTTAAAAATATTATTACCGTCAAGTACCCAAGGTTAATGGAATATATCCTTCTTGGATAGAACGGTCTTACTCACTGGTATATCGGTACCTAAAGCCATGGTTTCAGCAAACCACTCAACGACAATAAAGTACACTTAGAATACTAGATTTAGTAGTAGTAGTAGAAGTTCAGAAAAAAAATTCTCTTAAAATGAGAGAAAATCCCTCAATTTATAAAAACAAAGAGTAGTGTGAAAAAGGTTCTTATTGTGCCGTACCGGAAAGGTCACAATCTTTCAAGAAGGTCAAAACCTTTCATCAAAGTCACAACACTTCATAAAAGTCACAACACTTCATAAAAGTCACAACTCTACATAAAACTCACAACTCTTCATTTTCCATTCACACCTTTTAAAACCCAACAATCCCCCGCATGAATGGGGAATGACTCCAATACAAAGAAACGGACAAGTGTGTGTACTTTGTAAGCAAGAATTAATTGCATCTAGATAAATAGGTTTCTCTTTGAACTTTCCATAGTGAATATATGCCGTATATACTCGGTGAATCGGTAGATTTTATATCTTTGAACCATCAAGCTTTGGTGTATACCTAGACAACCATATGTCACACAATCAACCCTTTACCATTTATGGTTCTTATGGTTGTGTTCGTTTCGGCCATAAATACCTCATGGTTTCATAAATGTATAGAGAGATGGGATTTTGACAATCATCCTCTTTGAAGCGGCTTACACTTCACACTCACATTGGTGATTTAGAATCGTGTTATCGTGTAGATACACTATTTGTTCAAATCTGCCAAACTTAGCAAATTATTAAAAACTTTAAGCCTTATTAACTCATTGTATCCTTGTTCCTAAGCATTGTCTTTATCATGAGAATGGATTGAGTTGGTTGACAATGTCGAACCGTCAGTCACAACTTTGTTTTTCTCCATGAACGTAACTCTTGGGATCTCCAGTCTGCTAGGTAGACTTACCGCCATGATGACTTGTCCTAAGCTGTAATGTCATTCCCTTAGATGATATTTAAACTTTCTCTCTAGTTAGGCCTTTTTGTAAGTTGATCCGACATAGTATCCTTTGACTTTACACAGTCAATTGTGATAATTCCACTAGAGAGTAATTTTATAATAGTATTATGTCTATGTCTTATATGATGAAACTTTCCATTATACATCATGCTCCATGCCATACCTATTGCATCTTGAGTATCAAAGTGTATGCGTACTGATACCAAAGGTTTGGGCCAAAAAAGAATATCTATCAAGAAATTCCAAAGTCTTTCAACTTATTCACCAACCTTATCTAGAGCACCTAGCCTAGAGATCATTGTAGAGCTAGCGATACATGTCTTTTTTGAAGATTTCCAAGAGACTGCTCCTCCACCAAGAGTAAATACATATCCACTCGTACATGGATTTTACTTCATTTGATCCCGGTGATCCAATTTGCATCACTATATCCATTCAATACTGCTGGATATTATAATAATGCAAGACATAGTTTTGAGTATGTTTTAAATACCCCAAAGCTATTTTCATTGTCATCCAATGAGTTCGATTGGGATCACTCGTGAACCGACTTAGTTTATTAATAGCACATGCTATATCTGATCACGTACACTTTCTGATATACATCATATTTTTCAATACTCTAGCACAATCCAATTGTGAGTCACTTTCGCCTTCACTTCTTTGAAATGCAAAGCTAACATTTATTGAAGTCTTGACAATACTGAAATCTAAATATTTGAACTAGTCTAGTACCTTTTCAATGCAATGAGACTGTGACAAAGCTTGACATTATGGAGTTCTAAGGATTCTTATATTTAAGATCACATCAGTAACTCCAAGATCTTTCATATCAAACTTGCTTTCTAGCGTACGTTTAGTAGCATTTATGTCATTAGTGTCTCTACAGATGATCAACATGTCATCAATATACAAACAAACAATGACCTTGTGATTTTAATGTAAACATATTTATCATTTGCATCATTCTTAAATCCATTTGCCAATATGGTTTGATCCAATTTCTTATGTCATTGTTTGAGTGCTTGTTTTAGTCCATAAAGTGACTTAACAAGTTTGCACACTTTCTTTTCTTTACCAGAAATCACAAAACCCTCGGGTTGTTCCATGTAAATTTCTTCCTCCAATTTTCCATTTAAGAAAGTTGTTTTCACAATCATTTGATGAATTTGGAGGTCATATACCACAACTTATGTAATTAACATCCAAATTAATGTACTTCTACTTACTGGAGAGTATGTGTCAAAAAAATCAAGACCTTCTTCTTGTCTAAAGCCTTTGACAAAAAGTCATCTTTGCAAAAGGATGAGTCCACAACAGACATAGGAAATGTTACAAAATCAGATCCGAAGGTAGTAGATATCCTTGGACATTTACTACGCCTCTTAATCTCTTTATTAAGTACATTCTCCTTTTATTCTTTCCAAGGACTTTTAGAACTTTCACTAGACTTTTGAAGTCTAATTTTACAATCCACAATCTTAGGTCCTCTTTTAATCCTTTTAGGAATAGGAACTTGGACTTTGGCTAGACACCCCCGTACTTTGAAATATTTCAAGTTGGATTTACTTCCTTTCCATTTCTCATATGGAATAGAGTGTGTCTCAACAAATAAAGCTTTTCATTGCTTTCTTTCTGAAAAGACAACCTTTTGTTGTTCCCTTTTGCTGTAAGGATATCATCTCCACACACGTTTTGTGGTAAACCTGAACTTATAAGTTATGTAGCCATCATTTCCTTCAAAGTTTGATTTCTTTTTCCATTTTGCAATTCCATTAGATTGACATAAATAGGGCAGTAGTTTGATGGATAATTCCACTTTCCAAACATATTTCTGCAAAATTAGATTTATACTCTCCATCCCTATCACTTCTTATTTTTTCCCCAACTAGTTTTCAACTTCAATATTATATTGTCTAAACGTTTCTATTGCTCCATTCTTACCAATCAACAAATAGACATAGTCATTTCTAATGCAATTGTCAATGAAATTTATGAGATGATTTTTCTCACCACGAGGTGGTGTTGATTTCATATCACAAATGTCAGTGTAAATGTACTTTAAGGGATTAGAATTCCTTTCAATAGATTTATAAGAATGCTCAACATACTTAGATTCAACACAAACTTCACATTTTTATTTATTGCACTCAAAGTTAGACAAAACTTCTAAGTTGATAAGTTTTCATTACAAGGTTTTGTAATTGATATGTTCTAAACATTCATGTTACAAACAGTTTGACTCAAGCAAGTAAGAACAAATAAAATTATTGAGTTTGAAAAACTCCTAGTGGGGTAGATTTTTCTCACTAATATCTTGTTCTTACTTCTTACGATTTTGTGTGATACAAACATTGTTTAGAGTCAGCACCTTGCCAAATGTCCTTTTCAGAAAGATCTTTCTATAACCTTCAATTTGATTGTTATAGAACTACCTATGAACACAGTTTCATCCGGTCCAATAAAGGCAATATAGTCCAAATGCTTCTTTTGCAAAACATGACAAATGACTACTCACAAATTTTCATGTCTCTACAAATAGTTATATTTTAATAGACATATCTTTTTATGAAAAATCACAACATTTTAAGTGATACTCTTTCATAAAAGAACACAATTATTTTGAACAAGTATAAAATAATTTGGTAGTTTCATACTAGTCATCTATATACTAGTAAAAGAGAAACTCAACAACAACAATATCAAATATACTCCAAGAATTTTGTGGGTCTAATATAATACAAAAGTATCATTCATTTCATATCTCGTGCTCCAAATTTAAATAAGACACTAAGTCTATTTTTTTTTATCATAAGCAAAGAACCCCCACATTTTAAATATGATCTCAAAAATATTTTTAACTATTTGATAATAGTTTTTCCACATATGTTTTGCATACTATCAAAATGGCATTGGCAACATGAAACCACTTTTGAAATATTTTTCTACAAAAGAATTATAGTTCTTCAATTCCCTTTCAAAATCTTTACATAGTGTCAAAGTTCATTTCATAGAGGCACCTATTGTAGGCACAAAATCACACACTTTAAGTAACTGGTCTTTTTTACTTCTATCACAATTAGACATACCACTTAGTATTTAGAATACTAGCAATAAAAACAAAAAACAATTGTACAATTGATTTCTATTTAACATGATGTTTGTAGTAAACTAAAAGTACAACACTGACTTATTAGGTGAAATACTCATATCCCACAAACCAATTGCATAGTCTAATCTATTCAGAGTAAGAAACTACAAAAGTTTTTAGTCTACGACGATCAGGAAAAATCAAATTTCACATGAAGTACAAAACTATAAAAGTTTTTTTTAGTCCAAACAAAATAAAACATATTCTTAGATTATCACATAGAAATTGTCAAGCCCCGAGAGTATACCCTGGATGTGGTCGGCACTCGAGAACCATTACTGGCCCCAAGCGAACTCTTGACTTGACTTACTACTCAGCGGAAGACTTACTCATCATAAAAGAACGTATAAAAATACAATCATAACTGATGTCTCAATAAATACTTAGAATGTTTCAAAGATCAACATTCAACTGGCCAAAATGGCAACTCTAGATTCAACATAGGCCAATAACAAGATATGACGAATGAACCAACTAACTGTCTATGAAGCATGTAACAACTGAGATGGACGTCGGGACAAGACCACGCCATCCTAATGAAATAACTAATAAAGCAATATAAAGGGATCCTCTGGAAAACAAGAAGGCTAACCACAAGATTCTAGATGTTCAACTGGATCAACGAAGCACTGGATGTTGATCCTGATTACATGTATCTGCATCATAATAAGATGCAGGCCAAGTAGCATCAGTACATTAAATATACAAGCATGTGAGGGGAATTCTAACATAAGCTTAAAAAAATTGAAAGAATGTACCTGGCTCAACTCAACTAAACTTAACTCATTTCAATATAAAGGAATAATGTAAATGCATTATAAAGAAGAGATTTTAAAACATGCACAACAACTCTGTGTATTTAGAAATACAATAATAACTCTACATATATGCAAAGATACAATAAGAACTCTAGATGTATATAAAAATACAATTCACTCAATGTATATAAGAATACAAAATAGTAATGTGGGTGTTTCTCTAACCGAAAACCACCACTTTAGAGTTATGTGATGATACAACGTTTTGCCTCACGTTGCCAGGGTTGTCCTATACCTTGCGAAGGGCATAGAACCTAACTCACTTAGTGGATCCACTAAGCTATGCTAAAAAGCACTTAAGGTATCATCTAAAAAGTATGACCCTTTTCTACCCATGATGGCTACATGGTTTATAGGGGCTGGGAGTTGTCTGAACTCTCCCCCATATCAGTGCTCAATACTACTCCCAAAATATACTAGCTCTTTATGTTTGAAAACATAACTTCTTTCTATAGTTTGAGATAATTGTTCAAAACTTAGCTCAAAGGATCTCTTGGAAATCAAAGTTTCATCTCTTGCTTAATTGTGAAAGCATTTACTCCATAGGAATACATAGTCCCGATATACTCTTTTGAAGAAATAACTTCTATCTTTAATCTTTACTCAACTCAAAAACATAAGTTTTAAAACAAAGTTAAAACATTTGTAAAAGACTTTTGGAAGACACTATGAACTTTTCTTGGCTTGGCTCTTAACTTTCCTTGAATTTGCATTTATGGATTCAAAGATTGTGATTTGTGATAGGAAAGATCTCATGATGTTTAGGAGTGTTTTTAAATAGCTAAACATGAGAAATGATCAAGAAATAATTGTTTGTAAGCAAGTACGCGACATGGAGATGCATTTAATTATTTAGTCACGAAATAAATTTTGTGGCAGAACGGTCCGTGAAAGCTGCGCTCTGCAAAGAATATTTCGGTGAAATAATGGTGCAGGTACGCGACGTTGACTAGGCCACCAGATTTGTCTGACTTTTTCCTTCTTCGTTTTCCAGCCCCAATTCGCCTAAATTCGATTATTTTTCTCAAATTCTATTTAGATTTAAGTACCCACAACATATACACAAGAATCTAACTCAAAGCAACTCTAATAATTGACATAAAACTCTCATGAACTCCTCAATCTCATCCCGAATTCAAGAACGAAATCAATTCAAGAACACAACTCAAGAACATCAAATTATCAATCTTTTTAGGACGAAATTACGCTGAATTAAAAATGTTTGGCGTCTGGGTGAAGGAAACCAATGCTGTGTGAACTCACTTACTTCGTAGCATTGAATCCATGGCAAAATCCGCGATCAATTCGTCAAGAAATCAACAATATTATGTTTTTTTCTCCTCTTTTCTCCTCTTCTTTTCTCTTCTCTCAAAACCTTAACTTATTTTGCGAGAGCGTAAGCTGATCTAATTATGTTTAGACCACTAAGTAATTACCAAAAAAGAATTAAATCAATTGGGTATGGAAAATACCAGAATACCCTTTTAAAATCCGGTTTTGACTTTCTTTATCTAGACAGCCCAACCTCAAATGGGCGTATCTCCCTCATACAAATTTGAAATCACGCAAACTTGGCGGCGTTGGAAAGATAATTCCAAGATATTTCCTACGGTATCTTATAGCACACTTAACTGATAATGAGCTAGGATTTATGGTCATTTGAAGTTGATTCAAAACTCATACTTAACTTAACTTTGCCAAACTTTTCCAAATTTGATTATTTCCAAAAATATGGCTTCTTTCTAATTCTAGTTCTTTCCAAAAGCGAGGTGTTACAATATCTACCCCTTGGGAATATTCGTCCTCGAATGAGATTACTCTTAGTAGGCTAAGGGTGTAATATCTAACATTCAGTTCAAACACCGAACAAGCAGATGTAACACATTGAGTATATCAATTAATGAGTACTAAGAATAGAATTATTACCTTGATCTGGAATTTCTCTGTGCTCAAAGAGATGTGTATATCTCTTCTTTATATCCTCCTCAGCTTCCCAAGTAGCTTCCTCGACAAACTGATTTCTCCATAACACTTTTACTGATGCAACTTCTTTAGTCCTCAACTTGCGAACTTGGCAATCTAGAATCTGAATATGAATCTCCTCATATGATAAGATGTTCTTAATACCAATATCTTCAGTAGGTATAATAAGTGAAGGATTGCCCATGCACTTTTTCAACATGGAGACGTGGATTACCGGATGAACCGCTGCTAACTCTTCTGGTAGCTCCAATTCATAAGCTACTTTACCAATCCTTTTGGCTATTTCGTAAGGACCAATATACCGGGGACTAAGCTTCCCCTTCTTATCAAATCTCATAGCACCCTTCATGGGTGAAACTTTCAAGTATACCCAATCATCTACTTCAAACTCTAAGTCCCTTCTCCTAACTTCTGTGTAGGATTTCTGACGACTTTGCGCTATTTTCAACCTCTCTTGGATAATCTTAACTTTCTCCATAGCTTGATGAACTAAGTCTGGTCCTATCAACCCAGCTTCACCAACTTCAAACCATCTAATAGGAGATCTACATCTTCTCCAATAAAGAGTTGCATAAGGATCCATCTGGATGCTAGAATGATAACTAATGTCATAAGCAAAGTTTATGAGAGGTAGGTGATCATTCCAATTACCTTTGAAATCAATTACACAAGCTCTCAACAAATCTCCAAAGTCTGAATGGTGCGCTCTGATTGACCATCAGTCTGAGGATGAAAAGCAGTACTCAAGTTCACATTTAACCCAAGCCTTTCTGGAATGACTTCAAAAACTGTGCAGTAAATTATGCACCTCTATCTAAAATAATGGAAACTGGAACTCCATGAAGTCTTACTACCTTCTGATTATATAACCTGGTGTAATCCTCTGCTGAATGGATAGTATTTACCGGCAAAAAGTAGGCTGATTTAGTCATTCGATCTACAATCACCTAAATGGAACCATTTTGCCTGCGAGACCGTGGTAAACCTGTGATGAAGTCCATATTGATAATCTCCCACTTCATTCTAGAATCTCTATATTCTGAGCCATACCACCCGGCCTTTGGTGCTCTACTTTAACTTGCTGGCAATTCGGACACTTAACAACAAATTCTGCAATGCCTTTCTTCATACTACTCCACCAATAGACTTCTCTCAAGTCATGGTAAATCTTTGTGGAACACGGATGGATATAATATCTGGAGCTATGAGCTTCCTCCATAATCCTTTCTTTAAGTTCATCGACCCTTTGTACACATAACCTACCTTGATACCTCAATACACCATTTCCCCATTGTTCAAAAGCCATTACTTTTTGCCTATGAACATTTACCTTCAATTCAAGCAAAATAGGTTCTTGTTCTTGCTTCTCTTTTACTTCTGACACTAATGATGATTCTGCCCCATTCATCACCACTACTCCTCCTTCTATGGAATCCATTAGTCGAACTCTTAATCGTGCAAGTCTATGCATATCTTTTGCTAACTCTTTCTTATCTTTCTCAAAATGGGCGGTACTACTCATAGACAATCTACTCAAGGAGTCAGCAACAACATTAGACTTTCCTGGATGATAGAAAATACTTATGTCATAAACCTTGAGTAGCTCTAACCACCTTCTCTGTATGAGATTAAGCTCTTTTTTACTAAATACATACTGAAGACTCTTGTGATTGGTGAACACATCTACATGAAATCCATAAAGATAATGACGTCATATTTTCAAAGAAAATGCTAGGGCAGCTAACTCTAAGTCATGGGTTGGGTAATTTTTCTCGTGAACCTTAAGTTGTCTGGAGGCATAAGCTATAACTTTACCAAACTGCATTAACACACAACCCAAACCAACTCTAGACGCATGAAAATATATTACTAAGCCTTGCGTACATTCTGGTAAGGTCAATACTGGGGCAGTTATCAACCTCTTTTTCAATTCCTAAAAGCTTTTCCCACAAGCTTCAGACCATTGAAACTTAACTGTTTTCTGAGTCAACTTGGTCAAAGGGGATGAAATAGATGAGAACCCCTCTACGAACCTTTTATAATACCTAGTCAATCCCAAGAAACTCCTATTATCAATTGGAGATGTGGGTCTACGCTAATTCTGCATTTCCTCTATTTTCTGAGTATCAATCTAATTCCATCACCAGAAACAATGTTACCTAAGAATGCCACAGACTCAAGCCAAAACTCACACTTAGAGAACATAGCCTACAACTCATTTGCCTTTAAAGTTTGGAGAACTATTCTTAGATGACTAGCATGATCTTCCTCATTCCTCGAATATATTCGAATATCATCAATGAATACTATAACAAACATATATAAATAAGGTTTGAATACTCTATTCATAAGGTCCATGAATGTTGCAGGCGAATTAGTTAAACCGAACAACATGACCAGAAATTCATAATGACCATAACGAGTCCTGAATGTTGTCTTTGGAATATCACATTCCCTTACTCATAATTGATGGTAGCCTGATTTGAGGTCTATTTTTGAAAAATAAGAGGCACTCTGAAGTTGATCGGAAAGATCATCGATTCTCATAAAAGGATACTTATTCTTAATGGTAACCTTATTCAACTAACAGTAATCTATACACATCCTAAGGGAACCATCCTTCTTTCTCACTAATAGGACCGGAGTGTCCCAAGGTGAGACACTTGGTCGAATAAAACCTTTCTCTAAAAGATCTTTCAACTGCTCTTTTAACTCTTTCAACTCTGTTGGTGCCATTCTATATGGAGGAATAGAGATAGGACGAGTATTAGAAAGAATATCCATACTGAAGTTTATTTCTCTCTCAGGAGGGACTCTAGGAAGATCATCTGGAAAAGACTTTTGGAAACTTATTTACTACTAGAATTGATTGAATATGACGTATCTCAACACTAGAGTCATTACCTTAGACTAAGTGATAGACACAACCTTTAGAAACTAACTTCCTCGCCTTATGGTACGAAATAAAACGACCCTTAGGCGCTGCTGAACTGCTTTTCCACTTTATTACTAGTTCACTAGGAAACTGGAACTTGACTACTCAAGTTCTACAATCTATTGATGCATAACAAGCATGAAGCCAATCCATACATAGAATGAAATCAAAATCTACCATATCTTACTCAACTAAGTTAGCCATGGTACTCTTATGATTGACGGAAATGGTACAATCACAATAGACTCTCTCAGCTAGAATAGAAACACCAACAGGTGTGGAAACACTGAAGGGATCAAGAAGTTGCTCAGGAAGAACGTCAAAATTCATAGAAACATATGGAGTTACAAAAGATAAACTCACTCCTGGAACTAGCAAAGCATAAACATCAAAGTTAAAGACTTGGATCATAACATCTAGCGAATCCTCTTGCTCTTGGCGACTAATGATAACATAAAGGTGGTTTCCTCCTCCACCTGCCCTAAAGTAGCTCCTCTAGATACAGCTCTGTCTTGTGGAGAAATTGAAGAAGACTGGGCTCTACTACCCCTATTACCATTTCCCTGCTTATTCTTGGTACACTATCTCATAAAATGACTATTCTGGTCACACTTGAAGCAACCAGTAGAGCCACCATGGCACATCCCTGAGTGGTCCCTACCACACTTATTACATGCATGAGGCTTACTACCCCCTTGTGCCTTACTACCTTGAGAATAGGCAGGTTTGGCCCTGAAATTCTAACTATTGTACTCACTTTTGTTCTTTGGTGCAGGTGCACTAGTAGATGATGGAGCAGGTCCCTTCTACTTATGTTGGAAATAAGACCAGTTCACATTACTCTTTTGCTGCCCGAACTCATTCCCTGATGTCTTAGCACTCTTAGTCTTAAACTCTGGTTTATCCCTCAGTTTGTCCTTCTCAACTTGTTGTATATGGATCATCAGCCATGTTATGTCCATGTCACCTATCAGTATAGTTGTCTTGCCTTCCTTGCTTGATAGGCGAGACAATCCAACAACGAATAAACTCATCCTGCTCCTTATCTCGGTAACCATCTCTTAGCTCACGGGGAAAGAAATGCCCCAAGAAGGCCTCCTCAAACAATGCCCAACTCACAATTGGTTACGCGTAAGCACGAGTTAGAAATAAAATGTATAGAGATGAACTCTATCACACGAAATGAGTATGAAAGAAGTGAGATAGTTCCTAAAATGTTGTTGCCTCCTAATTATAGATGTGGCGCGCTTCACACTGATAACTAGGACCCTATAGACACGGCTTCATAGACTCCCTAGGACACATGAACTCTGTTCTCTGATACCAAGTTTGTCACTCCCTAAGCCTACACCCTAGACGTGGCCGAAACTCGAGAACAATTGTTGGCCCCAAGCGAACCCATTGTCTTGTTTTCTACTCAGTGGAAGACTTACTCATGATAAAAGAAAGTATAAAAAACAATCATAATTGTTGTCTAATTTAATACTTAGAATGTTTCAAAGATCAACATTCAACTGTCAAAATGGAAACTATAGGTTCAACATAGGAAAATAACTAGATAATTACGAATGAACCAACTAACTATCTATGAAGACTTTAAAAACTGAGATGGAGGTCGAGACAAGACCAACGACATCCTAATGAACTAACTAATAAAGCAATAAGAAAAGATCCTCCGGAAAACAAGAAGGCTAACCACAAGACTCTGGATGCTCAACTGGATCAACGAAGCGCTGAATGCTAATCCTGATTACATATATCTGCATCATAACAAGATGCAGGCCAATTGGCATCAATACATTGAATGGACAAACTTGTGAGGGGAATTCTTAAACAAGATATAAGCTTGAAAGGAACTGAAAGAACATACCTAGCTAAACTCAACTCAACTTAAATCATTTCAATATAAAGCAATAATGTAAATGCAATATAAAGAAAAGCTTTTAAAACATGGATAACAACTCTGTGTATTTAGAAATACAATAATAACTCTATATGTATGCAAACATATAATAAGAACTCTAGATGTATATAAAAATACAATTTACTCAATGTATATAAGAATACAAAATACTGATGTGAGAGTTTATCTAATCGACAACCATCACTTCTTTAGAGCTCTGTGATGATACAACGTTTTGCCTCACGCTGTCAAGGCCGTCTTATACCTTGCCAAGGGAATAGAACCTAACTCACTAAGTGGATCCACTAAGCTATGCTAAAAAGCACATAAGGTATCATCTAAAAATTACGACCCTTTTCTACCTATGATGGCTACATAGTTTATGGGGGCTGGGAGTTGTCTGAACTCTCCCCCATATCGGTACTCAATACTACTTCCAAAATATACTAGCTCTTTATGTTTGAAAGCATAACTTCTTTTTTTGGTTTGAGATAATTGTTCAAACCTTAGCTCAAAGGCTCTCTTGGAAATCCAAGTTTCCTCTCTGGCTTAATTGTGAAAGCATTTACTATTTAGGAATACATAGTCCCGATATACTCTTATGAATAAATGACTTTAATCTTTACTCTTTACGCAACTCAAAACTAAAGTCTTAAAACAAAGTTAAAACATTTGTAACAGACTTTTGGAAGACTCTATGAACTTCTCTTGATTTGGCTCTTAACTTTCCTTGAATTTGAATTTATGGATTCAAGGATTGTGATTTGTGATAGGGAAGATCTCATGATGTATAGGAGTGTTTTTAAATAGCTAAACATGAGAAATGATCAATAAATCATTGTCTGAAAGCAAGTCCGCGACGCGGAGATGCATTAATTATTTGATTGTGAATTAAATTTTGAGGCAAAACAGTCTGTGACCGCTCCGTGCCGCGATGAAAAATTTTGTGAAATAATAGGGCAGGTCCGCGACGCGGACTAGGGCACTAGATTTGCCCGACTCTTTCCTTCTTTGTTTTCCAGCCCCAATTCGCCTAAATTCAATTATTTTTCTCAAATTCTCTTTCGATTTAGGTACCCACAACATATACATAGGAATCTAAATCAAAGCAACTCTAATAATCAACATTAAACTCTCATGAACTCCTCAATCTCATCCTGAATTCAAGAACGAAAGCAATTCAAGAACACAACTCAAGAACATAGAATTCTCAATCTTTTTAGGACGAAATTACACTGAATTAGACATGTTTGGCCCGTGGGTGAAGGAACCCAACGCTGTTTGAACTCACATACCTCGTAGGATTGAATCCTAGGCGAAATCCGCGATCAATTCCTCAAGAAATCGACGATTCTAAGCTTCTTCTCCTCTTTTCTCCTCTTCTTTTCTCTTCTCTCAAAACCCTAACTTATTTTGTGAAAGAGTAAATTGATCTAATTATGTTTAGACCCCTAAGTAATTGCCAAAAATGAATCAAATAAATTGTGTATGGAAAAGACCAAATTACCCTTTTAAAATCCGGTTTAGACTTTCTTTATCTGGACAACCCAACTTCAAATGGGCGTATCCCCCTCATACAAATTCAAAATCACACAAACTCGGCGTCATTGGAAAGTTAATTCCAAGACCTTTCCTCGGTATCTTGTAGCACACCTAACTCATCCTGAGCTAGGAGTTATGGTCATTTCAAGTTAATCCAAAACTCATACTTAACTTAACTTTGTCAAATATTTCCAAGTTTGATTATTTCCAAAAATATGGCTTCTTTCTAATTCTAGTTCTTTCCAAAAGTGAGGTGTTACATCAATGCTTTTATTTTCAAATAACCTTCCAACTTTAACATTTTGACATACTATCTTATCAAACTAAAAGTTGCATATCTCATTCTGTAAACTAAAGAATTTTAAAGGCAATACTATTGCCAAGAAAAAATCATTAAAAAACATATGGTTTGCAAATATTTTTCCAAAGACACACATGATAAAAATCAAAAGATTTAACTTTTACAAACTATTTTCCTCCTTAGATAAATAATAAGAATGTTGCCTAGTGTAATCTTTAACCAAAATACCACCAATTTTTTGGTACATTCCCACTTTAGCCTTGCTACAAAAGACACCAGATTTTGAAGAAGTAGTGTATTAATCTTCTACTTTCATGATTTGTTCCCTCAATCAGTAGAATACAAGAAATACCAATAGAATAATAATTTCCTTAAGATTATTGTCATCTTGTATTCTTAATATACTAAGAACAAAAAACTTTGAAAAACTTGATGAGAAACAACAAGTTTAAAGAGCATTTTCAAAACTAGAAAATTAAAACTAGTAGAGAAAATAGAATCAGAAACAGATTAGAAACAATAGAGAAAATATTTTTCTCAAAGAAGAAAATCGAGCCCACTGAGTGCACAATGTCCCCCTAATAAAATTATTCCCCTCAAGTACCCGAGGTTAATGAAATATATCCTCCCAAGATAGAACGATCTTACTCACCGGTGTATCGGTACCTTAAACCACTGGGTCAGCGAATCACATAACGGCAATAAAGTACACTTAGAATTCTAGATTTAGTAGTAGTAGTAGAGGTCCAGAATTTTTTTCCTCTCTTAAAATAAGAGGAAATCCCTCAATTTATAGAAAACAAAGGAGAGTGTCAAAAAGTTCTTATCGTGCCTTACCGAAAAGGTCACAGCCCTTTGGAAAAGTCATAATCTTTCGGAAAGGTCACAACCTTTCATAAAAGTCACAACTCTTCATAAAAGTAACAACTCTTCATAAAAGTAACAACTCTTAATTTTCCATTCACACCTTTTAAAACCCAACAAAATGGTCATCTTATTTGGTAACAAAGTCTAAGAAAATCTTGTTCTAAATAAATCAAGAATTCACTTTCAATATGTTATTTATTATTATTATTTTAATTCACATTCATCTAATTATTTATATTTTTAATCGTGCATTTTGTTGATCTTGAATTTTTTTTGTGCATGTATAATTAAGCAGTGGCCAAATAGACTTTCTTAAGTGGTATCAGTTTTACACGTGGTAAAATTATTTTCTTTATCATATGCAATGAGATATTTTTATGTAAGTTAAATATTTCAATCAATTTTCAGTTTGATTTGCAAGTGAAGATCGTTTTAAAAAGTTGAGTTGGTACAAATAATAAAAATTTTCCAATAATAACACGTTTTTTTTTCGAAAAACAAAAATATAAAACTTCTAACTTTTTGACTGCATTCAAGCAACTTATGGATGAGGCAAGAAAACTTTATCACTCTATACACCAAAAAATGTAGAAAAATCATATTATTATTATGATTATATAATATTATTAAATATTTATTAGTTACTGTCAGCATACTATTTAATTTAAAGAGCTTTTTACTTTCTACTAACCCTTTTTAAGTTGTTACTTGGAAGTTGAAACGAATGTTTTACATGGTTTAAGGCATTTTACCTCCGAAATAAATAACTATTATTTTTCTTCAGTTACCTAACAACATTTATAATGAATTATCTTATCTAATCCATCAAATTTTGTTGAAAGATCGACTTATATAAATGGATTTATAAATTAAAAATATGTACAACTCTCTCCATTAGAAGAAAAAGTAGAGGAAAGTTACAAATTTAATGAGTAAGTTCATTTTCCAGCTTTGTTATTTTCTGTGAACATATTCATAAAAAATGTATATCCATATTTCTATAAATTGTTATGATCTTCGGTTTTATACATTATCAACATTTTATATTCATGTTTATGAGTTCAAATTAAACTGATGTTTTTACAAAGAAGTTTTAGAGATTGACTTTTGGTCCTCTTTTATGCCATGCCTATTGTCGTTAATTAGCTTGAAGTTGTCTGAAACATCAATTTTTTATGCCTTAAATTTGTTGAAGTCTTTAAAGAAAAGTGGATAAAAGAAAAAAAAAATAGGTATTCGCATTTAATATGTTGAAGATTTATGTTTATTAATGTTTTCCTAATCAAAAGAATTTAAGTGGATAAAAGCAGTGGATAAATGAAAATACTCTAACAATTGAATTTTGTAATCAAAACTGTAAGCATCAAGATTTTATTGGATTTAAATCCATAAATTAATTTGGATTATATTAAATTCAAGAAAATAGTTGAGGTTATGTGGCAATCCAAGTCAAATTAAATAAGCCACTGAAATCATGTCACGTGTCAAAGTTATGTGGCAATTCAAGTCAAATTAAATAAGTCACTAAAATCATGCCACGTGTCAAAGTTATGTTGCAATCCTAGTCAAATTAAATAAGCCACAAAAATCATGCCACGTGTCAGAGTTATGTGGCAATCCAAGTCAAATTAAATAAGCCACTAAAATCATGCCACGTGTCGAAGTTCTGTGGCAATCCAAGTCAAATTAAATGAGCCAATAGAATAACGCCATGTGTATATGTGGCATGTTATGACCAATCAAATCAAAGCTTTTCACCAGAGGAATCTGATTGGTCGGTTCAAACCGACCAATCAAATCACACCAGTAGACCACTCCCTACTGCTATAAATAGGGGTCCTCATTATTCGTAGAGGAGGAGGTTTTTCAAGACCAACAAGCAAGAAGAGAGCTCGTGGATCAAAGGCTGCAAATTCTCTACAGGCTGTAAATTCTCTACAATTCAAACAATCAAGTTCAAAGTTCAAGTTCAAGATCAAGAACAACGGCAAATAACAAGATTCAATATCAAGTTACTTGTTCATACTTATTATTCGTCATAACCATACAAGTGTTCGTGACAAATAATTCACACCCAATTTCAAAAGTTGAAGATTCAAGATCAAGCTATTCAAGCCCTTGACTCTAAATCAAATTCAAGTCCTACATATTTCATATTATTTTGAAGAATAAGAGGATTACCATAGAGATTGTAACACGCATAACATTTTGAAATCGAATACTACATTTTGTTACTTCTATTTTCTTGTCTTGATTATTTATTTTTTTCGGCTCGAAAATTTGTTGTCTACAAATTTTGGCATGCCCAGTTGGACAATCTCTACCTCTCATCTCTTTACATCGATCATCAAATTTCAAGAACACTAAAATGGCATCTAAGAAGTTCAACTCCAAATCTATTGTTGCTAAGACTGTCGATTCCAAGTTTTCCTCGGCAGTGGAGAACATATTGGATGCTACTATGGAATGTTTGGGACCCATCACTAGGAATAAAGCAAACTTACAAGGACAACAAACACTTCAAACATCCTCTGCATCAGTTCCTATTTTGGATCTCCCATCTTCAAAGGGGGAAAGATTCTTTCCGAATGAATTAGAAGAAGGGGAGAATATATTTGAGATTGTTGAAAAGACATTGGCCCAACTCAGTTAGTAACAAGGATCTTTCTATTTAAGAGGAAGATGATGCTTTGATCACTAGATCTGCCCTAGTCACTCCACGTAACTTGTTCCAATCAGATTTCAGTTTGAGGGAAAATCCATGCTTTACTCCATCACCCATAATGGCAATCCAAGCAATGATGACCAACACCTCAACTGTTAAAGAACAATTGGCAAATTTGACAAAGGCAATTGAAGGTCTAACAAAATATGTGCAAGATTAGGATAATCGAATTGTTAAGTTGATGGACAGAGTTGAAAATGTTATGGAGGGAGGCTCAAGCCATGCACTTGGAAAATGCCATGTGGTGCAAGAAAGGGGAGAATCCTCTACAAAGCAAACACATGTTGATGATGAATTGCAAGTATCTGCTGAAGGGGGAATTTCCATTCATAGACTCAAAGACCTCATAATGGGAACTATCAAAGATAAATATGATGTCCCTTCAAAGTTATCGTTTACACATACCAAGCCATACACTTCAAGAATCAATGTTTTGAAGATGCCTGCGGGTTATCAACCTCCAAAATTTCAACAATTTGATGGCAAGGGAAATCCAAGGCAACACATTGCATATTTTGTTGAAACTTGCAATAGTGCTGGAATGTATTGAGATTATCTTGTTAAACAATTTATGTGCTCCTTGCAAGGAAATGCCTTCGACTGGTATACAGATCTCGAGGCTGGTTCCATTGATGATTGGGAACAACTTGAACATGAATTTCTCAATCATTTTTATAGCACGAGATGCACTGTGAGCATGATTGAACTCACAAATACACGTCAATTGAAGGATGAACATGTCATTGAGTTCATCAATCGATGGAGATATGCGAGCCTCAATTGCAAGGATAGGCTTAGTGAAACCTCTGGAATAGAAATGTGCATTCAAGGAATGCATTGGGAACTTTGTTTCATTTTACAGGGTATCAAGCCCAAATCATTTGAGGAACTAGCCACACGGGCTCATGATATGGATTTAAGAATGTCTTCAAGTGGAAATGAAGGACCACCTATGTATGAACCTCGTAGGGGAAAGCACAAAGTGGAGGTAAAGAAAGGGGGAAAGTTTGCACCCAAGTCTGAAAACAAAGAATCAATGAATATTAAGGCCACACCTTTGAAAGTCGTGAAGAGCAAGACTTCTCAAAACAACGCTGATAGAAAGTTATCTTTGAAGGAAATGCAAGCAAAGGAGTACCCATTCATGGACTCAGATGTTCCAGCAATTTTTGAAGAGCTTATGGCCTTGAAACTCTTTGAGTTACCTGAAATAAAGCGCCCAAACAAAGCTGGAAGGATTAATGATCCTAATTACTGCAAATATCATTGTTTGATAGGTCATCCTATTGAAAAGTGCTTCATCTTTAAGGAAAATATCATGGACTTAGCTCGTGAAGGAAAGATATTACTTGAAGATGAGAAGGAAAATTCAAATCAAGTTTCTATCACTTTTGGCTCGCATGATCTCACAGTTCTTTGCAACTTTGTCGAAGTACATAACTGTGATGATGTCCTGGCCTCATCACCACCAATGATGATCAAATTTAGTGACTTTAAACCAATCGATGTTAGCATATCATTGTCTTTTCTATTAATGGAGGAGGAAATAATGAAAGGAAACTCTTTAGCGGAAAATCAATATGATTGTGCTGATGATGAAAGATGGATTTTGGTGACACGACGAAGATGCTACAAAGCGAACTCACGAAAAGAGCCAAGTGAGGAACTACCAAGAGGAAAGAAGAAGAAACTACTCAAAACTCGGGGAGTAAAGAAAGATGTGAAGAAATCAAGAGATGTGGAGAATCACTATCAAAAACGGCATTCTCCGGTGACATTGGAGGAATTCTTGCCAAGTTGGTTCCACACTAAGATTTCTCACTATGACACCAAGGCCTCATGTTGTAACATTGACAAAGAAGAAATAATGGGGGAAGAATCATCACCAGCCTTACTTCCGTCGTGTGAAAATCCCATAGAGTCTCTCTCAGAACCGGGGAATACTTGTGATGCAAAGTTCACATTCAATAATGATGATCTTTTGTTGGGTGAAACATCACATAATTGTCCTTTATATATGGTAGGTTTTGTGCGTGGGAATAAAGTGAATAGGATTATGGTGGATGATGGTTTCAGGGTCAATATCCTTCTTATTCGGACTCTAAAAGAACTGGGAATCCCGATGAATGAACTATCTGAAAGTCGTTTAATGATTCAAGGATCCAACCAATGGGGGCAAAGAGCCATTGGTGCCGTCAAAATAGATATACAAATGGAAGATATGTATTTGAGTGCATGGATGCACGTTATTGACTCAAAGACCTCATATAATATCTTGTTATGAAGGCCATGGATCCACAAGAATAAAGTTGTGACATCCACATACCATCAATGTTTTAAATACTTTGAAGATGGGGTTCAAAAGAAGATAGTAGTTGATGATGAACCTTTCACCGAGACGGAAGCGCACTTTGCAGATGCAAAGTTCTACTTAAAGAATCAGGTCTCAAATGAAGTCAAAGTTGATAACTCGATACCGATCAGAACGGCTGATAGCGCAAAGAGAGTTGATGTAGCAATTGAAAAGGTAGGGGTTATGACTGGAAAAGATCAACAACTTTCGGATATCAGCAGAGTACCCAAGGCGAACGAGACATCTTTAAGTAAGAGAGTGTCTCCTATTCTTCACTATATCCCAAAGGGAAATAAGGTCAAAGTTCAACCTTCTGAGTTGCAGAGTAAAGAATTGACATTTCCTATCAAACGAAATAATGCAATCAAATCACCTTCAAAAGTGATTAGAGGATTTTTCAAACCATCAAACTATGATTTATATGAAGCACTTCCTCAGAAGCGTACAATTGAAGGTTTTGACCCCAATGCTTATAAATTATTGGTCAAAGAAAGATATAATCCTGATGAAACCTCTAAATTAGGAAAGTTCCCGCATGAAGGTGTTGAAAAGGCAAATCATGGCCTGAATCCTACTCAAAGGATGTTGATAGAAAGAGGGTACATGGTCAAACAATCACGTGAAGGCTTGGGTTACAAACAACCATCACCAGTACGAATCTCTATTAGAAGGATGAGCATCAACTACATTACTATAATAGAAGAACCAGTGATGTCTAACGAAAGGCCTTCTGTGTTTGATCGACTTACTGTCCCAACCTCTAATGTTTCTGTATTTGATCAGCTTGCCGAGTCAACTCAAGAAACTTCAGTGTTTGATCGTTTGGGACCATTAAAGAGTAAAAACAAACGCCAAGGATATTGTAGAAGAATGGGATGATGCGTTCATTCTCAAGAGCACGGTCCACCCAAGAATTGTCCCAGTTTGATTCCTTCTAGAATGAGGCGAGAAGAAAAACTTGTAGTTTCATGTGGGGAGGTCCTAAGAGCAAGAACACAAACCATAGTTCATACTAAGGAGCGGGACAAAGATGAAGAAAGTATAGGATCATCACACTACATTACAATTCGTGATGAGGAAAGTGCTTCTTCTCATGCAAGGATTAAGGACAAATTTGTTGATGTTCATACATGTCATCACATATCCTTCAATGATGGTGATCCTCAAGAAGATGAGGACACAAAAGATGTACCCCCTGAACTCGAGGAAGGGATAAAGAATATTGTTGATACCTTAAAGGAAGTGAACCTTGGGGTTGATGATGATATGAGGCCTACAGATGTAAGTGCCTCATTGAATGACAATGAAGAAAGGAAATACATTGAGTTGCTTATGAAGTTTAGAGATGTATTTTCTTAGAGCTACAAAGAGATATCGGGATTAGATCCTACAGTTGCAGTTCATCATCCTGCTGTGAAACGAGGCGTTCGTCCTGTTAAGCAAGCTCAACATCGATTTAGACCTGAACTAGTTCCTTTGATCGAAATTGAAGTCAACAAGCTCATTGAAGCAGGTTTTATTTGTGAAGTCAAATATCCTACATGGATTTCAAGGATTGTGCCTGTAAGAAAGAAGAATGGCCAAATCCGAGTTTGTGTTGACTTTAGGGATCTTAATAATGCATGCCCTGAGGATGAATTCCCTCTTCCAATACCTGAGCTTATGATTGATGCCACTACTGGATATGAGACAATGTCTTTTATGGATGGTTCATCTGGATACAATCAAATTTGCATGGCACCAAAAGATGAAGAACTTACTGCATTTCGTACTCCTAAAGGCATATATTGCTACAAAGTAATGTCGTTCGGTTTAAAAAATGCTAGAGCTACTTATCAACGAGCCATGCAGAATATTTTTTATGACAAGCTTCATAAAAATGTTGAGTGTTATGTTGATGACTTAGTAGTGATATCAAGAAAAAAGGATGACCACTTGCAAGATTTGAGAATGGTGTTTGAGCGACTTCGAAGATACCAACTCAAAATGAACCCTTTAAAATGTGCCTTTGGGGTTACTTCAGGAAAGTTTCTTGGTTTTATTGTTCGACATGGAGGGATCAAAATTGACCAAGACAAAATAGATGCTATTTTGAAGATGCCCGAGCCTAAAGGTATTCATGCGTTGAAAAGCTTGCAAGGAAAATTGGCATACCTTAGAAGGTTTATCTTGAATCTAGCTAGCAGATGCCAACCATTCAGTCATCTTATGAAAAAGGATGTTCCTTTTGAATGGGACTAGTCTTGTACCAATGCTTTCGAGAGCATAAAATCTTATCTGATGAAGCCTACAGTACTTGTGGCTCATATACCTGGAAAACCATTGATATTATATATTTTTGCACAAGAAAGGTTAGTAGGAGCACTTCTAGCACAAGAAAACAATGAAGGGAAAGAAAATGCTCTTTATGACTTGAGTAGGACGATGACACAAAATGAGATCAAGTATTCACCTATTGAGAAGTTATGTCTGGCCGTCGTATTCACGATTCAGAAGATGAAACATTACTTCCAATCTCATGTTGTATGACTTGTATCTAAAGCAAATCCTATCAAGTTTGTCATGTCCAAACCTGTCTTGAGTGATCGGCTAGCACGGTGGTACCTCCAATTTCAACTGTTTGAAATTATAGATATCTCTCAAAAGGACATAAAAGGACAAGTGCTAGCAGATTTCTTAGCCAATCATCCAATTCCAAATGATTGGGAGTTGTCTAATGAGTTACCTGATGAAGACACAATGTTAATTGAAATCCAACCACATTGGAAGATGTATTTTGATGGAGCTACACATCATGAAGGAGCAGGCGCTGGAGTGGTGTTTGTCACTTCATATGGAGATGTCCTACCATATTCCTTCACTCTTACACAACACTGCTCTAATAATGTTGTTGAATATCAAGCACTCTTACTTGGGCTTGAAATGGTTGTTGATATGAAGCAATTGTAGCTGCAAATTTATGGTGATTCCAAGTTAGTGATTAATCAAGTATTAGGTGATATGAAGTGAAGAAGCCTGAGCTACACCCATTTCGCAATTATGCTAAAAAATGATAGATTGGCTTGGGGAGGTGACTATTCAACATATCCATAGAAAGGAAAATAAGAAGGCTGATGCATCGGCAGCTTTAGCTTCTGCATTAGCATCGCCCGATCAAATGCAAGTTGTTGTTTTCCAGAAATGGATAGCTCCACCACCAGATGAACATATAAAAGAATTTGGACAAGCCATTGCTACTTCTAAGGCTGAAATTGAAGACTGGCAACAACCAATAATTGATTACTTGTGTTATGGAATATTTCCAGAAAATCTTCAAAGAACGACATAAATCTGACGACGAGACCCTCGTTTTTTTTATTATAAAACACTCTACATATGATCCTTTGATGGGGTACTCTTACGTTGTTTGGGGGTAGATGAATCTATTCAAGCCATGCAAGAAGCACATTCTAGAGTATGTGGAGTACATCAATCTGGGCCAAAACATCATTTTCATATAAAAAGGATGGGATATTATTGGCAAACTATGGTAAGAGACTACTTGGACTATGCTCGAAGGTGTTAAGCCTGTCAATTTAATGCCAATTTTATACATCAACACCCTGAAGTAATACACCCAACTATTGCTTACTAGCCATTCAAAGTTTGGAGTTTGGATGTTGTTGGGCCATTGCCTAAATCCTCTGGTGGTAATTTGTAAATCCTTGCAGCAACCGATTATTTTTCAAAATGGGCAGAAGTTGTTTCTCTTTAAGAAGTGAAGAAAGAGAATGTCGCCAACTTCATTCGGGTCAATATTATCTATCGTTTTGGCATTCCTCGATATATATTGATAAACAATGGAAAGCCATTCGATAACACGTTGATGACAAAGATATGTGATCTTTTTTACTTCAAGCAACGCAATTCCTCAATGTACTATG
The DNA here is from genome assembly GCF_019186545.1 of Solanum stenotomum. NCBI lineage: Eukaryota > Viridiplantae > Streptophyta > Magnoliopsida > Solanales > Solanaceae > Solanum > Solanum stenotomum. The sequence goes on along the minus strand of NC_064290.1, from coordinate 26,205,128 downwards.
CTGCTGCTAATGGGCTCGCTGAAGAATTTAACAAGACACTCTGCAACTTGTTGAAGAAAGTTGTCTCCAAATCTAAGAGAGATTGGCATGAAAGAATGGAAGAAGCTCTGTGGGCATATAGGACCACATATCATACACCAACACGCGTGACTCCTTATTCTGTTGTTTATGGAGTTGAAGCAGTCCTTCCACTCGAGCATCAAATTCCGTCGTTGGCTTGCCATTCAAGAAGGACTCACTGATGAAGAAAATTCTCGGTTACGTATTGAAGAATTGGAAGCTCTTGATGAAAAGAGACTAGAGGCACAACAAAGTTTAGAATGTTATCAAGCTCGTCTAGCTCGATCCTTTAATAAAAACGTTCGTCTTAGATGCTTTCAAGTTGGTGACCAGGTTCTTGTTGTAAGAAGACCCATTATTACCTCTCTTCTATCTGGAAGCAAGTTCTCCGCTAAATGGGATGGGCCATATGTTGTACAAGTATATTCAAGTGGCGCCTACAAACTAGTTGACTAAGAAGGATTGCGCGTTGGCCCTATTAATGGGGAGTTCATGAAAAGATACTATCCCTAAAGGGAAGAAGCATGCTCCTTAAGGTACAAGCCTAAACTGCATGTCACTCCTGGCCCACAAGAGTATAAACTGTGTACGGCTTAAAAAAACAAAAAATAAAATAAAATCACTCACTTCCCCAGAACTACGTTGTGACTTGATCCTCTTCACGGAGGTACGTAGGCACTTAGAACCGTATTCTAAGTTCAGTTGCATGAGTGTCAAAAAAAAAGGGAGAAGCAAACCATTATATACAGATCGCAATATTCCTTTCAAATGTCATAGATTGTCATTTGAGTCGACATCAATGAAATATATGTATAAATTCATAAAAGCTTTTAGCCATGATTTTTGTACATGTTATATTACTGAAAGTCGCCTTTCCGATGGAATAAAAAAAGGGCACATCATTTTGACCTTTCTGCGCTGAGATGTGGTTTTTTAAAACCAGGGTCATGCGAATCTGAAATGGTTAACATTGCATTCATCCAGAACAATTCGTAGAGATTTGAGCTATGAAATTTTGACATGTTTAGATTATGAAGTTTATTTTTGATAAATCAAGTCTCTCATGACTCCAATGTTCTCACATCATGATATATCCTTTGTACTATTAAGACACAAAGCTGATAAACAATTTATTTTTGAAGCTGAAGTACAAAAGAAATAATAAATGGACAATATTAAGGCAATCAAAATGTTTATTTATTATTAATATTAAGAACATCAACTAATCAATCAAAATGCTAAAAAAGAAAAAAGAGAACACAGAGCTAAACGAAAACATTAAAATAAGCTAATCTAATCATAGCTCATAATTAGCTAAATCTTGAAGAGCAACCGATAAGACCCTCTTCTTCTCTTCTACATCATCTGAGGATTTTGTAGTCACTAAAGAAACATCAACACATTTGTTAAACTCTAATTCAGCTTCCAAGACTTTAGATTCAACATCTTCAACTTCTTTCTTGGTGGAATCTCGAAGAGCTTTTAAATCCTTTACCTTTTTCTTCGCCTCCTTAAGGGATTGACAAGCAACCAATAATTCCTCAGATTTCTCATTCTTTTCATGCAAGACAAGATCAAGGTGCTCCTTGGCTTTCAAATATGACTCGGATTTCTCAAATTCTCCGGCCTTATCAGCAAGAGATGATCGCGAAAAAGTAGGTTTAAAGAAAAACTCCAATAAAGTCTTCAAAGGGGAAATATCCACACCCATGGAATCTACATCTGCAAGAATTAGCTAAATCTCGTCCTTAAGAGAAGAAACACGGTCTGCATTATGATGAACAAGTTTAGAACGAATCTTAGTCCAAGCTCCTTTGACAAAATCCTTTCGAAGTTCCGAGACAACCTTTCTTCTATAAAAAATAGACTTGCATGTTACCGGTTGCTTGGAGGCCCTGAATTCGACATTTGATGTGGTTTTGTCATGAGAAATATAAGTAACCTTTTTGTACTGATAGAGGCATAGAAAACGATTTCCTTGAATCTGGACCCTCTATGGACTCAGTACTATCTTGAGGCTTTGCTTCCAACATGTTGACATTGATTGGCTAAAAAAAAGAGAAGATATAATAATTAGTGAAGGAACTTGGTACCATGGGGCAACATGAATGTTTAAATTATTACCTCTTTAATAGTTGTCAAAGTCCTTGAAGAATTAACGTTGTTGTCAGTAATCTCCGTTGCATGCAAATCATTATCTTTTGACTTTTCTAGAGGTGGTCTCACTCTCTTCCAACAACGATCACCACAGGTGCTACTACTCTCATCTTGAGATGGTCGCTTGTGAGAAGTCTGATGAGTTTGAGTTGCACATTTTTCCTTTTGGACTTTTTCATTGGAGGTCCTTTGACCTTGTCTGGAACACCAACCCTACATTTTAAAAGAGAAGATTGGTTCAGAATTAAGACCTCTTCATCATTCTTTTGAAGGGCATAAATAGTTGAACCAACAACTTTCACCAAAAAACTGCACATGATTTTCAAGAAGGTTCTCGTGCACCTTTTTCCCACCAAGACTTATAATTCAGGGAAGCAAACTTCTTCATGTTAGATCCATTAGGAGGAAATGTTGCTTTTGCCCTAGATTTCGTCAATACACAAATACGCGCAAGTCTTAATTCATCTTCCAACGAAGCCTCACGAAAATCTTGATCTAGTCGACCAGGAGAATCCAGGAAAAAGCCAAATTGATGATTGAATTTGTGAGGACTATATGGCTCAATGATAAACACATTTCCCTCCCTTAAAGTAATATAGTTTGAGTGAACACTCAAAAATAAATTCGATTGATATTCCTTTTCATTTCCATCGTCACGATAGTGGTGTGCATGAGGCCTATGAACAAATGTTGCATCCTAAACAATGGTTCCGCCTCCATGTATACGTTTTCTTGCATTCTCTTTTCCAAAATACCTTACAGCTCCTTCCCTAGAAAATGTAGTCATAAGGGGATCAACTGGTCCACTAGTTAATGCGTAATGAGTTTTAAAGTAAAGGGCCAACCAACCATACACATAATGAATTGGAAAACAAGTCTGAACGATATCAAGCCGTGAGCATCTCGAAATTATGTTTAGACCCTTGTAAATACTGGCTAAAACTGGAATCGCAAGGCTAACTCTTCGACCACATGCCAAATGACAAGCATTCCTGAAGACACCTTGACGAAAAAAGCCACCTTCCTTAGTAGGGAGAACAAATATACACAACCAACAAGACAAAAATGTTGCCAAGTATGTTTCGTCTATCTTATGGCTCTTAATTTGTAACTTATGGAACAAGGCTTCTTCATCAGAAGTTCACTTAATAGACTCATCAAGTTCCCAGCTGGATTGTGAGATGATTTAAGGTGGGTAGATTTCTTTTCCTTTCTGGGTGGGGGTTATCCGTACTTGGTATCCTTCTTACACAAAAATTCCACCCTTTTTCCACAAAAACATTCGAATTATCATTTATTTCTGTTTGTAGCTGATGAAAGGTGTCAAATAAATGCTCACAAGATTGAGGGAGGAACCTTTTTCCATTTTCAAATGTGTGTGTGAGTTCTTCAATATTTAGCATGACCTCTTCATAAAGGCAACCTGATATGGTAGACCACAAATCACGTGTAAGTCACAAAGTGATATGGATAGTTCCCCGACTGAAGTGAGCAATGTGTTTGTAGAAGGACACCAAGCTTCGTAAAAGGCTTGCATAATGTTAGTGTTACGATCATAAGTAAAAAGTGAACCATATACAACATTGTATATTTTTGCGTCCTTCAAAGTCTGGCGACTCCTACTAAGTATATCTTCAACCCACTCCCAATACCCTGGAATGTAGTGAAACTCTCCATCAAAAGTGAAAGTATCATTCCATCGAGTCTCTCCATTTATAATTCACCGCCCCAAACATGGTAAATAACTTGTAATATTTTTGGTACGATGATTAGGAGAGAAAAGTACCCATGTCTTGGGAGGATGACTATTATATTCTAAAGTCCAATCATCTAGACCAACACGACCATGACGTTCGGAGACTCTTTCGAGTTAATGTGTTTTAGTGGTGTAATGCTGCCCTAGTCTTGTTTGAAAGGGGTTTAAGGATTCAACGTCAAGGCACTTGTTACTCCATGTTATGAGACCTACTCTAGGTTGGTTGAGGGTGCTAGACAAGGAGCCAAGACAAAAGGGGCAAGCCTTAGCCAAAAAGCCAAGGTTGTCCCAAGTTGGCTGCTCATTGCCCCAAAGACCATGGGCACCACCATGACCAGTGGTTCTCTAGACGGTCTACATACTTGGGCGTGAAGATCACTTGGTCTCAAGGGAGGCAAGGCAACTTTGCCTAGGTGCTTCCTCATCTTCACGAGCTCCACCACAACTCATGGTGTGCACCACGGATCGTGGGAGCCTCTGTGAAGATGCCTTGGGACCTTGAGGGATTGACATGGTGGAGAGGCCCACTGGTCAAGGGATAACGGGCACCACGTCCCAAGTAGGCGTGGTCCCTGACGGGGCTGCCTCATTTAGGGGCTTTTGGGTAATTTCTTTTAAATGTTTTAATGTGTGGGATTGATTTTAAAAGGTTTATATGATAAATATAAATAGGTTTAAGTCTTAAAACCTTCCTTTAATTCCTTAGTTCAAAGACCCTAATCAAAAACCCCAAAGCTCTTATTTCCCTATATTTCTCTCAAACTCAAGGAAGAAGAAGGTGTGGGAAGCTAGGGTTTCGAATTCAAGGTTTCCTCCCTCAAATTTCTTGGTAATTCTTGATAATAAGGTATGATGGCTCTTTATCTAGGGCTAGTTTTCGACCTAGAGTCAAATCTCAAATGGTTTTCAAATTTTCCAAAGTTTATGAAAAAGCCTCTTTCTCACTTCACTCAAGGGTTCTAGCATGAAAATGATTTTCAAAAGACAAGCTATGATATTATTGATGTTTGATTGAAGTTTTTGGATGAAAACCTCTATGAGCCCTTGTTTTCCACAAAACCCTAAAATTAGCTTATGAAGTGGGTTTATTGCTTATGATTCAATGTTGATGAAATTGTGTTTAGATTGAGTTGTATAGTTGATTTTTATTATTATCTATGGTTATATATTGTGAATTGTTGGAGAATGGAGGAATGGTGGTTGTGGCTTTGGAAAAGGGTAAGTTTGATAACTTTATTATTAATGTAGAATTGATATAGCATTGTGATAGAATGATGTGTGATCCACTTATGGTGGAGGTGTTTAATTATTGAATGTATTGTGAGCATGGCCTTGAAGGAATTATTTAATGAATTGATGTATTATCATGTTATGATATATTGAATGTATAATGTCAAGGTGTTCATGGGATCTCAAGGTGATCTTGTGTAAAGTGTGTAGCATTGTGATTGAAAGTGTGATCTCTCTTAATGTTCATAAGTGATGATGTTAGACTATGAAGGGTCTCTATATGGTGATTTTGTCTCTTGATTTGGTAGACTTAGGTACCTCTTCTTGAATGTGATATTTTGACTTACGTGTCTAATTGAGCATGGATTGGTAGACCTAAGCATGGTGCCCTTTGTATGAATGACTAAAGAGGAATTCTAGGCTATATCTTGAATAGGCTAGACCTAAGCATGGTACCCTTTTCAAGAGTAAGTCTAGACCCCTAAGTGAATGTGAAACCTTGAAGTGGTGGACCTTATTGTGATGACCTTCTTTTTGTGTGAAATGATAGACTTAGAGTTGATGGACCAGAACGGTAGAAAACCCTCTCTAAGAAAGTCAATAAGCTATCCTTAATGAACCTTTATTGGTAGATCCTTTGTGGTGCCCTTCTTGGTAGAAGTACTATGTGTCGGCTAGACCTAATGATGGTGCTCTCTCTAGTACATATATGTGAATAAAATTACTCTATGGGAACTAAGGCTAAGCACCAAGTGGATATGGTTAAGATGGTGGCCCTCTCCGAGCATGAGGTTAGGGCACAATGAACTTCTTTGGATATCCCTTAAACCATGTGCCTATATGGGATGTGTACTAGTTCTACCCTTGGCAAGTAGAACACCCCTCCACGGTGTGGGATCTTATGACACCGGATTCCATGCCTAGCTAGTGTGGTCTATGTCGGTTAATGCCTATTCCCATCATGTGGGATGTGCACTCTAGTTATTGGATAGGTTCTACAACGTGTAGGTAGTAGTATGGGATGCTATCTACACATGGCACGAGTAGGCTTGGAAGATGCTAAAGTGAGTTCCCTAAGTCTTAATGACTAATATGTGAAAGTCCCTTAAATGCATGAATGTCTCCAAAAAAATTTTAATAAAAAGTGTTGACTTATTGATATTATGTTGAAATAGAGAGGTCCTTATCTAGGTAGCCTTGAGGAATACTTAGGTATGCTTGAAGAGGTTGTATAGGCGGCCACTTCATGTCTTACTTAAGTGTGTCTTAGGGTAACTTTGGATAGAGGTTCTATGATGATGAAATGACATATTTGACTAATATGATTATGTGGTGTATATTGATACTAGTTGAACATGTCTATGATAGGGATATTGTCTTATATGTGGATGGTGACTTATAATGTGTCTCTTGAACTTGTATTATGAAGGTTTTACCAAAAATGGCATAAGAGCATATATCTCAACTAAATGTCCCTTTTAGCATGTTTTTGCATGGTCATCATACTTAGTACGTAATTGTGCTAACTCCATACTTTTCTCTATTTTCTACAAGTGATCGAGTTCTCTAGTAAAGCTTGGGAATTGAAGTTCTCTCAAGATCTTATGGTATGTCCTCATATGTCGAGGACAAGACTCTCATATTCTATTTTTTATGATAAGACTCTTGTAATAGACTTAAATAGAGTTCTTTTCATTGTAAAGGGTCGTGACCCTATCTTGTTAATGTTGTCTTTAAGATGGCCATGTGAGACTTAGTTTCCATTGCTTTTATGAGAGAGTTTTAAGATTGTTGATTTTAAATAAGTTTTAATTCCACACGATTTTCTATATCGAATGTTATGAATGCTAAGGGGCTTGTATTAGACCTCTTCAAGGTCAAGTACGCCGGTTACAACTAAGGGGTGCTCTCGGGTCGTGACAGGACTTCAGCTCGTCCACATCCTTTCTCAGCCCAACATATCGGCCTTCAAGGCCGTCACAACATCAGAATAACCCCGAACCTGCTCACAAGCCTCTACCCTCACTGTAAGGGCATCCAACGCAAATATGTGGTCCTCTATCGACTTCATGTGCTCTCTCAGCTTAGCCCTAATCGGGGAAAAAGTAGCAGCAATAGCCCGCTCGATCAACGTAGGAACAACAACCTCTACCCGGGAGGCACACACATTAGTAGACTGAGCCAGATTGCCCATCTTGTATAGCATGGCCTTGGTGATAAAGGGTCGGGAGGAAACACTAGCAGCAGTAGTAGGAGGGGTACAACAGACGAACATGTAGGGGCTGAAGTAGAGGGACTAGAGGTACCTGTATGCTCAATGGCCTGAGGAGGGAGTATTGCCTCTGTCGGCAAAATATCAACATCGACTACCAGGGACGTATCTGCCGGTGCAGTTCTCCTTTGACCAGCCTCATCCCCATACACTCGGCCTTGATCCGTCGGATGTCAGTAGAGGAAGTAGAAGTCACTTCCACATCCATCTTTGCAATCACGGTAACACGAGCTTGCCTACAAAACTCAGTGATCAAAACTGGAAAGAAGATAGAAGTCTGACTCTTCTCTGCCCTCATGGCCATCTCCTTCTCTATGATCAAACTTCAATTCAATCTCTCCCGATCCATGATGCAGCTCAAAGACGCAATCTTTGGATGTTGGATGATCGACTCATTCTGTGAAGGCATCAATGTGTTGTTGATGAACCCGAACCAATACCTGGCAGCCACGTTCAGGTCCTTCATCTCAATTAGTGGACCAACTTTAATCCACCTTGGTGTCACATCAGAAATCAGGGGTGCCAACCAGCCTTTTAAATTATCTAGGGTCTTCTTCTGGATAAAGGGTTTTATCTATGTAGTAGTGCATAACGTTCATTGTACATCCCAACACCTCATTAATCTCGATACTGCTGCATTTGACCTTCTTTCCCCAAACTACCACATAGTCAACCGACTCGAAAGTGTTGTCCTTTTCATTTCCCTTTGGCACCAGTTCCTTGTATGCCGTGTAGAACTCCCAATCCCAAGAAGGAATGTAAGGGCCTTGGGGTTTGGTAAATATCTTGAACCTGCGAAACTTAATGGTGTTCCACACCTCTAGGTACTGATTTACAACTAAGTCTGTAGATAACCTATTTTCTTCAAGAATGGTCCTCAAACCCTCAACCTTAAATATGTTCAGTGACCGAGGTGGAGGAAGCTGAGCAGGAGGTCCCTGCTCCACTATATATGCTGGAGGTGGAGGAGGTGTAGGAGGCACTGAGATCCGAGTTGGATCATTTATAGCCTTGGAGCGTAGCTCCGCTCTCCAAGCATGTATGAGTTGATCATCTTCCGGCTCAAAAACGAAGGCCGGAGAACTATCCCTTGAATGACCCTCACTATCAGAAGTGGTGAGGTGAGTGGCAAAGGCGCCCTCGCTAGCTGAACTCCCATCAGCTGGTATGGGCACAACATGCCCTTTTCTTTTCCTTTTCCCCTAATCGGAGGAAGTTTTGATGGTGCGTTCTGGGAGGGTGCAGCCCCCTCATTTATACTTATGTCTCGTGCCCGCTTCTGGGGAGGTTGATTTCTCCCTGGTACCTTTGATCTAGCCATTCATGTGAAACGAAACCACATATGTTAGTTGCAATTTAGAAAAAAAATTTAAAGGTATAAAAATGTGCAGGAAAACTCATCAAACCGTTCGGCGAGCCAAATTGGGCTCGCCAAATGTTAAAAAATAAAATCACTCAGAAATCCGCACAAGTCGGCGATGTTCTTTCGGCGGATCGCTGACACCACTCGGCGAACTAAAAGTAGCTTGCTGAATGTTACAGAATATTTTCCAAAAGCTGGGCGCAGAAGGGCGATCAGAAGGAGCATTCGACGAGCTCAAGCGTATCGCCGAATGTTATAGAACAAAATTCACTAAAATGAAAGATAAAAAAGCGATCAAGGGGTCTTTAGGCGAACCGTCGAACCACTCGGCGAACTTGACCCTGCTCGCCGAATAGTCCAACCTGCCAGATTTTTACCCCGACCTTTAATTTCTCTCTTGCAGCCAACAAAAATAGATTAAACCATTATTCTATGCAATTGAGCCTAGACCCATACTACCCATGACCTCGGAGTACTCAAATTTCTCCCGATTTGGCCAAAATTGGCCAATTGACGTCTTTTGCTCTTAAGAATGACATCAATCGCTCTATCATTAGGAAAAATAAGACCATCGGCATAGTTGGGGTTACTTAGACTTCACCCCTACCAAACCTAAAAACAAAATCAACACAACCCACAAAATTTCATCAATGTAACACACGGGATTTCAAAATTCTAGGCTAAAGACACGAAACTTGATATGGTCATGCAGTACCACGAACATTCAACCCATCAGTAATACGCAATTATAATGACAAGTTAATGATCACGCATTAGAATCTACCAAAATGTAAAAACAGGGTTCGGATAACCAACCTCAAAAGCAGACGGTTGAAAAGCAAGGCAAGCAAAGTACCAAAATTTTCACCCTAATGATTGATCCAACACAAAAATGCAAGAAGTAAAATCTAAAGTGCCGTTGTGGAATTTTAGAAGTCAAAAAGTATGAAATGATGAAGAATTTTGAATTTAAAAATGGTTCAGTCCTTCATAACTCTTCTGTTCGCATGCTGATCGGCGATAACCACTTATGTCACCGACTCAATCAGTGATGCATCGAATGACTCTTTAACCCGCCGAATTTTATAGAATATGTAGTCAACTAGATGGTTCAAGCGGCAATCCAAGTTGGGCTCGCCAACCTATTCGACGAGTCGACAGCTGGTCCCTAGGTTCGTCTAGCTGCTCTGTTTCCCAAAATTTCAACTTTTCAACCTACAAATTCAACACCCATTATTCAAACAACAATAAGAAAAACTTAAACACTTGGGTTTCCTCCCAAGAAGTTCCTTATTTAGCGTCGTTGCACGACGTAGATACGCTTTCAAAGTTCATTCTTCGGGTTAGCCAAGGTATCACTTTGTAGACCCCCTTTTGGCCTTGGGTTCAAATGAGATGATATTTGAACTATTTGTGTTTCTAATTATTTAATGGACACCGAGTAAGAGGTAACCGTCTGGTTTAGTGTGGAGATGTCCTCTTTCATTTCCTTAAGCACCTTGTCCGACCCTTCCACTTTATTGGGAATGTGTGCAATCATATCTTCATTGCAAAAGTTCTTCGAGTCATCTCTTTGCTCTTTTGGCTTTTGACGCTCATGAGGAGGAACGTATCTCTCTTTCTCACCATTACGCTCCATCCAGTTTGCACCATGGTCACTCCACTCCCTATCACGATCATTCCATCCTTCATCACGGTCTCTATTCCAACCTTGGTTTCCACTTGGCCTTGGATAATTTTGGCGGAATCATCCTCCCTGATTTGCTAGAAAGTATACTTCTTCATTGTATAACGCTTCAAAGTTTGCTTCATCGGGATTCACTCCACTAACTCCAACTGCATTCACGGCCCTTGAACCACTACCCATGACATGTTTTGACAAGAAATCCATTTGGGTCATCATTTTGGCTATGTTTTCATCTCGCTCTTGGTTTTTTTCTATTTGTTCCTTTGTCATCCTGAAAGTCAAAGATGACACTTGATCCTCCTGAGTATACCGAGCTCGGTTTATCTTCATCATCCCATCAAGGAGAGCTAACGCTATCTCGAAAGGTTACTGCATAATACCTCGGACAAGTTAATCAGTCAAACCTTTGTTCACCGAGTCAAGACTCCGATAGAAGTTTTGTAACAACACGTTGTTTGGAAGCCCGTGAGTCGGACATTGGAGTAACAACTTCTGAAACCTCAGCCATGTTTCGCGAATTGGTTCACCATCCAAACGTTTAAAACCTTGAATATCGTCTCTCAATGCCATCATCTTTAAAAGAGGAAAAACTCTTGTGTAAAATGCCTCGGTAAGCTCATCCCAAGACATAATAGAATCCCTCGGTAGATCAGCTAACCATTTGGTCGCTTCTCCCATCAAAGAGAAAGGAAACAACCGGAGCCAAACTGACTCTTGTGAGATGTTTTTGAATGAGATTGGACCACATACGTTCACAAATTAAAGTTCTGAATATGATCATGGGGATCCTCATGAGCTAGCCCTCGGAATAGTCTTTTCATTTGCAAGAGTTGCAACATCGTGCTGGTCACGTAGAAGAAAACATTTCCCACGACATGTGGTAAACAAATAGCACTTACACCACCCAATTGAACTGCTTCATTGACATCATTCAGATTGCCAATGTCATCTTGGTATCCAAGTTGGCTACCGTTACTTCCATTCACACTCATTTCATCACTTATTAACAAACAGCCAACAACAAACACAAAACAACGTAAGTTGATTCAACTACAAACAAGATTAGATCATAGCTATACTTCAACAAGAGAATTCTAGATACCACTCCCCGGCAGCGGCGCCATTTTTGATAACGCTTAACTACACTTCATCTAATACTAAGTGTAGGCAATCACAATCTAGTATAAACCCAATAAAAAGTTGGGGTCGATCCCACAACGAGTGATACGAAAGCGAATTCAATTACAAAGTGAAATACATGTTCTAATGATTGTAAGAATAGAAATTATCGAAAACATTGAAGTAAAGCAAAGGGGTTAACAGCAAGTGTCAAATGGGGGGATGAGGTTTGTCAATTAACAACTACAAAAACAGGGGAGTAATCAAGTAAAAAGGGATACTTGGGGATGTGATCGATTAATTGCCAATTTCGCTATACAGATGATTATTAATTACTAAAAGTTGCTAAATCTAAGTGGGTAGGCTAGGCTTTAGATGTAATAGCCATCTATCGATCAACTACAACAAATCAAGTGAGTTATCTTGAACCTCAACAACCAACAAACTATAAATAGCCCAAAACCTCAATTTATCTACTCTCTCGAGCTAGATAGGTAGGATCTAATTAAGATTCACTCTCTCGAGCTGAACCCACAACAACTCAATCACTACAATCATCAATTAATAATCTTAATTCTAAAACCTCTCTCTCAAGCAAACATAGAATGTTAATCTAGAACTGCATTTGCAACTACAATTCATAAGTTAAAACTCAATTATCAATCGAACCCACGTCAAAACAGCAATTTAAATCAGTAATTACTAACACCCAGAACCTAATTAAGACAATTAATCACATAATCACACCCCTAAGAATGGGGGTTTTATCCACACATTATAAAAAGTAGGAAATCATTACCAACTACGTTATCCATAAGTTGGGCAATGCAATCCACATCTTTACAATGGTTCAAAATGCTCAATATCAAAAACCCAACGTGAATTCTACTATAAAACTCCCAAAAACTCAGAGTCTAACAATGGCAGGATTAATTCAGATCTTTTAGAATACTATTTTCTCTTTTTGAAAAATAATTCATACGTTTTCAAATTTTGGCCTGTGGGGTCACTTGATGGAGTTAGTCGAGCATCGTCAACCCAGTCAGCTATATGCCAATTGCTCCTCTCACTCGCCCATTTTCCTTGACTCTTCATCCTTCAGACCCTGTAACTTTAGGCGATCAAATTCTCTTTCGCCGGTCCATTTGGCGGTTCGCTGAAGGTCCAATTATATCGCCAAGTTGGCTTCTCCTCAGGGCTGGCAGTCTGGAACATTAGGCGAGCCCAAGTGCCACTCGGCGAGTTGCCCAGTGGCTTTGACGATTCTCATATTTCACTTCTTCAGCCTTTTTCATCTTTTCCGCTCCTTTTTGCCCGGTAATGTCCTTGCTTTGCTCTTTTGCCTTTTTATCTGCAAATTAACATTTAAACATCAGTTTGGAGCACAAAATATGCATCGAGGACACTGAGTATGCTAATAACAAGCCCTAAATGGGTCAAATTCCTAGAGTCATCAACCTATGATCCTGTGTCTTTCTACGAATCGTCCTAGTCAACCGTAGAACCTGTTACTGGAACTTAAAATCTCACCAACTTTAAGGAAACAATTCTACGGGTCGTCGTCCAATCTATGAATCGTAGAGCTAACTCGTAGACCCCTAGTTTAAGTCTAAAATTTCACTAAGTTTGGATCACTTCTACGGATCCCTTCTACGGTCCATAGAACCCTTACAGTTCATCCTATTCACTCGTAGGCCAAATATCAGAGAATTCAGATTTCCAAAACTTAAACCTTGTCCTACGACTCCTTTCTTACGTCCCGTAGGAGTTTTTACATTTCGTAGGTGGGACTGTAGACTCTACATCAAATGCACCTTTCCTTTCTAATCCAACTTTCTAATTTTTAAGGTGTTACAATATCTCCTCTGTGGGAACATTTGTCCTCGAATGGGACTCAAGCTAGGATGAATAAAGTACAGAGAAAAGCTAACAACCCAACATGAATGTAAATCTCATCAAAATGCACATAAATAAGGAGAAATCAATTCAAGCTAAATCATAACATCAAAATCAAGTTTTCATTAGGGCTGGGCATTCGGTATTTCGGTTCGGTTTTGGTTTTTTTTCTGGTTTTTTTGGTTTTCGGTTCTTGTACAACGTGTATCGAACACCGAACCAAAATAATTTAGTTCGGTTTGGTTTTTGTTATTTCGGTTAGGTTTTTGTTAATTCAGTTTTTTGTTATGGGCCTGCTTAGTGGGCTTTTTAAAATTTTGTAATTTTTTTGTTTATTTTATTTATGTTTATTTCTTTTTTCATATTTTACTCTGTTTTTCAAATTATTGTATGATTCAAAATAATAAATTGTCGTTAACATTGAAATTTAGCCTTGTTATAACATTGAAATTTATCGGTCGTTGTTGTGCTACGGTTTCCTGCTGGTCGATTGGCAGCTGCTGCATGCTGCTGGTCGCCGGAACAGTCGACGCTACTATAGTATGTAGACGACTAGACGTGGGAAGTGGGAGCGGTCATTTTTGCCTTTTGGGAAGTGGGTTTGTAAAGTTGAAAAGTTTGAAAAGACAAACTTTTGTTTTTAATTTTAAATTATAATATTTATTTTAAATATTAATAATTAATATATATTATAATTTAATATATTTCGGTAAACCGAAATACCAAAATACCGAATTGCACAAAAATTACATACCAAAAACCGAACCGAAATACCGAAAAATACAAAACCATATACCGAATACCGAACCGAATACCGAAATACCGAAACCGAATTACCAAAATAATTCAGTTCGGTTCGGTTTTTCATTTTTTCGGTGTTTATGCCCACCCCTAGTTTTCATAAATATGAATGCATATGGAAATATGAGAATGCCTAAAACGCATGGATCTGAAAGAATGGCTTATGAGAAACTAATACCTCAAGCTAGAATAGGAGTAGAGGGAAAGAGATGAGGATACTTTGATATCATTTCATCTTCCCAAGTAGCATCGTTAACTAATTGATTCCTCCAAAGAACTTTCACGGAAATAACTTCTTTGTTTCTCAACTTCCAAACTTGATGATCTAAAATCTCAACCGGAACCTCTTCATACAAAAGACTTTCTTTAACTCCAACACTTTTCAATAGTACTATAGATGTCGGATCGCCAGTACACTTTTTCAACAAAGAGACATAAAATACCGGATGCACCGATGCTAAATCATTAGACAACTCTAATACATAGGCAACCTTGCGAATATGCCTCAATATCTGATATGAGACCACATAACAAAGATTAAGCTTCCCTTTCATTATGTAACTCATCAAATCCTTCATGGGTGAGACTTTCAAGTACACCCAACCACCTACATCGAATTCAAGCTCTCTTCTTCTAACATCAGCATAAGATTTTTGTAAACTTTGGGCCATTTTTAACCTTTCTCGAATAAGTTGAACCTAAGCAACCTCGCAAACTTCAAATCAACCAATAGGAGATCTACACCTCCTATCATAAATTTCCTCAATGGAGCCATTTAGATACTTGAATGTTAACTATTATTAAAAGCAAACTCAATCAAAGGTAAATGATCATCCCAATTACACTTGAATTCAATCACACAACCTCTTAATATATCTTCCAAAGTATAAATAGTACCCTTGGCTTTTCCATTGGTGTGAGGATGAAAAGTTGTGCTAAGCTTCACTTGAGTACCAAGACCTTTCTAAAACAACCTTCAAAATAGAGATGTAAACTGAGTACCACGATAGAAGATATTGGAAAAGGGTACTCCATGCAACCTCACCATTTCACGAATATAAAGTTTGGCATAGTCTTCGGCTAAAAATGAAGTCTTTTCTTGAAGAAAGTGATCCGACTTCATCATTCGGTCCATGATGACTCAAATCGATTCAAACTAACAAAGAGTACGAGGTAAATCCATAACGAAGTCCATATTCAAATCTTCCCACTTCAAAATAGGAATGCTAATGTCTTGAGCCAAACCACCCAGTTTTTGATGCTCAACTTCACTTGTTGACAGTTAGGGCACTTAGCTACAAGTTTTGCAACATCCTTCTTCATCCCATTCCACTAATAGACTTCCTGCAAATTGTGGTATATCTTAGTGGCTCCAGGTGAATAAAATACAAAAGACTATGAGCTTCCATAAAAAAATTGATTTCTCAACCTATCCACATTTGGAACACATAATCGACCTTGGTATCGAAGTTCACCATCTCCCCCTTGGGAAACACCCTAAAGAGCTTTTTTGAAAATTAACTTCTTCAAATCTACCAAAATTGAATCGAGCTATTGCTTAGCCTTCACATACGATACAAAAGACGATTAAAAATATTTCAAACAATCACCCCACCTTCATTAGAATCAACCAAGCGAACACCCAATTGGGCCAATCTATGAACATCACGAACTAACTCTTTCTTACAATCCTCAAAATGAACAACACTTCCTATCGATAGTCGACTAAGAGCATCTGCCACCACGTTCACTTTACCTGGATGATAAAGGACATTCACGTTGTAATATTTCAATAACTCAAGCCACCTTCATTGACAAAGATTTAAGTCCTTTTAGGCGAATACATATTTTAACCTCTCGTGGTTGGTAAGCACATCTACATGAACACCACATACGTAATGCCTCGAAATCTTTAAAGCAAACACTATAGTCGTTAACTCCAAATCATGAGTCAAATATTTCTTCTCATGCACTTTCAATTACCTTGAAGCATAAGCAATGACTTTCCCATTTTGCATCATAACAAAGCTAAGACCAATCCATAAAGCATTTTACCTTCCGGGAGGAATATCGGGAAATACTTTCAAAACTCATTTACAAACGAAACTAACTCAAGAGTAGGGGTTTCAAAAGCTGTATTCCTACCCCAAATAAGATGATAGATGCACCTCTTAGAAATCATTTTCCTAGCCTTTAGGCAAGATATGAACTGACCCTTAGGAGCATAGTTTTCCCCTTTCCATTTTAAGATAGGTTTGTTCTGGACCTGGAATGTGACCAATCAGTCCTACAATCTATGGAAGCATAACAAGAATGAAGGTAATCAATCCCAAGAATAAAATCAAAATATAACATATCTAGCTCTACAAGATCAACATGAGTGACTTTGTGAGAAATAGAATGATGGCAGTTTCTATAAACTCTTTTAGCAAACAGAGTCGCCAACCGGCGTAGAGACAAAAAAGGGATTAGAATAGATCTCAATACCAACATCAAATCTCATGGTCACATAAGGGGTAAAAATGACAAGGTAGCACTCGAATCAAGCAAATTATACACATCAAAATGAAAGACTTTTGATATACCGGTCACAACATCCAGAGAACCCTCGTGACCGAGTCAAGTCTGAAGAGCATGGAATCTATTCTGACAAGGGCCACTCAAACCAGAACAACTAGGTTAAGTTTGCCTACCATCCCTTCCCTTAGTAGCAAGCAATAGATAATCTCTTATCTTGTGACCACGTTTTGCACAACTACTATCCATAACGGCTAAACATTTTCCCGAGTGACTAGTGAGACACTTTTGGCAAGTGAGAATAAAATATTCATTTCCATCACCTCCTTGAGGATTATGGTTAGACACGTTATCTTTATTGAACTTAGGAGCCATAGCATTAGAAGTACCTTGGCCAGAGAAACTTTGTCGGAATTGAGGACAACCATGTCCACTAGACCTAGAAGGGGAATGTAACACCTTGTTATTTGAAAAGTCGAATTGGAAAGGAAAGGTTGCATAAAATTAGTTGTTGCAGTGATCTGCAAGTCCTAACTATGGACCTAGTAAGTACTACGAGCCATAGGAAGGAAACTGGTTCCAAAGGTATTGTATCATACATCTTCAACTATTTCTTATAAAAAAATTATATTATAAGAAAAATAAGTAGTAAAAGAAAACAAAAGGAAGAATAAAGTATTAAAAAGGAAAGAAACTATTGAATGTTGTAATAGGTGGGACCCAAAGAGTTCATGTGGTTAAAATAATAAATGCATCCTAAAAATCAGTAATTTTGTTTGGGAAAGACCTTAAATTTGTTTTGAAAAGAAAAGGTTATTATAATCTTTTACATGTTTCGGGCCAAATTTGAGCTACAATTTTGTGACAGTTTAGCAGCTCTCTTTGAAATACTCTCCAGTCTCTATTTACTTGTTCATTTTTACTTGACACACCTATTAAGAAAATCATAATTGACATAGTGAATTTACTATTTTATCTCTATTAATTGACAGATTCCAAAATTAATTTACTCATTAAAGAGGTTCTACCTTTTTCAAAAATATTAACTCTCTAAATAAATTGAGAATATAATAGGTAAAAAATATTATTTTTTCTTGATGTAAAAAATGACAAATAAAAAACAAGTAAAAAGTCAAAATTAAATTAAAAAATGGGAAGGATAGAGTACAATCTATCAAAAAAAGGGATCAATTCCCCATATTCCCCGTGAATTTATGAAAAAATATCTGCACAGTTCCAATATAAGTGTCACTTTCACAAAAATCGCATTCATCAAGAAACCACTAAATACTATTTGTAGTTTACTAAATGACTACTATTTAATAATATTTTTTTGAGAAACCACTAAATACTATTTGTAGTTTACTAAATGACTACTATTTAATAATATTTTTTTGAGCATTAAACATTGCTAAGAAGATGTAGTATGAAGGTATAGTTTTAAAAACGTACAGATTTTTGTCTTGAATTCATAAAGTAAAGACAATTTTTTTTTGGTTAAATCACACTTATTTTGGGACAGCAACACAAGCTATCTGTTTACCTTTAGCATAAATGACAAATCCGGACTTGTACCAGGCTTTTAATTTGGATAACATTGGTGAACATTGAACAATGAATAACTATAAATCAGAAAATTTTACCTCTGAGGAACAATACAACTCATTTTCAAATGAATGAATATCAATCAAGTTACAAAGAAAATTTGGGCCGTCTACACAGCATCAATTTCAAGTATTCATATACCCAAGCTTATTTTTACATCAATTAAATGAATATGTGCACACTACAAACAAATATATTGTATTGAAATCTCACGGTCATGAGAAACACTGTAAGAAACCTTTCGCCATGTACATACGCAGCTAAAAAGACATTATCTTTCACTTGGGATTCGTTCGAAGCGACAGCAACTTGGAAGCAATATCATCATAATCAGGCAGCTTTGGATGTACATGACTAGCTTTCTTCATGCTATCCTCACTGGAAAATTTGTCCCCACTCGAGGCTGGTGCCTTTGGAGCATTATTGTTGCCTGATGCTGCTGCCATTTGGTAAGAGCTAGATGGTTTTTCCACCCTTCCCATCTTCTGTCTCCCTTCATGTGATGTGATCTTGGTCTGTGCAATAGGCCTTGGAACTGCAGGTCCAGCGCTGGGCTGCTCTAAACTTATCCTTTCATCTGATGGGGATTCATGCGACTCACTACTGTAAAAGTTCTTGGTCAGTCTCTGAGGTTCTTGTGTATCAGCAGCATAAGAATTCCTGATGGGTTTCAGAGGTTCTTGAGTTTTAACACCGAAAGAGCGGTTGATGGGTTTTCTGTCTACACCAGAGTCAGAATTAACAGCTGTCTCGGAGCTGATTTTAAACTTAGAAGAAATGTTTGAATCTAAGCTGGAGGAAGAAGCTTTAGTTCTACGAGAAAATCCACAACTCAATTGACTTCTACCAGCAAAAGAATGTTTCTTAGGACCAACCTCAGAATCACTGCTATCAGAATCAAAATATGTAGGTGAACCTCGTAAGCCTGCATATTTTGTATTAACTTTGCTGCCTGTGTTTTGTGCATAAGTTCTTTGACTGTAACTCGAAGCCTCTTGTGAAAATTCCACGTCAGAACTGTCAGTATCTGAAGCATAATGGGTGTCATCTAATCTTGAGCTTGACTTATCGTCTATTTTCATCCTCATTCCTAAACCAACAGAACTCTTAGGGGGTGCAACATCTTGTGACCTCACAGCAGGACTTCCCTTAGCACTTTCGACTGAAGATGGAACATTATTTAACTGGCTTCTTAAGTAAGGTGGAGGGATATGGCCTTTATGCTTAAGGCCACCAGTTAACTTCCCAAATGTGAATTCCTTTTCGGACTCAGAAACAGAAGAAGTTAAACTATCATCATCTGTCTGTGGCCTGGGCAAAGCTGTTAACCGTTTCTTCCCATCAGTTCCTGAAACATTTTCCATATAGGAGGATCTTGGTGAATGTACATGTTAACAGAAACATTCTGAAATGTCTTATTAGTTATAACTAACCATTCCATTAAACAATTAGAACTTATAAATATAGAATGAGATACCTACATATATATATATATTTTTTTTTTTTTTTGACTTACCAATCGGGTGTTGGACTATCTCATTGTCACTTTCGGAATTCATACCATCAGAATCGTCGAAGGATGGCACAACATTTTCTTGTCGCAAATTGTCACCAGGGGCAGCCAAGCTTTTGTATAATTGAGGCGATTGCTTTTCCACAGAGATTTCTGATGCCAATGCAGACTTCTCCAGTGATTTGTCAGAGTCAAAGCTCCACGTTTTTTTAATTGCAGAGTTGTAAGTAGGTGATTTCCTTTCTGGTGATGGAAAATAAAGTTTGGCTTGCTGGTCATCATATGTAGGATCTGAGTCAAACTTAATATTATAATCTTCTTCTGAGCCAGAATCATCAAAAGCAGCAGAGGCAGAATCATGAGAACTCTTATTAACAGTTTCACTAGGAATGTGACCTTGGTAAACATTATTAAATGGATCATTACTCTTGTCATAACCATAACTTTGTTGGCTAGAATGATGAATATTTTCACCAAAACCTGAAGTGCTTAAATAAGAATCAGAAGAATTAATTTTGGGATCTTTTGTAGTAGCTTCTTCTCCAAAATAATTGAAGTCCTCCATTGACTCATTCTTAAAGCTACTCGTGGATTCAGATTCAGTTCTCCCATATGATTTTCTCGCTATCATTTCACTGTCCTCTTTTGATAGGCTTTTCTGCATATACTTATCGCCTTCTCCAACGCTAGCAAATGAATTATCATTATTAATTGAACCCGTGGCACCTGTGGAGACTTGTGAATCAGGTCTATCCAAAGTACCATGCATACCATTATGATGTCTTGTTGCCCTAGGTATATAATCATGTTGCAAACTCTCTGTCCTTTCTTGCTGAAAGCTTGAAGTTCTATCAGGTAAAGAGCTCACAACTGAATCTTTAGGAAAATGTTCATGCATTCTTGAATTACCATACTTCCCTGGTCCTGAACCTCCTGAAGTACCATGATTATCATCATGAAATTGTCTTGTCTCTCTAGCCAGATTTTCATGATGCAAACTATCAATTCTTTCATTCTGAAGCCTTGGATTTCTATCAGATAAAGAGCTATTTGCTGAATCTTTGGGAAAATGTTCATAGTTACTTGTGTCATACATTCCTCGTCCTCCACCTCCTGAATACTGTACTTCAGGCCTCTGAGATTCTGAGGAATATTGCCTTGAAACCCTTGCAAGTTCCGCAGCAGCTCTGGCAGCTAGGCTTGCACGTTCTGCAGACTCAGCAGCTGCTTGAGCAGCAGAGGTAGCATCCTTGAATTCCATATTCCAATTCTGACTGTCAATAGAAAATTTACCATCTCCAGGAACTGACTTCCCAGATTCCGACCTTTCATCCCTAGACCCTAAGGGTCATGAACAACCATAATTAAAATTATTTTTGCAGATGGAGAACCAAACTGTAGATGTTGTATTCTAGCATAATGATACTAACCTGAAGGACCAACTCCATGATGATAGTTAGAAGATGGTGTTACGCCTCTACCACCACTATATGCAGAGTCAAAGCTTTGGGTCCCCAATGAGGATCTTGCATTCTGCTCTGGGGAATTTGAAGATGCATTAGGCCTTTTACCGTGATCAAATGGAAGTCTCACATCTGACGCATTGAGATGAAGACGGTCTTCATGGATGTTACCTGCCTTCTCTAAACTACCAGATCCATTCTGGGCAATTTAACCAGTGAACTCAGTAAAGGCATAATAATTTGGTCAATCTTAGTCAACAACAACAACAACAACCCAGTGAAATCCCACTAGGTGGGGTCTGGGGTTGGTCAATCTTAGTCATCAATGGAAAAAGTTAGAAGTAACATAATCATACCAACAAGTCATTTGAAGGCACTGACTCCGTCTCTTCTACTGATTTAGGATCCCATTTAACACCATGTTCCTCAGCAATAGCCCCCAAGATTCTCATTTTGGTCTGCCCATCAGGCGCTTTGGCAGATAACTTCTCAACCAACTAGGTACAACAGCATAAGACAATATTAAGAGTACTATGTTGCTAAATTTGAGAAATATAAATAGTTCATTATCTTCATGTTCAAAGTCAAATTATCAACTGTTGAAGGGGGATACTGCAAATTTACCATGCGACTAACTCCACAATTGGGACGGAGCTCAACTGCTGCACTTATAAATTCTTTCCCATATTTTGCGGTAAGATGTTTCCGCACATCTACAAGTTCTGGTATGTCTCCACACCTTGGTGACGCAAAAACTACACTGGTAATTGCTTCTTTCAAGTCAATGGGGCAATTTCTGTTCATCAAAAAGACAATAACATATCAAAACCCTTCAAAGGTATCAGACTCATCATTTAGCCACGAGTTAATCATGGGAAACAGTATGCCTTTCTTTATTTGCCACTAATAAAGCTAATATTTCAGGTAAAACTAGCAGAAACTCACCTCAATTCATATTATTAAAAAGAACCAGGTCAACAAATCAAATTGTCAAGTACATAAAACAGTCATGAAAAAAAGAAATTCTTCAACAGGTAACAGAATGATTAAATGTGGTTTTTTTCTTTTGTGTGTGTGTGTGGGGGGGGGGGGGGGGGGGGGGGGGGNGGGAGGTAATTCCCTTCATAAAAGTTCTAGCACAAACTGATAATGGACTTCACAAATTTGGTTAGTACAAGAGCATCATACTTCACTGTAACTTCCAACAGCTAACAACAAATAATCAAGATATGCACGGCTATACATCTCTTATCAGGTAATAGGTAATGATTGTACATCTGGCATCACCATCATCACTACCCACATAGATCCAAAAGACCAGCAAAGCCATCAAAGTAAATCAGAAGGAGCATGCCTAAAATAAATGCAAGATACCAAACGCCTATATATCTTAGAAGTAGCTGCCAATGGAGTACAGTTCAGAGTGAATTGTCTTTTTTCTGTTGTGGTTTTGATCAAAACAGGCAGGGAGAGGAGAGAAAAATTGAGATGGAAAGAAGTACTCGAGGATAATGAAAGTTATGCCATGGGACTACCTAACAAAATAAATGAGCCTGAGCAACATTGTTCTCTCTTTCTTGGGGATGGTTCTTCAGGGAAAGGAGTTATAGGCAAATTACATCTAACTGAAAACTGTAATACGATATTTCATCTACGCTAATTGTTGTGTCATGCAGATATCTCATGAAGATGAAGACTAACATAATGCTAAAGAAACATCACAAGCAAAAACCAACTTACTTTTGTGACTCAATAATAGGCAAGCGTGCCACGATCAGTTCACAGTAAATCTCGATAAGATCATATGCTGCCATCATCTTCTCCTCCCTAACTACATGCTCCACCTAAAATTAAAGTATCAGATAGATAAAATATTTTTCTCAAAACTCGAAATCTGAGGTACACACAAACATACATTTAACTAAATAATCACAGCTGTAAAACTTAACAGGAATTGCAATTATATTCAACAATCTAACATAAGAAAGCAGAAGTGCAGGTTTTATGATATGAAGATATAGCTTGAATTTTCTCAGAGGAGCATGCATATTCCATGCTTTCACAGACAGTCAAAAGATGCCTCATTTCTGATATGCCACTTAATATCATGCATTATGATATCTACAGTAGAATCCTACCAATCCTAATTCAAAAAGTGCACCAAATCCATGGAATCTAATTATCCAACACGGGGATTCAAATTTTATGGAGATTTGAATAGTTATGTCTGCAAATTAAATGCAAGTTATGGTCTTGACATTTGAAGAATCATCTCCAAAAGGGATTCTTATCTGAAAAGCAAAGTCGATCAATGAGCAGAACATCATAGAAAGGAAGTATCAAAAACTCGATATTAGGAAAGAAGAATTAGAGATGATATGAAGATGAGACTTACACGAATTCTTGCTGTCCGGTCCTGACCAGAATCAAGCAACTGGGCCAGTTCTCTTTTCATCTGCTTCACTTGCACTTCCTTCTTGTTCTTCAACAATTTCAACCTTGAAGACGCTAGCTTTAAGGACATCTTACTGCATCAAATTCAAAAAAAAAGAAAAAAATCGAATCAATATGAATTCTCCGGTATCCGAGTAGAAAACAAATTCAGATCAATCAATAGATGTAAGAAATGGAGAAAGGGCCGAAATTACCATTTGGTGGAATTGAAGCTCTTGGTAAGCATATCTTTAGAACTTCTCAAGAAATTGGATTTCTTCATTGAGGTTGAAAATTGAAAAGGAAAAGAGGAGGAGGAATCAAGAATTGTAGCAGCAAACTCAGGATGGAAATTAGGGTATGTGATAGGAAGAATAGATTTGGGGTAGTTTCAAGGAAGAATCCGATTCGGTTATCGAAGCGAAGACTAAAAAGACTTGTTTTATGAAAACGAGGGTTGGGTTGAGGAAGTAACTCTGAAATTGACACCTCTTAATACTTCCTTCATTCCTATTTACTCATTTCATAAAATAAATTTTTATTTTTAATTGTCACTTTTGATATATCAATAAAATATAATTTATATTTTTTTATGTTTTATCTTTAACATTAAATACTCTTTTATCATATCATTTTTCAAGACTTAATACTAAATATCATTTAATATGGATAGTTTGATAAAATATTTATACTAATAATTGTTTTCTCAATAAATATGTCAATTCAAATAGTGACAAGTAAAAGTAAATAGATGGAGTATCTTTTTACTTATCATTTTTGACAAATTAAGATAATAATTTTTTTTCTTATTATACTTTAAATTTATTAACATTGAGTTAATATATTTTTAAAATGTAGTTAGTAAATATGTTTGAAACTCTATTAATTAATACTCCCTCTTCCCTAATTACTTTTCATTTTTCATTTTTTTTTTAGTTATCCCTAATTACTTGTTCATTTCTACAAATCTAGAAAGAACAATTCTTTTTACCTATTATACCCTCAATTAATTAGTTTGAAAATTGTAAAATTTCTTGAGTTTTTAATTCATCCACATCATAATTAATATAGGTAAAATGATAAACTCACTAGGTCAATCTTGCTTCTTAATAGATGTGTTAATTCAAAAATGAACAAGTAATTAGAAATAGAAAAAGTATGAATAAAATAATAAACTTATTATATCAATAGTTATTAGGCGTGTCAAGTCAAAATTCGAAAAAAAATAATAGAGAGGGGAGTAAATGTCTTCCGGTTAAATCGAGTGTGTGCTCATTTATCACTTGGTCTAAATTCATTTCACCGTAATAAACAAGTTCACATCTACTCGTCTTCTTTTTTTCTTTTTCCTTTTCACATCATCTATTAATACTTGGAAATTCATCTGGTAATTAAAATTACTCCATTCGTTCACTTATACTTGTTACTCATTTTTAAAATATTTTTTTATTTTTACTTGTTATTTTTAACATATAAAAAAAAGACAATAATTTTCTCCATGTTTTACCCTCAGCATTAAATACTTATTTTCCAAATCATTTTCTAAGACAACATTTAATAGGGGATAATTTGGTAAAATACTTATATCATTAATTATTTACTTAATGGGTGTGTCTAGTCAAACTGTGATAAAAAAAAGTGAACCAAGGGAGTAGTATAAATCAATTTTTTTTAAAAATATAAATCAATTTAGTAATTATAATGATCTATTTGTTTACCATAATGTAATTTACAAATGTGTTGTTTGGTTGCACGAGTACAATCAAGACTATATTAGTATTGAAGATAAAAGTTAATCTAAAATTAAAAATTTATATTAGATAAATAAGGATCTTTATAAATGACATTAAATTAAATATTTAATGTAATGTCTTATTTCTTGTGAATTTTTTTAATTATGAAATGACCATTTTACCCTTCCCCTTAGCATTTTCATGCTTAGTTTGTGTTTCGAGAAAGGTTGGTGTGGTCTCCGATGCGATCAAGTGTGTTTTTGGTTATTTGACCCTTTGAGTTGAGAATTCTTGGTAGGGTTGACTTTAGTCAACTTTTTGAGTTCCGAGCGTCGGATGGAGATTCTGTTAGTTCCATCGCGTCCAAAACGCCGAGTGTAAGCCTATATGGTAGTTGGCCATGTTTTCGATGCCTTTGGTTAAGTTTTAGGCGTTTGAGAAGTTGGATTTTAAGCCTTAAGAGGGTTCCGAGAGGGTAATTTTGTTAATTGACCTCCTCTCAGAAATCCAATGATTTAATTGACTTTAAAATATCAATTTTAGTGGTGTAGCATGTCCAATTTATTATTATTGGACTCCAGATGATTTTCGAGGGACAATTCAGAGGCTTTTTCCTTGTGTTGAGTTGTTGGTTTTCAGTTTCTGATGCAAGTCATTTTTTATCTCCGCAATCGCAGGACATAGGCTTGCGATCACATTGTCTCTTCTATGTGGCCTTCGTGATCGCGGCTCATAGTCTCGCGATCGCATGAACCCTTTTCATAGCCTTTGTGATCGTAGACATGGGGTCTCGCAGTCGCGGTGTAAACCTCGTGTCCTTCACCATCACAAAAGTTAATGGCTTGCAATCGCGATAGCTAATTTTCACTTGGACAAAACCTAAATTCAAGATTCTTCACTATTTTTCATTTCCACCATTTTTAATCTTTTGCAGCTTTCGGGAGGCAATTCTTGGGAGCATTTTTGTGCAAACTCATGTGGTCAGCTTTCCCTACCAATCCTTTGTTGATTCCTTGAATTTATATCATCCAAAACACTTTTAAATCTTGATTTCAATGTGGGTTTTGGGTTTTTTTTCCTTACGTTGAAAAATTGGTATTTTCTTGATTTAGAGATCGTTACTTGATCGATTTTAATGGGGTTTTCAACCATGAACTCATTTTGGCTTATAGAATATGATTTTCAGCTAAAAATATAATTTTATCCTCAATTTTTGAAGTGATTTTTGGATTATTTTATCCATGGTTTCTAATTATATGGTATCGTTGAGCTCTTTCTGGTTAACTCTATCCATTCTTGATAGTAAGTGATCGCGTGGTTAAGAAAGTGCTCCGATAGAGTTGTTTGAGTGAAGTTTAGGCTTTTGAGGTATGTTTGGCTATCCCTCTTTTAGACTAAGATGAGTAAGTGATCTTTCTTAGGAAGTCAAGTTTGAAATTAATTGTTGTATGAGTTTTAAAGGTTGGTGAGTGTTGACCTTCTTGTTTAGTTCATGTGATGACTAGTTTGATTCTTAGCTTGTGTGGAGGCTTGTGTGATATCTTTAACTATTGATGAAACCTGTGATATTTGAGTAATTGCCTGAGTGAGGGGCAGTGTAGCTTATCTTTATAATTGGCATTGAGATGCCCGAGCTAAGGGCTTGAGTTGATTTTTGAAGCATCTTAAAATGAAAGAAATGCTTTTCTAAGTGGTAAAGGCAGACTTCAAAATGGTTTCCTCTACTATCCCTATCATTTGAGAACGTGTTTCATGATTCGAGAGTTTGGGAACTTTATGCTATTGAAAATCCTTGATTTATTGATTATACCTTGTGTTGTATTTGTTGTGATGAATTCATCCTTATTCAGCATATTATTGTTCATGGGAATATGAGAAGTGGAGAAATACTATCTTTTTTAGAAAGAAAATGTGACATCTTACTTATATACTTGACCATGAGCTAGGTGGAAAGTTAAGGAGATATTGAGATTATGAGATTGATATATGGACTGTGAATCCCCCATAGGTCCTTGTTTGAAAGCTAAATCTCGACAAGGTGTATACAATAGGTTGTGTGTCGACCTTGGTTCCACTACATCATTTCATTTCAATGCATTGCATTGACTAGTTGTGTTGTGTTGTGTGACTTACTTATCTGTCGATATGAGTATTAACTATAACCTTATGTGTTTATCTTATTCGCGAAATACTATATAAATTGGCAGCACCGATGCTGGAATGAAACTTTTTTGTATGCAAATGTAAGTGTTTCATAGTTTATTTCTTAAGTCTGATTAGTTGCTTATACTCAGTCAGTATATCCTACTGTGTACATGTGGATTGTACTCATCTCTATTGTTGTTATCTTTTTTATGTAGATCCTAATTTGGGTGATCCTTGTAGCGGTTGATCGGATCTAGAAATTTCTTATCATTCAAAGTTATGGTGAGATCCTATTTTCCGGATTGCCATTGGTCACAATCTATCATTTACGGTCTTTAATTTCTTTTCGAAAACTTGAGATGTATTTCTAGATTCTAAAGATGTATTAGATACTCTTTAAACTTATTCTACTAGGTTTTGGGAACTTCTTTGTTGTTTTCTTTTCGGTTGTGACCTGACTTCCCTTTGAAAGTCTCGTAAATATTATTTCTTTCGGCTTACAGACCATTTTGAGTTTATTTGGGTGTGTGTTATCATGACCTCGGTGTGACACCCCGTTCATTTGAACTTTGAGATTAACTTGTACTTTTGGAATAAGAGTAAGACTTCTTAACAAAGGATGTTTTATGAGTTATTTTTAATTGCAAAAAGTGTTTATGTGAAATGTTAAAGTCAAGAAAGTTGCTAAATAAAAGTCGGCAAAGGTTATTGTATATGTTGTTAAGGAATTTCTCTGAAGGTCTATGATTCTAGGTTCCAATGCACTAAACCATTCATCAATATGAGTTCAGAATTGAGAGATATACAGGTTTTCGTGAGACCGCAGAAGCTAACACCTCGAAGTGGGTCCCCAACCCATAAGTCAGTTAGTTTTTTAAATACACCCATCTCCTTCATTTTTTCATAGAACTGATCAAAAACACAGAAAAATCATAACTCAAGCTATTAAATCCTCCATCGAAGTTGATTCTTTCAACTCGAAAGTTTAACGAAAGTTTCTACGTCGCGAGCTTAAGTTTAACGAAAGTTTCTCTACGTCGCGAGCTCAACACTATGGTATAATTTTCTTTATGATTTGGGCTCCGGTTGTTGTAGCTACAAAGAGGTAGAATCTTAGTATTATTATTTCAGACGTTTTGATTTAGGTAATATTATTTTTATAACCCTCCTTCGTAGTTCCACTTGTAGTATCATTTTTATAGATTTTTGAGCCACGTGGTGGTGTTTTTGATATTGTGGTTGTGGGCATCCCCTTTGTCTTATTTGGTTTCATTGTTATTGGTTTTTATTGATGATGTTAAGGTGCATGAGGTTATTGAGGGTTTATGTGATTCTTATTAGAGACGTATACAATGTTGTTGGATTGAACGACGTGAAATACACCTAGTTATGTTGCCTCAGGAGCTTGGTGCTCCTTTGAGATGTTGTTGGAATGCCTTAAGTGAAGTTAGTTGTTGATTGTTGTTGTTATTTTCCTCACTTTGTGGGTTAGACTTGTCTAGTCATGAGTGTGGTAATAACGTCTTGTTGATTAGTCATGACTTGTTCTTGCAACCTCACTGATTTCTGCATTGTTGCATTACTTTTGTTAGGCAAACTTCATAGAGACACTTTATCGGATTTGGCTAGAAGGTATGTTAAGGATATTATAATTAGTTGACCAATAGCCTTATCCTGTTGAGTTGGCTACGACCATATGATATAATGTCTATCGGCGACACTCTACTTGTTATCCTGAGAATCACAGATGTTTACAAGTTTCTCTTGAGACATGAATTATTTTCTTGCTTAATCCAAATTGTTGTTTGAACTTACCGTGCAATGAGCTTCCAGCACATTCCAGAAGTTAGATGTACTAATTTGTCCCATATCTGTGGAAAATCCTTATCCTTTCTATAAGCTGGTGGAGCCGAATAGACAAAGTTTCCATATGATCTTAATAGGCGGTTCACTTCCTTGAGTAGAATACCATCTGCACCAACACCCAGGAAATTAGCGAATGAACACATGGACCTTTTTATCCAAATCGAATATTTACCACGCGTACATGACACATAGAGCTACAAAAGAATTCTCATGCTATATTGCTTGGACTCATTAAAAATACCACCATGTGTGTATTGGATCCTTTGAAAGCTATGCATTACCTGAGGATCCGACATGGTGCAACAATAATTTTGGATGGTCCGAGTAACATAGTTCTCATGTAGACTATGCAGTTGTCAAGAATGGCAGCATAACAACATCATGCAGAAATGCAAACTATGTTCTGTTTGGATTTGGATGGAGTTTGTAAACAAACATCATCAAGTAGAAAACAGAAGGCAAATATCAGAAATGAAAGTTGCAATTTTCATTTTAAAAGAGAGTTGTTGGTATTTTTGAAACATTTAATCAATGAAATTTTATTTTTATATTTTGTGGGTCTTGGCACGTAAAAGGAGACAATCTTCTAGGGATATACTCCTATTAATTTCTGTTTTACCATTACTATTACACTTTGTACTGCATCTCCCAACATCAGTACAAGCACCGGGTAAATCTACCCACTAATGCTTAGGCAGAGGGAAGTCATCATAAATTTCAGATCGATTTCTTTTCATATGTTCTTGACAAAAGAAAATGAATTCTCAAAAAGCTGCAAGTTCAAGACTGACAGGTGGGAATGGGAAAGACCAAATAGATCATGCATACCTCTCAATATACTCAAGATGCCCCATGCTTGAAATGAGTTCCACCGCCTGGAAACCACCAAAATTGATCCTTCTTATGCACCCAATTGTGTCCACCCTTTACCTCTGCAAGACGTGTATGGTTCACATTGCTCTGCCACACACAGTCTCTACTAATTGGCCATCCTTATAGTTGGATGTGGCACCAAACAAAACAAGCGCCTATCAGGTCGAGGACAATGCCTCTCCAACTCTTCTTTCCTTGAAAGATCTAGTTTTGGTATAAGATATTTAATATAAGACAAGTCATGACATGGGATATACTCATTGAGTTTCAAAGGACAGACATTTACTCATGTTTCAGGAATATTCAATGGTATCACCCGATATGAAAGAGACACCTTGTTTTTAAACTTCAAAGCACCTGCATGCATGATATGGATCAGAACCAACATTATATGAAACTCAATAAAATATGGAGGAGAAATATAGAGAAGAGTCAAGAATGAGCTCAAATTTGAACTTAGACCTGACCACACCCCAACATACATCCTTGTGTGAAAATGACAGAAAGAAAAAGAACAAGTTATTAAGGAAAACAGAATGTAGAGATCAAGAGGAACAAAATTCGACAGTTGTATAGTTTGCCTCCAGTTTTTTGAGGTAATTGAAGTTTGTACGTCATGATAAAGAGAAATTGACAGCAAAAAACATAACAGAATGGAGAAATCCTTGTCAACAAGGCTATTTAGGTTATCTTAGAATAGACATCACATGATATGAAGGGTCTGCTATTACCGCGACATGTGAAAAAGTTACCCACGTCACAGATTTCTATCATGTGGCACGCTGAACTAGAAACATTAACTAAGATGACAAGCAGCTCAATCTCTCAGGAAATTACCATTTTACCATAAAAATCAAAGTCCTAAATCACATTCAGCATCAAAAAGCAGAGACAGTAAGGAAAGGGGTAAATAAGTATGTAAGACAATACAATTATGAAATGAGTAGTATGAGAACTTTGGTTATCTAACAACCATTAATTACCTACACATCCTTGTAAAACTTCCAATCGCTGAATATGTAATGAAGGATAAGCCAGGCAACAGAAACATTGGTGAAACTCGCAATGCCCTCATTTTCCAGTTCAAGTCAAGGGATCGTGTTGTCATGATAACATAACCCACTGCAATAACTTGAACATTGAAATGGTTGCAATACGACACCCATAAGACTAGTAAACATATAATGTACATGTGATGATATAATAAGCAACTCAAGAAGTCAGATACCCATATAACATAAATGATACACATTGATTATCAATTAGCTATGTAATAACCTGCATAAGTAACACCTGCAACAAGTGCATGCTTAATATAATTTAAACCACCAGGATGCCTGAAAAAAATGAAATCTGTAGATAGTATTCACAACAGTTCCATGTAAAATTACAATTTCATATGTATATTTTTTGAATCTTCCATGACATTATCTGGTCTTCTCAATATTGATATGAAGTTAACATCTCAAATTGGTTACAATATGAGTTTATTAGTTCCTAACGCAATTGTCATTGTTCACAATTGAAAAGGAATAAATGATATAGTCAGTGTTACATTGTTGTCTATTCACTGTTGAAATTCAAAGAGGAAGTAGCCTAATAAAGTAAAAAGATGTATAAGTATCATGTCAGATTCATCTAATGATATTCAAAAGGAAATTATCCCGTTCAACTAAAAAGATGTTTGCTTATACTCATTTCAATTTATACAGAACCTAGATCTATAGTTCTTCACCATCCCCCCAACCCCTCCTTCCCCCCCAAGTAAAAAAAGACACTTCCCCACTTTTTTCTCCTGTGACTGAAATCTCCTTCAAGGTTGGAGGAGAAGGATGCTTTCAACTAGATCTGCCATGTCTTCACAGTGTGCTTCAACTACACAAAAGAAATTTCTAGCACAAAAAAGCTTAATAAAATCAGTAACCATTTACAGCTTTCAGTTACACATCAAATAGTTAAAAGAGAAGGGTGGTTCGTAGATCAGTATGAGTATGAACTTCAGCGTGAAGTGGTCGGGTTCACTCCTTCTAGAGGAAAAAGTTGAAAAACACTCAGATGTACTGGATTGGCATCTTTCTCATGTTTTATCATATGTAGTTACTGTATAATCATGTTATACATGATCATCAAACAGCTCATCAGACAACTAAATTGCTTTTCACCTATGCTCAATATAATTAGAAAAAATTAAATAGATTCAGGAAAGACCATTAACTAGATTTGCGCATTTAGAAGTTAGAATTTATTCTATTTCTTCACGACTGCTATTAAGAATCCAGCAACATCATAAGGCAGAAAAAAATAAACAGATTATACTAGGCTAGTAGGAATAAAGATTTTTTCTATTTGAGAAGGTAAGTAATAAGGTAGAAGGAGTAGACAAAAATAGTGTGACCATGTTTTGGCAATAATACTAGAAGAAAAATGTTGTAGTTTTTAACACACAAACTAACACTTAAAATTGTCATGGCTCTCCACTCAATCACTTCACTATTTGCTAAAGTGCATTCAAAACAAACTTAATATGTCGAAAGCCAGGTGACCATGAACATACAGATAAAAACAACCAATTCAAAGTCTTAGAAAAGATAAATCTATCTAAGGATAAAAGATTTGTGCTCTGATTTTCTACATCACAACATACACTAGAAATCAGTACATTACCTCAAAAAGTATAGAAAGTACAATGAGATGCCTTGTCATCCTTCTCCAATTTTGGGATCGCTTATTGATTCTGGCAATAACATTAGCCTCCTCCTTGGAAATATGCTGCAATCTCTTCTCAAAATCATCCTTTTTGGACCTAAATAAACTATTCCATATCATTGAAAAAACTCCTTTTTTTTTCTTCTTTTTTATCTTTTCTTCATTATCAGTAGATGATGCCACAGGTTCAGTGTCAGCAACATCAACATGTTCTTTTGTAGGCTCAGCAGCCATTTCCTACAAGTAAAAGAGCATATATATTCAAATGATTGAAGGAGAAAGGCAACGAATGAGAGAAAAAAACAATAGCCCTTTAAAAACATTGAAGTTAACAGAGAAGTTTAAGTATTTCATAGTTGATACTACAATTCTACAATGTGCTTTGGAATTAGCTTGGAGGGGTTTATATCGAAAGTTAAAACAAGCTATTAACGATACATACTAACTCACACAAATGCTTCCGAGTAGTAATTCCCTCTATCTCGGCTGCTGAATATGCCTAGGGTTCACGATTTTTGGCACTTTCTTTCAGCTGTAACTCATGATTTGTTCCATTCCAACAACCCAAAGTAATCAATTCCTTCTTATTCTCCTCCTCTAAACACAACAAAAATTCAATCAATTGACAAGAAGACTTTTTTAGTACTAGATGATTAGTAGAGTTGCTACTTATGCTTGACGAAATCTGTATCAGGGAGAAGAGAATCATAGGTATCGTCAGCTTCAGCTCTTCAGTTCTTCAGAGAAAGATGACTTAGCTTCAGCTCAGTTCTTCAGAGAAAGACGACTTAGCTTCAACTGGTACATTCAACATTCAAGAGAAGAAACAGACTAGCTAGACTCCCCAAAATCAACAAATTTCGTATCAACAACACAAGAATATCAAAACCCTAAGTTAAAATTTAGACTTTCAAAGATACACAAGAATATCAAAACCCTAAAGATAGAATTTAGACTTTTAGAGATAGAATTTCTTACTTGATAAACCCTATTCCACCAACCCTAAATCTTTAAGACGTGAGGCGTGTTCATGTGTGAAGCACTTTTTTCATCTGTGAAATCCGACGGAACAGCTCTTTAACAAAGAATCTGTGAGGAAATTCGTGTCTTCAACAAGGAATCTGTGATCAATTTTGATGGAAATCTGTGAGGGAAATCGTATTGTTCTTCAATTCTTCAGAAAAGCTATTGTTCTTCATCAGTGAGAGAAAAGTGTGTTGTTCAGTGAGGAAAGTGACAAGATTTTTTCTTATTTGGGAGAAAACAAGTTTTAAGGTTTTATTAATTATTTTTTTTCCCAATAAAAATTGGAGGGAGAACAAGTTTTGATGTTAAAAATGTTGGAGGGAATATAATATTTTAGTGAAAATATTAAGGCCACATTTGTAAAGTGTTGTTTTTACAATTATAAAAATAGGACACTTTAAAAGTGTGCCCATATATGTAAATAGTTGTTATCAATTATATCATACTGTAACAACGCTTATAAAGTGTAACTTATATGTAACACCCCGTATCTGAAACGGACCAAAAATGCAGATTTTGAGAAGTTGCAGGTGCAACTTACGGTTACCATCCACGGACCGTAGGTCAGACCACGGCCTGTGCTGGTGGTCCGTGGTTCACCACTGCAACCCCTCCCTAAACCAGCTCAGAAAATTGGCTAAGTCCCAACTCACGGACAGACCCACGGTCCGTAGATCAGACCACGGTCTGTGGTTTGTGTCCGTGAATCGAGACTTCCCTTACCAGCCTCTGACAAAAACTATGGTCGACCAGCATGGACCGTCATTCGATCCACGGTCCATAGGTCTGACCGTAGACGAGGGTCAGCAGCCAGTTAGCTAAAAATTCTGATGGGTCAACTTCAGATGGTCATAACTCTTAGCACAAAATTAATTATATGTCCCCTGACCTATGTTTAGATAGATAATTGAATTATCTTTCCAACGCCACCGAGTTTGCTAAATTCTGACCTCCGAGTAAAAAGTTATGCCCGTTTTAGTGAAGCCCTGTCGGGCAGACTCGACCTACGGACCCAATCGACGGACCGTCGATTGATTGACGGACTAGGTCCATTCCGTCAGCCACTCCGACAGCAGTTAATTCAGGGGTCTTTTGGTCTTTTCCTATTTCATTTAACCCCTAAGATACGTCGTTTAGACCCTAAATCATGAGGTTTTAATCAGTTTAAGCCTAGAAACATAACTAGAACTTACCTTAGTCAAAATCATTAATCAAACTTAGAAAATTAGAAGCAAGAGAGGAGAAAAAGGTCAAGAACCCTAGTTCAAGAACACAAGGAGGTTTCTTCAGTTCCAGCCCCGAAATCGAAAGATTTCTCCGTGGAATTCGTCACCAGGTATGTGGGATTTCACTAGTGGGTTCCTTTCGCCCATTAGGTCCCTAGAATTCAGTCAGATTCTTGATTCCATGATTATGAACAAACCTAGGGTTTCTAGAATCACAGCAGATCATCATGAATTAGTTATTTAAATGTTCCAAGTCAGATTATCATGTTATTGCTCAGTTTATCGCATGAATTTCAGAACCCTAGCTATGTATTTCTTTAGTTCTTGAATTACACATGCTAGGTCAGATATTTCAATATTCAGTTTTATATGCCTCAGTTTATGAATGCATCATTATCAGATTAATTGTTGCATTCTCAGTTTGCATGTTCGGTTCGAGCTATCCAGTAACTTACAGAAATTCAGTCATAATGTATTAATTACTTAATTCATTGGGAGTAGCATTCAGCGTACCCATATAGTCCCAGAACTACGAGCCACGTAGGTGTAAGTCCCCTCTGTAGGCAACATCAGTTTAGTGATCACGCCAGCATGCCTCTATACCTCTGGCAGGGTATATTGGGTCCTCTCGATGGGGCGTATACATCGGACTCCACATTTAGCTCATGTGGTTTTATGTCGGTTATTAGTTGCTCCCACAGTTCAGTCAGACTCTATTGCATTGACCATATTTCAGTACAATCAGTATTCAGTCCCAGCATGTTATAAATTTGGTCATTGCATTCAGTTAGCTCAGTATTCAGTATTTTCAATATCTATATCATGTTCAGATTATTTCATTGCTTTATTGCTTTGTTCAGTTATATGTTATTTCAGCTTTACTCTATCCTGCATGCTCAGTACCCTTCAAGTACTGACGCATACGTGCGCTATATCTTCTCGTGATGTAGGTTCAGGTTCTCAGCATCCAAATCACGCTTAGATCGGTTCCCGATATCCAGTTCAGCAACATCAGTGGTGAGTCCTCATTCTTCGAGGACTAGTGACATGTTTATCTTTATCGCTTTTAGTCTTTAGTTTCAATTTTGCTAGATCTAGTTGGGGCATGTCCCAACATTTCTAGTCAGTTTAGAGGCTTAATTCAGACATAGATTCAGTAGTATTTTGAGTTTGATATCTCTTTTGTATTAAACTCTCAGATTTGATATATCTCAGTTATAGTATATGGGTATTTCCCATCTTTTCAGATTTATTTATGATTTAGCTTTCGCATCAGTTTATTATCTTTAGTATGCTCATGATCATGCCAGCAGGGTTAGCTTGGGATCACTTGTGATCCTAGGTCCCGTGTTCGCGTCTTGGAGGTAGCTCGGGGCGTGACATTATATCATTAAAGAGTACACTTTACATGTGTTGCCAATATTATCGTAGCTAAAAGTTAAAAACTTGGGCTACGCTTTAAAAGTGTCCCCAAAAGTATTTTAGGCAACACTTTAAAAGTGTTGTCCAGAATTAGTGTGGCTGTAGGCCTAAAATGTTGTAGTGTGTTGGTCTACTCATTTTAAGGAACAATCATGTGAGGATATTTGAATT
Source organism: Solanum stenotomum (assembly GCF_019186545.1). Taxonomy (NCBI): domain Eukaryota; kingdom Viridiplantae; phylum Streptophyta; class Magnoliopsida; order Solanales; family Solanaceae; genus Solanum; species Solanum stenotomum. Next base: position 26,168,088 of record NC_064290.1, on the reverse strand, counting down.
TCATGTCCTCCTTTGCTTCCCACGTCAGCTCCTCAACTTTATGGCTTCTCTACAACACTTTTACCCAAGCTATATCCTTATTTTATAAAATCTTCTTATTTAGAGATCTATTATGGAAATATGCTTCTTCATAAGATAGCTATTATGGAATCTGAATATCTATTGTCGGTGATATACGTGTTTGGTGTCCAATAAATCTTTGTAAAATAGAAACTTGAAAACTTGGTATACTGCCTCTAACTCTTGAGGTAACTCTAGCTCATAGGAAAATCGACCTATCTGTTGCAAGATGCGATAAGGCTCAGTGTACCTAGGGCTCAACTTGCCCTCTTTTTCCAAATATCATAATGCTCTTCATAGGAGAAACTTTTAGAAAAACCTGATCATCAACATAGGACTCTAAGTCTCGCTTATCAACAACCGCTCTATAATTAGCCTAACCTATTACAAGGCCTGCAAAACTAATTCTTGTCCAAGTAATCCTAATTCTCCAACCTCGAATCAACTAAGATGGGATCTACATTTTCTTCCGTATAAATCCCCATACAGTGCCATACCAATGATGGAATGTTAGCTATTATTATAAGCAAACTTAATGAGTTGAAAGTTATCATACCAATTTCCTTTGAAATCTAGAACACACGCTCGTAACATATCCTCGAGCATCTAGAACGTACGTTCAACTAGGCCATCTGTATGGTAATGAAATGATATGCTAAGGTTTACCAGCATCCCCCGACCCTTCTAGAAAGATTTCCAGAAATGTGTTGTAAATGATGGTCCCCCGTCTGAAATAATAGATACATGGACACCATACAATCAAACAATATTTTTAATATATAGAACTGCAAAATCTTGAGCTGAAAATATGATCCTGACCGGTAAGAAATAGATTGATTTTGTCAGTCTGTCGATAAGTACCCAAATAGAATCAAAACTTTTATTGTTAGCGACTTAAACCTGTAACAAATTCCAGATTTGTTGCCTCCTACTTCCTTAATGGAATGGGTATCTCTTGTGTTAACCCAATTGGTGTTTGGTGCTCGATCTTCAACATCTGACAATTTGGACACTATGCCACGAACTCCACAATGTCTTTCTTCATCCAAGGTCACTAGTAAGTATCTTTATTATCATGATAAATCTTCGTAGAGCTTGGTGAATATAATATCTAGAATAGTTTCTTTCTACCATAATCTATTGTGGTAGACCTGTAATATTTAGAACACGAAATCGATGTCTGGTTCCAAGGATTTTGTCTTCTTCTATACTAACGGCTAAAGAGTCCTGATTGAGCATGCTAACCACAGAAGGCTATGAACTTCAGTTAGGGTCATGGGTTTGAGCCAATTCATCACGACCTCAATCTTCTGCATATTAACATGTATACCAACATTTGATACAGTATGTCCAAAGAAGGCCTTAGAATGCAATAAGAACTCACACGATGAGAGCTTAGCATACAATCTTTAACCTCAAAATATCTTAAATGCTTCTTGGAGATTGTCTCTATGCTCCCCCTCTGATCGTGAATATTCCTAAATCTCATCAATGAAGACAATCATGAACATGTCTATGATTGGACTAAATATGGTGTTCATCACTCCCATAAAATTTATTGGGACATTCTTCAATTCGAAAGATATCACAAGAAACTTAAAAGGACAATATCTGGTCCTGATGACTATCTTCATTATATCACTCTCCCGAACTCACACCTGATGATAATCGGAACTCAAATCAAACTTTGAGTAATATCGGGAACCCTATAACTAGTCAAAAGAGTTATCAATCTTTGGCAATAGATGTTTGTTCTTTACAGTCACCTTATTCAGTTGTCTGTAGTCAATATACATGATCAATAAACTATCTTTCTTCCGCACAAATAATACTGGTGTACCCTTTGATTACTCACTTGGCTTGATGAAGTCCTTACCTAATAAGTCGTTTAGCTGGTCCTTGAATTCCTTTAATTCTATTGGTACCATTATGCATGGTGGAATTGATATCGGTTGGACATTTGGTAATGTATTAATAGCAAAATGAATCTCTAGACTTAAGAGAATAACAGAGAGCTCATCTAGAAAGACATCTGGAAATTCATTAACCACTGGGATAGATTGTAGGTTGGCGATTCTATGTCAGCATCCTAAACCCTAACTTATGATAAATGCAGCCTTTAGCAATCAATTTCCTCGCTAGAGTATATGAAATGAATGTATCATTTTTTTGTTGCAGTATTACCGTTCCCCTCTCTAACTATGTGGAATCTAATAATCTTTGTTGTACAAAAGACATTAACATAACAAGATATCAGCAAATCCATGCCCCTAATAATATCAAAGTCTAGCATCTCCGACTCTATCATGTTTCAGAGGTCGGATGACCAACAATATCTACAATATACACCCAACCTTTTGGCAATAATAGAGTCACCAACTGGAGTAGATACAGCAATAAGTCATCTCAATGACTTTTGTACTATGAAAAACTTCTCAGGAATAAATGGAGTAACATACGATAATGTTGAGCCTGGATCTATCAAAGCATAAATAAAGTGAGAACAAATGGTTAGTATACTTGTCAATGCATAAGCACACTTCTACTGCCAGAACTAGATGCACCCCCTATACCTCAACCTTTACCTAACAAAAATTATGTCCCTCTCTCTGCAAAATGTAACTAAGTAGATGACTCCACTGCTAATCCGACCCTCTATCCTGAACCCTACTGGTTAGTGAATGGACAATATTTTTATATATTAACCGCATAGTCGTAAGCATAACCTTTTATGTGACAACTCCCAATACATGATCCACAACAAATATCACAACGTAACACAATTGATCTTGACTTCTCTAGGTGATGGTACTGTTGCGAGCATGACGCTCGGGAGCTTTCATCCAAACCTAACAGACCTTATCAATCTAACCTGGTACCAAGGGATTGTTGTGACCCTGGTGGTCTCTTTGAATACCAATGTTCGTACTAGCCTGAGTGTTTGTTTGAAACCCTATGGGCCTATTCTCCTTCATCGACTCTTACTTCATCCTTTTAACCATACATTGCTTATGCTAGATCCTATATGTTCTTTGTAATAGCTTGAATCGGCAATATGTCTAGGTAAATAGTAAGTGCAACTATAGTGCAAGCTCATTAGCAATTGTAATCAAAAGAACTCAACCCTTATGACTCAACTCTATAGCACAATTTGAGTTGACAAAGGGTAACTTTCATAAATGATGTTTGTAGCTTCTTTCATATAGAATATGGAGCACAACATATTCATAAACAAGACTCTACTTGACATGACTTGCAGACTCCCTAGGATACGATGTTGCTCTGATACCAAATTTGTCAGGCCCCAAACTCAAGGGCCCAACTGGCACCTGATGCCAAAACTTAGGTCTGAGCCAACCCTATTGAACCACTTGCTAATATCGCATGGCAGCCACATACAGTTAAAGAAAACAAACAAATATATCTCGGCTTAAAAATAAGTCATCGGCCAGCAAAGCCCCTATCAATAGTTCTACAAAGAAACCAACTAGTCCTAACAATTTATATAAAGGAATACCCAGCTAGCATAGAAGCTTATTTGGGTCGTCGAGGCCACTATGGTATCTGGGAAAGCATAAACTATATGTGGGCCATCAAAGCCACCATGATCTATATATAGAAACTGAAAATATGAACAAATATAAATAATATGCTAGTAAACTATCAAACATCAGTCGACTAGAAAGCAAGGTCAACATGGCCAATAACGTGACTAACAAGCCAACACACTAGTCTGCAAGCCTCTATGAATATAACACTTGGAAGGGACAGGGCCCTGGCCTACCCAAAAACTGTAAACCACAAAATAAGCAAACCTCTAGGACTCTAGCAACCCTTGGAAGAAAGGAGTCAACTAATCAGCTGGATAGGCAGTTGTGTTACTCGGCATGTCTGTCTGGACGTCGCTCAGGACCTGCAGGCATGAATGCAGCGGCCCCCCGACAAGGGGCGTCAATACAAAATAATGTACTAAGCATGTATGTTAAATGAAAGTTGAAACTAGAGTATAAGTACTGAATAAAAAGGGCAAGAGTGGAACACAAGTACAATACCTTATCTCTCAACAATAAGATGATATAAACACATAACAAGCAATAACCTAGCCAGGAACCATAAGCCCCGTAGGTACAAACAACACACAATAACTATAAGTCCTAATGAACGTAAGGAATCGCTAAATTCACATACTAGCCCCCTTACTTGGAACCCAATGTTAATCTGATTAGAACTGTCTAAATGTACATGTGCCATGAAACAATGCAAATCTGAGGTTGTTTGGTACAATACATATATGTTTCTCTGTAGGTGTGCCATAAATCAATTTCAATATGAGGCTCTATGGTACAATACATGTATGTTGCCCCGTAAGTCCAGCCTATCGAGCCCGTAGGCACGATCTACCCAAGACGAAGGCTTGGTCTACCTGGCCTGTAGGCTCGGTCTTCCCGGCTCGTAGGCTCGTTATAAGAATCAAGTTGTATGCTTAAGAACCCTACAATGTACGTGCCAGCTAAGGCCAAAACAAGATCATAGGCGACAGCCAGATGATAAAACATCACAACAATAACAAGTAATTATAATTAATAAAAACAGAATCATAACCAGCTTTTCTAGGCTACTAAGTGATTTAAAACCATCATGGAAAACACCTCTGAGGAACTGTATTACCCTAAGTGACACATCATCTAAAACAAAGAAACTACCACCTCGGCGACAACATCTTTCAGAGTATTCACAAAGTCTTAGTCGGCTAGGTTTGTGAATTCTATTCCTTGGTGTTCTATTCAATTAATTGATTATTCTGTTGCCCAGTTGTTTAGTTTTGGCAAAAATCTTAAAATGAATGAAAATTTAATACAATGTAAAGTTTTATATTCCTTCAAATAAGTCTTCTAAAATATCCCTTCAGATTGGTAATCACGAGCGAGAAAAACACCCTTTTTTCATTTAGTATAAGTAGCAGTAATTATGATTGTAGTAACACCTTTATTTTTCATACTATGCGTGTTTCCTCTAATGTCTATGGTACCATAAAACTATAGTATAATGGGTAAATTTTTTACAAGAATCTTAGTCATGATCATATACTTCTGATGAGAGTAATAGATCAACTAGATGTAGTTAGGAAGAATACAACTGAGCTCCAGATAAACTTTGAAGCCATTTTCTTTTAACATTGGTAAACGTATATGAGTAATTATTTTTTACTTTCTTTTGGGGAAAGAATGCTTGCTTAAGCATGTTATAATTTGTTTGCTGCAGGTATTGATCGAGAAAAGTTCTTAGCGGATAAAATCTATTGGCAAGATCAAGTTCGCCAATACTGGAGACTGATGGATGTAAACGAGAAAGAAATACGTAATGTAATGGACATGAGTGCTGAAAATGGATCGTATCCTTCGACCTCAGGTAACATTTCTTTCAGAATTTGATGCTTGTGAGGCTATAGAATGTCACTCAATTCATAATATTTTGCTGCTCATTGTCATGGTCATCGCAATAGATACTCTCTTTGGTCTGTAAAAATCCAAAAGATCTACTAAGTTAGTTACATCAGAGAGATTACTTCAACCAAAAAGGTTTATTTAACATCTAAACTTAAAATGTGTATGGGGAGTTAGAAGTTCCTTCAAAACATCTAGAGTTCTAGGCTCATTCGAGCTGACAATATTTGGATGAAATCGACTGGTTGTTCTTATCCATGATCATTCAGACAAAGGTAATCTTCAATCTGGAACTCAATAAATCTACAAAATGGAACTGTATTCTACAATCTGCAAACTGGAACTATAATCTGTAATTTTGAATTAATCTGGAGCTGGAACTGTAATCTGTAATCTGAAAGTAATCTGGAACTGAAACTGGAACTGTAATCTGCAATCTGCAATTTGGTTTTAATTTGCCTCATAATCTGCAAAGTAAACTCAAAATCTGCAGTCTGCAATATGAAACTGCTGCAATCTGGAATTAATGTGGAACTTCTTGCCTATTCTATAACTGCAGCAATCTAATTTTGTTGCACATTTTAAATGTGTAGGGAAATGGAGGTGATCAAATTTGAAGAGTTGCCACAAGTCAATTTGATCTCATTGAAGTGGATGATAGAGTTTTTGAACTATTGTAAATGTTTAAATACATTATGTTTGATTTTGTGAAATATATTAATTGCTAGAATATATTGAACTATTGTAAGAGTACTTTTTGAACTATAGTGTACACATATTTAGAATATTGCTTTATAACTATGTGTTGTACGCAAGACATACTATCTTTTGAAGTTTATTACAAATCTATATGTTTGAATTACTTATTAGCCAATTTAATGCTTGAGATTATTTATTGCAAAACAAAATTGGTGTTTTTTAATTAGAAATTGTGGCATAAAAATATTTCATAGCCAAAATAGTATTACCACACTTAAAAAGTGTAGCCATAGGGCAGTAAATTGTGGTATCCACGCGGGCAAGGACTACACTTCAAAGTGTTGTCATACACTAGATAGAAAAGATAACACTTTAAAATCGTTGTCATACATTAGGTAGAAAAGGCAACACTTTAAAATCGTGGGCAATAAGGAAGCAAAGGCCACACTTGAAAGTGTAGTTGTATGAGATAGAAATGTTGTTATATGAGGTACATCAAAGCGTGGCCATTTTGCCTTTTAGGCTACGCTTTTAAGCGTAGCTGATAAGGCAAAACTTGAAAAGTGTTGCCTAAACTCTAAGGTTACGCTCCTTTCGGCTACCCCCGGAAAAGCGTCGCTTAAAGTCCAAAAGTATAACCTATTATCAAAGGCCACACTTTTTGCTAGTTTAGGCTACAGTTTACGGGGGTGGCCGTAGGACTAAAATGTTGTAGTGACATTTGAGTAAATGAGGTATGTTACTTATGAGTTGTATGAGTTCTTTCATTGTTTCCTATTATATCTAGAATACAATCATCATTCGAGGATGAATGTCCCTAAGGGGGGAGGATGTGACACCCCGTCCATTTGAACATTGGGATTAACTTGTACCTTTGGAATAAGAGGAAGACTTCTTAACACATAAGGACATATTTTTTATGAGTTACTTTTAATTTCAAAATTTTTTTATGTGAAATGTTAATGTAAAGAAAGTTGCTAAATAAAAGTCGGCAAAGGTTATTGTAAATGCTGTTAAGGAATTTCTCTGAAATTTTGGTCAAATGTTTATGCAATTTTCTCCTAGCATATAAAAAGTTAGAATTACCATAACCTAAAAAATCGAAGGTCTATGAGTCTAGTTTCCAACACACTAAACCATTCATCAATACTTGTTAAGAATTAAGAGATATGCAGGTTTTTGTCAGATTGCTCAAGCAGACACCTCGAAGTGGGTCCCAGCGCCTAAGTAGGTTAGTCTTTTAAATACACCCATTTCCTTCATTTTTTTCATTATAACTGATCAAAAAACCCAAAAAAAATCAAAACTCAAGTTACTAAATCCTCCATGGGTGTTGATTCTTTCAACTCGAAGGTTTAACGAAAGTTTCCCTACATCGCGAGCTCAACGTCATGGTATAATTTTCTTGTTGATTTGGACTCTGGTTGTTGTAGCTGCAAAGAGGAAGAATCTTAGTATTGTTATTTCAGACATGTTGATTGAGTTAATCTTATTTTTACAATTCTCCTTCGTAGTTCCACATCGTAGTATCATTTTAACAGATTTTTGAGCCATGTGGTGGTGTTTTTGATATTGTAGTTGTGGGAATGCCTTTGTCTTATTTAATTTTAGGGAAAAGGGCTTGATATACCCCTCAACTTCGTCATTTAGAACTGATATACCCCTCGTTATGAAAGTGGCTCATATATACCCTACTTATATACAAATGGCTCACATATACCCTTTTCTCTAACGAAAATGAAAAAAAATTAATTTTACTTTAATATTTATTATTTTTTTTTAAAAAAAAACATAATTCCATATGCGTATATTTAATCCTCCTCAAACATTTTTTTTAACTTTTTTTTATTTCAATGACTAATTTAGATTTATTATTTTGATGGTCAAATTTATTTATGTTTCACTAATATTCTTGTAAAACTTATTATAGATGACCAGATTTGTTTCTTCAATTACAAAAATTAAATTACAATATAGACAAAAAAATAGTTTTAAATTATAATATAGCCACAAAAAATAGTTTTAAATTTTTTTCTTTACACTAAGGAATGAAAGAAAAAAATAAAACAAGAATAAGAAACTCAAATAATTATAATCAAAGAAGTCAAAAAATAATTTATGTATGAAAAAGATTAAAATATACCTTCAACTTTGCTAGAAGAATCATATATACCCATAACTAATTATTACGAAAATTAAAAGTAAAAAATATAAATTTAAAACTAATTTTTTCACTTCCGTTAAATGAAGGGCATATGTGAGCTCATTTTGTAACGGTAGGGGTATGTGTGAGCCATTTGTATAACGGTAAGGGTATATATGAGCCACTTTCATAACAAGGGGCATATCAGCTCCAAATGACAAAGTTGAGGGGTATATCAGGCCCTTTTTCCTTAATTTTATTGTTATTGGTTTTTATTGATGGTGTTAAGGTGCTGGAGGTTATTATAGGTTGGTGTGATTCTTATTAGAGTCGCATATGATGGTTGTTGGATTGAGCGACATGAAATAAACCTAGTTATTTTGCCTTGGGAGCTTGTCGCTCCTTTGAGATGTTGTTAAAATGCCTTCAATGAAGTTAGTTGCTGATTGTTGTTGTTATTTTTCTCAGTTTGTGGGTTGGACTTGTCTGGTCACGAGTGTGGCAATAACCTCCTGTTGATTAGTTATGCCTTGTTCTTGCAGCCTCGCTGATTTCCGCATTGTTGCATTACTTTTGTTGGGAGACAATTTTTGGGCTTTGGTTGGAAGGTATACTAAGACTATTATTTCTCTTCTGGCATGATCCTAATTGCCTAAGCTTGTTATGGTCGGTGTATTATGATTAGTTGACCTATAGCCCTGCCCTATTGAGTTGGCTATGACCATATGATATAATATATATGAACGACACTCTACTCCTTACTTAGTAGCTTAGAAAAGCAGGTTATGATTTTCTTTTGATTAATTGTGATTACTTGTTATTTTTGTGATGTTTTATCATCTGGCTGCTGCCTATGAGTGTGTTTTGGCCTCAGCAGACACTGACATTGTAGGGTTCTTGAGCATACAAATTGATTCTTATACCGAGCATATAAGCTCGATAGACTGAGCCTTTGGGCTGGGTAGACCGAGCTTACGGGCCGGGTAGACCGAGCTTACGGGCCGAGTAGACTAGACCTACGGGGAAACATGTATGTATTGTACCATAGAGCCTTAGATTCACATTAATTCATGGTACACATACAGAAAAATATATATGTGTTGTACTAAAGAGTTTCAGATTTGTGTTGATTCATCGCACATGACATTCAGACAGTTCAGATCAAATTAATATTGGGATCTAGGTAAGGGGGCAAATATGGGTATTTAGCGATTGTTTGCGTTTATTATGACTTATAGTGATTGTGTGTTGTTTCACTACAAGAAAAAGCCTCTTTAAAGACCAACTTTTAGGGATGAGTCAAAAATTTGGTCCATAAAACTATACATATAAAGACAAGAATCTTTTCTAGTCGCTAATTCTCAAATTTACGGACAAAAAATAATTTGGTGCTAAAATAATAATACTATACGGTCCCTAATTCACTAATTTCAGCAGCAGTAGGGCTTTTGCCTACTAACATATAGAAGATATAAAAAAGTGAAAGCACTCTCAAAATATAACAATTCACCTTCAAAATTTCTTAACCCTCTCTTCTTCGACATTGATAGTTACTACCTTTAAGGTTTTACCCTAGCATGAACTACTTGTGTTCTCTTGGATTCTCCTCTCCTTCTTCGTTCATTAATTTAACTAGAAAAAGACAACAAATATGCGATATATTGAGAAACAATAGCAGAAGCCCTAGCCATTTGTCTAAGAAATCAAGCCAAATCCAAATCAATCTCATAGTGGTCAGGAGATCTGCAGCCGATGCCTTTAAAGTTCTTGAGGTAATTACCTTTTTTCCTTCTTTGATATCCATAAAAGACGAAGGTAATCCACTTTTCCCCTTTTTCTGATTTCTTGCTTTTTTATTTCTCTTTAAATTTATGGGATCTATTCTAAGACAGATCTACATATGCATAGTGGAAAAGTTAGTAAATTTTGCTTAAATTTTACAAATTTTCTTAGAGATTTACAATTTTGGTTATTGAATGTCCAATTGGCATCCGATAGGATTATAATTTTACTTAGTTGGACATAAATTCACCATTCTTTTTGTCGATTCCTCTTGGTATAAGACCATGGTACATAGGGAATCTCGGAGTAATAGATTTGTTGGTAGAATCTTCTTTCTTGTGGATGTTGCAACTTGCAACAATTGAGAAACGATGGCTTCTGTTATATTTTAGATATCTTAACTAAGATTGTGTTCTTTTATAATTTTCTCAATTTTGTCTTCCTTGTAATAAATGTGGTTCTCTTTACATTAAAATTCATATGATTGTCAAAACAATAAATATCTTATATGAATTTATATTCTTTATGGTCAAGACAAAAGAAATTGGAAATGCATTAATACCATATTTGATATTTGAAAAGGACATTAAAACAAGGTTAAGAAGATGATGTCTAGAAACATCAGATATGCACACTAAAGCCTTGCAAATCCATCTTCATCTATTTCAACAGGTTTTCATTTCCAGCAAGCAATTTTCTCTAACTTTGTACTTAAATGTCCTTACTTTCATGATTCTTTTTACTTTAAATAGACTCTTGTACTTTTTACTCCTTCGATGAATGAAACCTTTGGGTGTTAAAAAGATAATAAGCAATGACTCGAATAGAAAGATAAAAAGAAAGAATGTAATATAATATCAAACCAAGAGCAAAACAAAACAAAACAATTGAAGTAGCAAAAGAAGATGAGTTTGTGAACAGGTGCTTAGTAGTTTACAAGCTTGATGTGTCTCTGTTAAATTATTTTGCTTAACTTGATCATAGACAAGCTAAATGAGCAAAATTAGAGGTGTTCTATTGCTGTACCTGCTCATTGACAAGCTGAAAATTAGTGTCTTCTAATGTATAATTACAATCTTAATTTGTCTTTGTTATTGCTGTACCTGCTCATTGACAAGCTAAAACTGAGAAAAATCAGAGGTGTTCTATTGTTATTAGTTTCTTCTTATGTATAATTCTAAGCTTGATGCATCTCCTTTAGTTTCTATTGCTAAACTTGCACATAGACAACCTGCATAGGAGAAAAACAAGAGGTGTTCTAGTGTTCTTAGTTTCTTCTTATGTATAAATTAGTTGCTTAAACTTTAGTTGTTTGATACTTTTTGACTAATGGTGTTATGTGATTTCTATAAACAAATTATTTCTACTGCATTGAGATGCGGGCTTGTTCCCTGTATCTTTTCTTTTAAAGGATTGAGTTAATTACGTGGTTAGTCTTTCACCTTCTTTCATTAGAATTGATTGTATCTTTTCTCAAGTAAAGTTGGATTGCTAAAATTTTAGGTGCTTAAGTTCCTTTATTGAGCTATGTGTTATTTATTTTGGTTTCTCTTATCTTAACTTTTCACTCTCTTAGCATCTTGCTTCTACTATGGATCCTATGTAGGGATGTCAAAATGGGTAATTTATATGGGTACCCATTCAAATTATCCATCTTAAATAGTTGGGCACCCAATTGATGATGGACCCCTGTTTTCTAACAAGCTTTTCTTCATCTTCTATGGCTTTATATTTTTTCTTTCATATCTCTGTTTTAATTTTTTAGCTAAATAATTCCACTTTACTTTTAGTACCTCTTATTTTCTTCCAAAGACTTTACAAGATTTACCATTCATATTTTTGGATTCAAACTTTCTTTTTATTTACTACCTCTCACTTCTTATTATCTTTTAAGAGTATGTGCTAGTTTTTTTTAAGAGAGTTTATAGTACAAATTATTTGTTTTCCTTTATTTTTATCTATGGTAACTTAGATGTTACCATTACCGAGTCGTTGTAGTTTTTAGGAAAATGGTAGCTTCATTACTAAATATGAAGTACTTGTGTTTAAATGCTCTGAAGTGAGAGAGATGAGCAGAAGTGGGAGCATAAGGAGTGGAAGGGCGAAGTAATTACAAGCACGAGATTAGTAGAAGTGTAGACCTTATTGTTTTAATATTTAAAGTTGTAATCTTTTTAGAAAAAAGAGTACGACGAGCAGAAGCGCACTTTAATAGTTGTGTTCTCTTCTTCTTTTCTTCATCTTGTCACAAGGTTGACAATTTCTTTTTTTGTTCAACTCTTGGTTGTAGTCCTAGAACTATTCATTGTTTTTCTAGGTTGTTTGCGGCACTGTTTTTTTTTATTTTTATTCATCTTGTTTTTCTCATTTAATAAATTAACGAAGCTCCATTAGGTAGCTTTTTCTAATTTGGTTTCTCTTCTTAACAACAATCATAAAAATAACATGGACAACCCGTTGCGTAAAGCATCATTTCTTAAGAGTTTTGAGGCAAGTACCTACTTCAAAGTCAGTTACTATGGAACTTTTTACCTTATTCTTTTATGTATCATGATAATTATTGAGCAACTTGAAAGTAGTTGATCCAGTTTTCTTTAGTAAGTTCTATAGAACTAGTAAGTAGTTGAACCAGTTTTGCAAGATGTGATACTTTAGAACAATGAAGATGAGACAAATTTAAGAAATTGGAACTCTTCATTTTTTTAGTTTAATGCTTCAGATGTTGCTTACTTTGAGAATTTATCGTGTGCTCTTTACAGGGTCAGATCATCGGTTCACTTATAAAATATGTTACTCATTGTAATGTGAAAACTGGAATCCTCTTTGTAAGTACTTGTCATTAGGCTAATTAAAGTTGCACATCATTGAGCCTTTTTTATTTTGCATAAAACATTTGTTATGAACATGCTTGCGTATCATCTAGGTTGTCAAGAAAGTAGCTCCCTTGATGCTGAAATTAAATTCAGGACATTGGCCAAATTTTATACGTCCTCGACCATTGCAGGTGCATTAAACTAGTGGGTTTCATCAACACGTTATTGACCTTGCAATGATGATAAATGTAATATCAGACGCTAGATTTTTACACTCTCTTGGACTTTGAAAATTTCTAGACCGTACACTTGGAAGATATAGACTTTGTTCCATTTCTAGATGGTTTAAATCAGCATGAAGCTTATATCTCTCCTCTATGGACTTCACAAAAATTGGAGCTGGGGATTGCTTCCACCAACTACTAAACTTGGCACTTTCAATACATGAGAATTGTTTGTCAAGGAACTCGGAAGAGCCTAGGCAACTGGATATGCTAATAAGAGTTTATTCTTCTTTTTTATATTATTTGATAGAGGATGTTGGTTTTTTCCTTCTTTTTTTCTGTAAAGTAGTTCTGTAAAAAATAACTTTATTGATGTATTATGGTGTGTACCATTATCCATATATGAATGAAAGCAGATTTTTATATGCATTTGATTATTACAGTAAAAACTATATAATAATAGGAACCACAATTTACTGGTCCTTAAAAGCCCAGTGAACTGTTGGTTGATAATTTATAAGCACCAATATATCTTATATACAAGGACAAGTAAATGTAGTCCCAAAAAGTAATTTTGGGACAAGATTTTTGATAATAAGGACCATAAACTCAGTCCTAAAAAATAATTATAAGACTAGGTTTTTTAGAATAGGGACCATAATTACAGTCCTTAAAAACACTTTAAGGACCAGTTTTATACCAGTCATAAAATAATTTAAGGACCAGATAAAATATCCCATCCTTAATGACCGTTAGCGACGAAGGCTATAGGGACGAGGTGGCGACCAAATTTTCTGGTCTCCATTGACCTTTAGGGACCAAAATCTCACTTTTAGGGACCATATTTCCCTCTCTACTGAGTGTTTTTCTTGTAGTGTTTGTACCTATCGGGATTATGGGGTTTGGTCAGGTTATTGCTTGTGATGTGTTTATATCATCTTATTGTAGGGAGATAAGATATTGTACTTGTGTTCCACCCCTATCCTTTTTATTCAGTACTTATACTCCACTTTCAGCTTTCAGTTACCTTACATGCTTAGTACATTATTTTGTATTGACGCCCTTTGCCGGGGGGTGCTGCATTCATGCCTGCAGGTCTAGAGCGACATCCAGATAGACCTGCCGAGTAGCACAACCGGTATCCTACTCATTGGTTGACTCTTTTCTTCCTGGGGTTCCCAGAATACTAGTGGTTTGCTTATATGCTTATAGGGGTTGCCAGAATACTAGTTGTTGCTTATTTGCTTCCAGGGGTTGCCAGAATACTAGTGGTTTTCTAGAATACATCTTCGTTGATGTGCTTTGTGAGAGCATGAAATCTATTTTGTGAGGGAACTTGAATTCTTTTGTTGAAACATGGTTTTGCATTAAAAGAGAGCACTAGTGAGATTGAGCTTGGATTGACACCGACTAGTCATCATTTGAAGCTTTTTGGTCATGATTAAGTATTGAATATGCTTGTTAGTAGTATTTGTGAGGGTACTTGCATGTAAACTCCCATTTGAGAATTGTTTAAGATACCCTTGTCAAACTAATTGTGTTATTGATTTATGATAACACTCAAATCACTCTCTAAAATAAATCAAAAGAGTAAGCGGTCATTGTTAATAAAAATATTCAACTAAGAGTCGGGATCGAATCCCACAAGAAATGGTACAAGGTTAAGGATTCAATTAGTGAATTAAGTAGCAACTAATCTCAATGTAGTAAACATGACATATGAGTGGATGATTCCGCCAAAATTAACAACAAAAATTCATACACACAATTATCAATATTAGAGCAAGTGAAAGTTCATGAAATTAACTGACTCTAGGGGTGTAGGGATTGAACATTGATATTACTAGGGGTAGTGTTGAATTTCTCAATACAACTAAATGATCATGGATAGGCTAGGTCATCCTTGATTGTGTTAATATTCTTTTGATATTATAATATTATTTCATGAAATATCCTTTCGGTCTAATTTGTGCAATTATATCAGCTCAACCCACTTTCTTGGATTTATAATTAAGCATAACTGGAGTGCAAACATCAAATTGATCACCCACTCATATTGATCTCTTTCGAGCACCAATGCAAGATCGAAGCTAAAATCAAGTTGGCCACCTTAATTCGTTAATTAAATACACGACAACAATTTAAATCCATAATTAACAACGATAAACTAGAGCAATGCAACATCCTATACTAAGTTAAATCAACACACAACCCCATAATCACACTCCAAGAGATTGGGGTTTTTGCCGCACATCACAAAGTATAAAGAAATTATATCTTGCATGAAATTAGATATGGGTAACATGAATTTGAGTAATTACAAGCAAACCCACTTTGTATTCAAGCTCAATTTAGAAAATTCAAGATTATCAATTCAGAAACCCCAAGAGATTGGAATGTTTCACTCAATAAAAAATGTTTCTCTCTCTAGAATATTTAGAATTTTCAAATCCCTTTTTTTCTCTTCTTTGGGCTATTTATAGTTTCCCAAAATTTGGCCCAAAACTAAAATGCGCTTCTCTCTTGGTGACATTAGTAAGGCTTGACGATATCATTCGATGAGTCACTAATCATGCTTCAACTCGCCTTTTTCTTGCTCCAAACTTCAGGTATTCGACCATCATTTAGTGGTCCCGTTTATGTCTACTTTTCTAGAATGGAGAATCTCCAACCATCACCTTTGTTTTCCCTTTGAACACCTATTTTATCATCCGACAATGTCAAATTTGGCGACATTCACCCATATCACCTTTTTCAATTGGCGCATCACCGTTTCTCCATGACTTCGCCAATCAGTCTTGAAAAAGAAGACTAGTGCTTTGTCACTTTGGGAGATATCATGCTCGTGAGACGATTCACCCTTCTTGTTTGGTGATTATCAGAGTGCAATTTTACACTTCTTCTTACATTTTTGGCCATTCTTTCAAAAATTCATCCTTATCTTGTACTTTAGCCTTCATAGATATAAATCATCAAGATATCATTAGAATAGGACATAATTAGGAATTGGGAAAACTAATTATTGTGCTAAATCAACCTCAAATGAGTGCAAATCTACCACTCATCAACAACCCCTACTTAAACTTTTGCTTGTCCTAAAGTAAATCAAGAACACAATTAGCTCAATAAGAGTGTCTACAACAGTATTCAATGAGATCTAATATGCAGGTTCCATTATAAGACAACTCTCAACAAATGCATTCAAGTGTCCTCGCATCAGGAATGATTCCATGCTCTCACAAAGAAAATCAACAAAGACATGAGGAATCAATGCAACACTCACTCTCTCAAAAGAGAAATGCATGCAAGCTTCATCCTATATGTTTACCTATATTTTTCCAATCATCACACAACCTAGTTTGTGCATGATCACAAGGGCCTTTTAGGCTTGTAATGGGGCTGAGGGTTAAGGTATGAACAATTTGGCTTAGTGAATTCACCTTTTCAAAGCATTGTTATAATTATCTTCACCTCTTCTTAAGTTATTTGCATCCTTTCTCATTTGAGAACTCAAACTGTAACACCTCGGATTTAGAGAAGGGAAAAATATTCATTTTCAGCCATTCGGCGAAGTAACTCAAGAACGTTGAATGACTCGGCGATCCGCCAAGTAGAACTTCTCACCTTTTTGGCTTAGTTTCTTCATCTAGTTGTTCTGGAACTTTAGGCGAGCTAGATCAAGCTCGTCGTTCCATTTGAAGAGTCACCAAGATGAATTACCAATTGCCTAATTGTCTTAGTCCATGAGCCGACTCAGTAGAACTTTTGGCGAGCTAAAGGCTCACTCGGCAAGTCGTCGAGTGACTTTTGGCGAGCTCCAACATTTCTTCTTTTCAGTTTTTAAGTTAGGGATTTCTGGGTCTTTTTAGATTAGTTTAATTCAATACCATGTCGTTTTACCCTTCACCTAAAGACCTATATAAGAGTTTTACCCCAAATTTCCCTAATTTAAAATGATTCTCTCAAATCCCTAAAAGAATAACAAGTCTCCCTCTTAAATATTTCTCTCTCTAGAAGATGAAGAAGAAATCTAGGGTTTTCAAGACAAGTCTCCAATTCCACCATTGAAGTCAAGATTTTGGCATTGAGGTGTGATAGTTTTCATACATGGATTCCTTCCATTCATGGAGTTCCCAAATTCGCCTACTTTTAAAGTGAGAATTCCCCAAATTGAGTAAGGGTTTTCTTCTATGTTATGGATTCTCCTAATTATTGATCTAATTGATTGATTTAAGATATATGATGCATGAATTGAGTTAATCTCATGATTTTATGATGATTCCCTATGAACACATGTAATCTCATGTTTTCCAAATTAAGATGTGATGTGGGTCTTGGATTATAAAAGAAAATTATATGAAATCAAGCATAAATAATAGAATTACATGAATTTATGATGAATTTCTATGAATCCATGTCTAACCCATGTCTTCTAGATGTTGATGATTGAAAGTGAGTTTTGAAACTTGAAAGGTGAATTATGGAATCATGCATGTTCTTAAGAAAATTTATGTAAATGTTTTAAGGATACTTTGAGAGTGAAGTATCAATGATGTTTTTGATGTTGTGTTTTTTAAAGGATTTCTTATATACACATGAAAGTATGATTTTCAAAGGTTTTCTCACATAGTAAGGATTCTAAGGTTGAAAGGTCTTCTCACCTAAATGAATAAAAAATAAGGAGCTATCCTAATGAAACTTAGATTGGATTGGTTATTGAATGATACCTTTCCATGGATGACTTATGACCTAGCTTGGATTGGCAAGATGACAAGCCCTTCCATGGATAATAAGAACAAGTAAGAAAATAACTATTCCGTGGGATTTATGCTTAGTACCGAAAGGATATTGAGATGGAAGCTCTCCCATTAGTAGAGGCCATGTTTCTAAAAGCAATCTCCTTATCATTTACCTATGTGCCCCTATAGGATGATTGTCTAGATAGACATTATCTAGTGGATCCACAATAGCTAGAAGTTCATGGTCCTTACCTTGGAAAGTAGGAAATCCTTTTCGGTGTGGGAGACACCGGGAGATCATGTTATAGCTCACATGGTCTCTATGTTGGTTAAGGATACTTCCCAAAATAATAATGAACTAAGATTACTTCAAGAAGTATCTCACATGTGTTCAAAGGTTTTAAAGGTGTTAGCTTTCATTGACCATGTTTTGTGACTCATGTTTTCTAACCCTTTTTGTATTTTGTTTTAGGTTTGTCATTGCATGTCATGAAATGTCCTATTTTAGCATGATTTAAGTGTCTATATGCATGGCTATCATACTTGGTACATTATTGTACTAATGCATAATCTTGCCTACATTCCCCCAAATGTAGGGTCCGACAGTTAAGGTTCTCAGTTTTGTGGCTAGAGGTTGACTTGAGAGATTTCGAGCTTTGGTGAGTCCTCATGCTTCGAGTACGGATTTTCATTGTCTTCAGTTTTCTTTCTTACTTTTAGTTTTGGACATGATGTATGGGATAGGCCCTATTTCATTCTTATGTACTAGTTGGCTAATGAGACAAAGTGTTTAGACTTCCGCTTTACTTTTATAAAAACTTTTGGGACTTGAATGTTGTTCTTTATCTATTTGTTTCTATTCATTATGTATGAATGCTAAGTGGCTTGTATGGGGTCTCTCGGAGTCCTGTATGCTATGTTATGCTTAGGGGGTACCTTGGGTCGTGAAAAACTTGGTAATAAGAGCACAAGGTTTAAAAAGGTCCTAGGATGTCTCACAAGCCACATCAAGTAGAGTCTTGTTCATGAGTGTGAAACACGCCACATTTATGAATGAGAGGCTGTAAGATGTTTAGGAAACTCCACTTCTTCATTACTCTAAAGTCGGGTAATAGATTTTAACTCTATAAGGTTTCTCTCCTAATCCTTATCCAATTCTCTAGAGGATATGGCTACTCGAAGAGCTTATGCTAGAAGGAATGTGAGGGAGAATGTGGAACAAGAAGCTCCTCAAGCTCCGGTCGACCCTTTGGCCAAGCAAGTGACTAATGCAAAGTTTAGGGCTGCTTTTAAAGTATCGGCACAAGCCATGACAGCCCAAGCCAATAGGGAGGTTATGGTTCCCATGAATCCAAATGTGGGTACGGTGGCATCTAGAGTGAGGGACTTCAATAGAATGAATCCTCTGGAGTTTCATGGTTCTAGGGTTGAGGAAGATCCTCAAGAGTTCATTGATGAGGTCTACAAGGTGTTGATGATCATGGGAGTGACGTCGGTAGAAAAGGCGAATATGCTAGAGTTAACCATAGCTAAAAATATTGAGTAAAAACATCATGAATAAAGGGGTTGACACAAATGTCAATTATCAATGGGGGGTTTGTAGTCCATTAACAACTAAAACAATGAAAATACAACGATACGAATATAGGGAGATGGGATTCTTGGGATGTGAAAGGAATATGGGAAAACTACACAATCGGGTAAATGCTATTGATAGTCAATTGCTGAACATTTGTAACTAGGCTAGCTAAATTCTCTCTCAAGCAACTTACCC
Source organism: Solanum stenotomum (assembly GCF_019186545.1). Lineage (NCBI taxonomy): Eukaryota > Viridiplantae > Streptophyta > Magnoliopsida > Solanales > Solanaceae > Solanum > Solanum stenotomum. The sequence goes on along the minus strand of NC_064290.1, from coordinate 26,148,410 downwards.
TGAATCAACTTGGTTTTTCTCGAACACCGAGTTGCCGCTTTTAACCACAGCCTCCGCCTTAGCCCATTCACTCTCTCGAGCTTAATGTGTGGGAAAAGGCCTAGGATTCACGATCTCGAGTTGAACCCACGACGACCCAATAACCACCGGCTATTGATTTAGTAGTCTTAGTTTTAAAACCTCTATCCATAATTTGGACTTATTAAGGGCTATATTTCAATAGAGTTAGTGTCCTCAAATGCATAGTTTGTCTCTATATCTGATGAAAATCCTGAAGCTTCAGGTGTTTGAGTTGAGAGACAAAGTATGGACGCTATTGAGCAAAAAGAAACAAAGTGGCTGATAGAAGGAAGAAAAGACGGCCTGACGATCGTCTAATCCATTAGGCGTGTCGCCGAAAGGCCTACTGTAATGACCCGAGAGCACCCTTAGTAGTAACATGGTGTATTCGACCCCGAAGGGGTCTTATACAAGCCTCATAGCATTTATTCATCGCATAGGTAATAAAAATAATGCGGAATTAAAAACTTTCTTAATAAATCTAACAATCGAAAACTCATTTATAAATCAGCGGAATACTAAAGTCTCACATGGCCATCTCAGACAAAACTTTATACAGGATAGGGTCATGGCCCTTTACAATCGAAGTCTTAACAATAGTCTAAAATGTAAAAGAACTCGAAACACGAAAAGTCCTTGTCCGCAGTCTAGGAGGACATACCCAAAAGATATCTTGGAAGAAGTCTATTCCAAGCTCCAACTAGAGAGATCCACTTAGTTACCACAACCTACACTTGTAGTAAAAACATAGAAGAAAAATGGGGTTAGCAAATAAAATACTAAGTATGATAGCCATGCAAAACATGCTCAAAATGGACATTTGTTTGAAAGGCATTCTTTTATGCTATTTTGGTAAAACTTCATGAAATACAAGTATAAGAGTCATAATACTCAATCATAACCAACATACAAGTGGTTTATCACAACAGAGATATGTTCAACATATATAACCTATTACCTTTACATAACCCTTCACTTAAAGAAACCCTTAGGCCATACCTTGTGCAATGTATGGATAGCGTTCCGTACCACTATCCATACCAAGGTACCACCCTAAGGTCACCAAAAGTGAACTTGCCATTCAACCTTTACACCTTCAACACTATACATTCATAAAGACATAAACATTATTTAAGACATGATCATCACATAAGGACCATCACCTATGATAACTCTAAATCACACTTGTGCAATGTGTAAGTATCATCCCATACTACTACTCAGCCTAAGTGCTCTTTTGAAGTCACCATAGACTAGGCACATTCATTCTCAACAAGTAGTAACAAGGGAGTAACTCATACATATATACAATCCAAGTATAGCATGCATTCTTTGATTACATATATAAACATTCAAGTCACCATTCATTAACTTCATTAAGAACACCTTTATTCATTAGAGACAAGATCAACATTCTTCATGAACATGATCATAAGAGTCCATTTATTACATTAACATTATAATGAACACACCATGACTCCTCTCAACTGCCCACTTGTGCAATGCATAGATAACGTCCCATTCCACCACCCAAACTAAGTAGTACATCCTCAATAAACCATAGTTCATTAAAATTATTATCAGGGTAAGCCTTAGCCGACATAGACCATGAGAGCTTGACATGGAATTTCGGTGTCACCGTCACCAGATAAGGGATTCCTACTTGCCTAAGGTAGGACCAATTATCTTTAACCTTAGGTGGATTCCACTAGCTAGACCTATGTGGCCACATAGTTATGGGATAGGGGGTTACCTCTAGATACCCCGCCTCAACTCACGGATGAGCATCCATCCCAAGAGATTGCTAATAAGTACCCCGCCTCAACTCCCGGATGAGCACCTATCTCTAACCATATCCACTCAGTGCTTAACATTATTCCCCATAGAGTACATTACATTCATTACATTAGTTCATTATAGTATAAATTATTGCTACTATATACCTCACCTCGACTCCCGGATGAGCATCCATCCTAAACCCAACATTCACTAAGACGGGAATTAGGGATTTTTACTAGATACTCCGCCTCAACTCCAGAATGAGCATCCATTCCATCCCATATTCATTCTTTGGAAAGCTCATAGATTCAAAGATGAGAATATCCTTTCACCTAAGAACCCCATTTCATTCATTAGAGTGCAATCGAGGATAACCTTTCAATAGACTTAACAGTTATTATCATTATCATTTACCTTTCTTCCGTCCTTCATCCATTCATTCATATGTGTATATGTGAGAATAGCCTTTCACGTAATTACCATCATTCACAACTGTTAATAGAGAGATAACATTCAATCCTAACACAATTAGCTTCTAAACAAGATCATCTTTCATTTATTTAGATTACACACATGCTTCACATCACATTCATATATATTCAACATTATGACAATACCTCAATTCATCAAGTGATGCCTTCAGTCCATGACAACAATGTACATGATAAGTAAACACCTCCACCTTCAAGTGGATCAATATACAAGTAATTAAACACCTCCACCTTTAAAGTGGATCAATATACAAGTAAGTAAACACCTCCACCTTTCAAGTGGATCAATATACAAGTAATTAAACACCTCCACCTTTCAAGTGGATCAATATACAAGTAAGTAAACACCTCCACCTTTCAAGTGGATCAATAATCCCAGCACAATTCTACATTTACATGAAATTAGGTCAAACTTACCCTTTCAAGGACATGATCACCAATACTCAATTCACCAACAATTCACCATAATTAGACATAGACAATGATACAAATCAATAATCTAAACCAATCTAAGCATGAACCCATCATCATTCATTCATAATCAAATAACCCACTTCATAAGGCAAAATTTTAGAATTTAGAGAAATCATGGGTTCATAGAGTTTTTCATCTTTAAATAATCCATTAAACATCAATATAATCATAGTTTATCAATTGAAAATGTTTGATGCAAGAACCCATGAGATTGAGTGAAATCCTAACTTTTTGTGATTTGAAAACTTCTTTGAATTAGCTCCTTGAATAGAAGATTAGACAAGGATCAAATCCACCATACCGATTAGATGAGAATCCACGCAATCCCCTTGAAAATCCTTGAAAATCATGATGAAATTGACCTTGGATACTTGGAGTCTTCAATGGAGTTCTTAGAGAGAAAGCAGTTTGAGAGGGAAGGGTTTTTGATTTAGGAATTTGAAGAATGAAATCTAAATTAACATTTTATTGTTTTAATATCCTTAAAATATGTTACTACACCTAAAATAACCGTCCATGCACTTTAAAAGACTTGGGATGAATTTTCCAATTCACCCCCACCTTGGCCGTGTACATGACAGTAAGCAGGTGCCAATCCGCGAGCTACCATCCACGGACCGTGGATAAATTGACGGCTCTGTGCTGTGCATCCGTGGATTGGGTTAGAGACCATCATTTAGGGGTCTTACGCAGGACCGATCCACACCCAAGACCCACTAGTCGTAGATTGATCTACTGGCCGTGAATAGGTCTCGTGAATCAAGCTGTTTTGACAACTCTTGGGCATATGTTGGGGTTCTTCTCTAGGACCCCTTGGGTGATTCTTGGGGAGTCGTACCTAGACGTTTGAACCCCAAACATGTCATTCTAAGTACGGGAGTCATCTCTATGAGTTTTAACCCTCACACCACACTCCAAAACTCCACTACAAGACACTTACAACACACTAGTTCAACTTACTAGTTTCTAGGCGTTATAGTCATATCTTGATGTTTAACCCCTAAGTTATTCAATGATGACTCGGAATGACATAAAACACCATTAAACTCAAGGCGAACACAAACGAATACCCGTTAGGCTCTAGTTTCACAAGTTTGTTTTTAGGGTCATTACATTATCCCGCACTTGAGAACATTTGTCCTCGCATGACACTTAAAACACATTAACCGGGTAACTACTCAAGACTAGGAGCCCATAATCAAGCATGCAACATCAATATAAATTCATAAACATAGGAGGAAGCATCAAATCCACATCAACAACTTCAATACAATACAAGCAAGTAGGAACTACATCTACAAACTCATTATGCATCAAGACTTCACATTTGTCATTTCATTGGAGGAACTTCCTTCTCCAAATCCCATCATGCCCATTACAACATCATTAGGCACATTATTCAATTACTCTCAAAAGCACAATTAAGCATGTTCAACATTTATCCTCATGAAGCATATAGACAATGCATATCAAACAAACATCAACATGAGGAACATAAATCATGAAAACTCATTTTCTCATTTAGATGAGAATTCAACTAGAACATACATAACATAAGGAGAACATGGAAAACTCTTATCCACACAAGACTCCAAAGCATGAGCAATCTACTAGGAACTCTTGGTTTCAAGCTCGAATAGGAATAGAAGGAAAGAGATAAGGATATCAGCACTCACCACAACCTTACTACTCAACGTACCATCCCCCACTTAAGGGTAACCCCAACTAAGGTCAACATAAGACAACATAAGAACTTCAATAAGACATCACAATTCTAAGGAACTATCAACTTACCGATATCATTCAGATTAGCTCCCTTGTCCTTGTTAGCTTGAAGCACATAGAAACGGTTTCTCTTTGGAGCATTAGGATCCGAGCCATCACGAGAAGCTTGGTTGGCCTCTCTCCCTTTTGCCAAAAGTGTTGGGCAATCCCTCATCTTATGACCCTTTTTCCCACACCCAAAGCACCCATCCGTTCCTGCAAGACACTTACCTAAATGTTGCTTCCCACATGTAGCACATCTAGACCTTTCAAATGAAGAACCACCTCCATTACCTCCTTGAGGTTTAGGGTTAGATACCCTCTCATTGTTAACCATAGAAGAATCTTGGTTGTAGTACCTCTTTTAGGACCTAGGTTGACCTTTTTCATTCGGCCTAGCCCTCTTCAAATACCTATTCATCTTCCTAAGCTTTGCCTCCTCAATTTGTTGAGCATATGTCATGAGCCTAGAGATATCCATATCATGATGGAGCATTGCCATACGACATTCTTCTTCAAGCAAACCGGACACCTCCATTACAAACTTATTCATCCTAGCCCTAGAATTTGCCACCAAGGTTGGAGCATACTTAGAAAGTTGGGTGAACATGAGAGAGTACTCCTTCACACTCATACCCCCTTGACAGAGTTTCATGAATTCCACTAACTTTTGTTCCCTCAACTCCAAGGGGAAAAACCTATCAAGAAAGGTCGTCTTAAACACTCCCCAATCAACCGGGCCCGCTCTCACGGTCTCTCATCTCTCCATTCCTCAAACCACACTTGGGCTACGTCTTTCAATTGATAGATGGCTAGCTCCGCCTTTTCTCTAGAAGATACACCCATGGCATCCACCACTTTGAACACTTCATCTATGAAGCCTTGGGGGACTTCATTTACTTTAGAGCCATGGAAGGTAGATGGATTCATCCTTGTGAAATCCCTAATTCTAGAAACGAGTGTGCTTCCATTGGGGTTCACTTGAGGTCCAACTTCTCGGTTAGCTTGGGTCGTTAAGGCTTGAGCTTGAGTGGTGACAACTTGGGCTTGAACCATCATGAGTTGGGTCAAATTTTGGAATGCAGCCCTTATCTCCACATTAGACATGGCCCCTTCATCATTAGGAGCTTGAGGTTCTTGAGGAGCTTGGCCATATTAAGGGCCTTGAGGGGGAACCTCCTCATTGACATTCTCATCTTGTGCCCTCCTTGCATTAGCCCTTCTCGTATTCATATTCCTATAAACACAAGAGAAGGATTAGGAAAGACACTTATAGAACTAAGCTCTAAGGCATGACTTCTAGAATAATGAAAGGAGTGTAACTTTCTAACATCATATAGCCTCTTGCTCATAGATGTGTTGCGACCCACACTGATGAACAAGACTTTACTAGACGTGGCTTGTGAGACATCAACCCTAAAACCATTCCCAAAACCTTATGCTGTGATACCATGTTTGTCACGACCCGAGAGCACCCCAAAGTCGTAACACGGCGTATTCGACCACGATGGGGTCTTTTACAAGCCTCATAACATTCATTCATCGCATAGGTAATAGAAATAGTGTAGAATTAAACCTTTTCTTAATAAATCAAATGATCGAAAAGTCATTTATAAAGCAGCAAAATACTAAAGTCTCACATGGACATCTTAGACAAAACTTTATACAAGATAGGTTCATGGCCCTTTACAATCGAAGTCTTAACAATAGTCTAAAATGTAAAAGAACTTGAAACATGAAAAGTCCTTGTCCTCGGTCTATGAGGACATACCTAAATGATGTCTTGCAAGAAGTCTATTCCAAGCTCCAACTAGAGAGATCCACTTAGTTACCACAACCTACATTTGTAGTAAAAACATAGAAGAAGAATGGGGATAGCACATAATGTTCTAAGTATGATAGCCATGCAAAACATGCTCAAAATGGAAATTTGTTTGAAAGTTATGCTTTTATGCTATTTTGGTAAAACTTCATGAGATACAAGTATAAGAGTCATAAAACTCAATCATAACCAACATGCAAGTCGTTTATCACAATAGAGACATGTTCAACATATATAACCCATTACCTTTACATAACCCTTCACTTAAAGAAACCCTTAGGCCATACCTTGTGCAATGTATGGATAGCATCCTATATCACTATCCATACAAAGGCACCACCCTAAGGTCACCAAAAGTGAACTTTCCATTCAACCTTTCCACCTTCAACACTATACATTCATAAAGACATAAACATTATTAAAGACATGATCATCACATAGGGACCATCACCTAAGATAACTCTAAGTCACACTTGTGCAATGTGAAAGTAGCATCCCATACTACTAGTCAGCCTAAGTGCTCCTTTGAAGTCACCATAGACTAGGCACATTCATTCTGAACAAGTAGTAACAAGGAAGTAGCTCATACATATATAGAATCCAAGTATAACATGCATTTTTCATTACATATATAAACATTCAAGTCAACATTCATTAACTTCATTAAGAACAACTTCATTCATGAGACACAAGATCAACATTCTTCATGAACATGATCATAAGAGTCCATTTATTACATTAACATTATAAGGAACACACCATGACTCCTCTCAAATGCCCATTTGTGCAATGCATAGATGACGTCCCATTCCACCACCCATACTAAGTAGTACACCCGCAAGAAACCATAGTTCATTACCATTATTATAGGGGTAAGCCTTGACTAACATAGACCATGAGAGCTTGACATGGAATCCTAGTGTCACCCTCACCGGATAAGGCATTCCTACTTGCCTAAGGTAGGACCATTGTTCTTTAACCTTAACTGGATTCCACTAACTAGACCTATGTGGGCACATAGTTTTGGGATAAGGGGAATGCTTCTAGATACCCCACCTCAATTCACAGATGAGCATCCATCCCAAGAGATTGCTACTAAGTACCCCGCCTCAACTTTCGAATGAGCACCCATCTCTAAGCATATCTACTCGGTGCTTAGGATTCCATAGAGTACATTGCATTCATTACATTAATTCATTATGGTATAAAGGATTTCTACTAGATACCCCACCTCAACTCTCGAATGAGCATCTATCATAAACCCAACATTCACTAAGATGGAATATAGGGATTGTTACTAGATACTCCTCCTCAACTCCTGGATGATCATCCATCCCATCCAACATTCATTCATTGGAAAACTCATAGATTCAAAGAGGAGAATAACCTTTCACCTAGAACCCCATTTCATTCATTACAGTACAATCGAGGATAACCTTTCAATAGACTAAACATTTAATATAATTATCATTTACCTTTCTTCCTTCATTCATTCATTTATTCATGTGTGTGTGTGCGAATAGCCTTTCACATAATTACCATCATTCACAAATGTTAATAGAGAGATACCATTCAATCCTAACACAATTAGCTTCTAAACAAGATCATCTTTCATTCAATTAGATCACATACATGCTTCACATCACATTCATATATATTCAACATTATGATAATACTTCAATTCATCAAGTTATGCCTTCAAGGCCATGATCACAATGTACATGATAAGTAAACACATCCACCCTTCAAGTGGATCAATATACAAGTAAGTAAACACTTCCACCTTTCAAGTGGATCAATAATCCAAGCACAATTTTACATTAACATGAAATTAGGTCAAACTTGCCCTTTTAAGGCCATGATCACCAATCCTCAATTCACCAACAATTTACCATAATTAGACATAGATAATTATTCAAATAAATAATCTATACCAATCTAAGCATGAACCCATATCATGCATTCATAATCAAATAACCCACTTCATAAGGCCAAATTTAGGAATTTAGAGAAATCATGGGTTCATAGAGTTTTTCATCTTTAAATAATCCATTAAACATCAATACAATCATAGTTTATCAATTGAAAATGTTTGATGCAAGAACCCATGAGATTGAGTGAAATCCTAACTTTTTGTGATTTGAAAACTTCTTTGAATTAGCTCCTTGAATAGAAGATTAGACAAGGATCAAATCCACCATACCGATTAGATGAGAATCCACGAAATCCCCTTGAAAATCTTTGAAAATCTTGATGAAATTGACCTTGGAAACTTGAAGTCTTCAATGGAATTCTTAGAGAGAAAGTAGTTTGAGAGGGATGGGTTTTTTATTTGGGAATTTGATGAATAAAATCTAAATTAGCATTTTATTGTTTTAATACCCTTAAAATATGTTAATACACCTTAAATAATTGTCCATGCACTTTAAAAGAATTGGGGTGAATTTTCCAATTCACCCCCATCTTGGCCATGTACATGATAGGAAGCAGGTGCCAATCCACGAGCCACCATCCACAGACCATGGATGGATTGATGGCTCTATTCTGTGCATCTATGGATTGGGTTAGAGACCCTCATTTAGGGGTCTTACACAGGCCTAATCGATGCCCAAGACCCATGAGCCGTAGATTGATCTACTGGCCGTGAATGGGTTTCGTGAATCAAGCTGTTTTGATAGCTTTTGGGCAGATGTTAGGGTCCTTCTCAAGGACCCCTAGGGTGGTTCTTGGGGAGTCGTCTCCAGAAGTTTCAACCCTAAACATGTCATTCTAAGTACGAGAGTCATCCCTATGAGTTTTAACCCTCATACCACACTCCAAAACTCCACTACAAGGCACTTACCACACACTAGTTCAACTTACTAATCTCCGGGCGTTGTAGTCATATCTTGACATTTAACCCCAAGAAATTGGAAGTGGGTCTTCAAGAATATTCATCCTTGACATGTTGAAAGACTTTATTTATCGTACCCCTGTGATGGTAACACCTTTTGGTATCAATTTTTATCTCTTTTTCATGTCTAGCTAAAACCCCAATTCTTGGGGTGTGATTTTGTGAATATGGGTTAGATTATCTGCTGGGTCTTGCTTATTGACGGTTTATTTGTTGTTTATATGTGATTTTGTTTAGTAGTTTTGTATGAACTTAATGGAAATGTAGTTGTAAATATGATTTCATCTTAGTCTTTTTGGCTTGCTCGAGAGGTCGTAAAACTAAGGCTACTAGGTTGATAGCCGGTGGTATTGGGTCGACATGGGTTTAACTCGAGAGAGTGAATCCTAGTCCTTCTCCCACACATTCAGCTTGAGAGAGTGAATGGGCTAAGATAGAAGCTGTGCTTACAGCGAAACTCGGTGTTCGAGAAAAACTGAGTTGATTCGGGGTAAGTTGCTCGAGAGAAAATTTACCCGATAGTCACAAATGTTCAACAATTTACTATCAAAAGCATGTACCCAATAGTCTAGTCTATACCGTATTCCTATCACATCCCAAGAATCCCGTCTCTCTTATATTGATGCTTGCATCATCCCTTTTATATTTAGTATGTTTATACTCGATAATGCTTTTTGCTACGGTTAACTTTAGCATTTTTTGCGCTTAACCATTAATTTTCTTGAACGGCTTCCTTGGGACTCGACCCTAACCCATTCGGTTGGGTTATATTACTATAGTACGATCGTAGACACTTGAATTGGAAGTTGTGTCTTGATTACACAAACATCAAAATGGCGCCGCTACCGGGGAGTCGTGTTACGTGAAAATTCTTGGTTAAGACGAATTTTGTTTTTGTTAATCGTAGTTTACTTACCTAATTTTTAGTTTTGTTTTGCTTGTTGGCACTTTAAAGCAAGGGAGGTGAGTATATGGAATAGTACTTGTGAGCTAATGGAGTTTCCTCCATTAGAAGTAACGATGTTCCGGGATCGCATCCTAACATTCAAGCAATTGGAAGGTGAACGGATCCATAAGCCATGGGCAAGGTTTAAGGAACTGATAATTCAATGCCCAACTCATGAAAATCTCGACATAGCCCTCCTTGACTGTTTCTATAGAAGTCTTGGTCCCGGAAATAAGGTATTGGTCGACCAACTCATTCCGGGAGGAATTGTAAATCAACCATATATGATAGCAACCCAACTACTTGATCAAATGGCTAAAACGAACCAAGAATTAGGAAAGGACTTCATGTTGGCCACACTAATGACTCAGGTAGATGAGTTGGCCAAAAATAGGGTGGAGATCAAAGTCCAATGCAAAAGGAAGGATAAATACATCCCTCCTCATGAGAGAAGAAGGCCAAAGGACAATGAAGTTAAACGCATTGAGGGAATGCTCTCAATCATTCTCCACAAGGTGACTGGGCAGGATAGAAAGCTGGAAGAAATGAAGGAGGGTGTCAAAGTGATGAAGCAAATGATTGGTTATCATTCCAGATCTGTCCAGCTGCTCGAGAACTTTATGGGTCATGCGTTGACCCTTCTCAACTCGCAGCAAAACAGGGGGTTGCCTAGTGATACTATGGCTAACCCCAAAAATGAGGTTTGAGTGTTGACTTGCGTTGTGCCACGACGTTAACTAAGGCGCTGTTTGGGAGGCAACCCAAAACCCTTAAATGCTTTAGTTTTGTTTTGTAAATAATGGTGTGTTGGTTGTGAAGGTTTAAATGTGGAAAGTGTTTGGAAAGTGCAGATTGACAAGCAAATTGTCTAGTCGGTTTATAGCCAAAGAGGTTGACGTGTCTGACTTGATTCACCGTTTGGCTCAACACAATTTCAACTCAGAACTTCTAAAACTCAACGAGCTCAAGAGCAGTTCGGCGAGTCGTCGACTAGTTCGGTGAGTCGCTGACCCACGATTAAGACTGTCATCTTAATCCCCAAGAAAATGCAGGTCCTGTAGAAATCGGCGTGGTAAGTGACCATTCGGCGCTTTGCCGAGTGGATCGGCGGACGCGACTAATGTCGCCGAATGGTCGCGAACTAGACGGTTATAAATGGCCAAAGGTTTTAAAAGTTTCAAACTCTTCACTTTCCCTCACTTTTAAACTTCATAAATTCACACCAAGTTAGTATTCTCAATATTCTTGCTTTTCATTAGTATTTTGGTTGTTGATTGGTGGTTGGAACTAGGATTTCTTTGCCGCCTAGCATTTTAATCCTATTTTAATCGGCATCTAAGGTTGGTTTTTGAACCACGAGTTTATCTTTGAATTGTTTTACTAATTTGCACTGATTGTATCTTAGTGATGAGTGTTGGGCCTCTCTGATAGGAATAGATTGTCTTAATGCAAATTTTAATTTAAAAATTTTACCCGTATTGCTTTTATCATCGAATGCCCGTAATTTGTGTGTTTTTAAATAATTGAAATTTTATTAGGTTGTGCTTGCATATTGTTTAGATTGATTGGGTGAAGTCTAAGTAGCCCATGTTTGCGCTAAATGACGTATATTGCTTAATGATAGAAAGGGTGACACCTTTCTTAAGGATAATTATCGTCAAATGGCCAAATTTGGCAAAACCAGAAGAAGTCTGAGTATTCCGGGGTGATGGGTGCTATGGGTCTGAGCCTAATTTAACTATTGCATGTTTTTATTTTGTTTTCGGGGGTCACGGGGTTAAATTTGAGAAGTGGTTTGAAAATAGGCACGTTGGGTCGTTTGGCGAGCTGGGTTGAGCTCGCTGAACCACTCGGTCGTTTCCCTAATGACCCCATCTCGCCTTTAATTTCATGCTATATGTGATGTTTGCGTCTGTAACTTTCAGCGAGAAGCCTGAAGTCGCCGAAAGCACTCTGCCAATCACCGAAAGTATGCTTGCTCGCCCTTTGTCTGCACCCCTGAAACCCTTGTCGCACGGTAACTTTTGGTGGACAAACTCTTGCTCGCCGAAAGGGCCTTCCCATCGCCGACTTGCCATAAATTTTGAGTCAATCCCTTCAGCGAGGCCGATCTGCTCTCCAAAGAGGTTCGACTACTCGACGATTGGATTGGCAAGTCTGTCTGTAATAGATTTTTTGTGCTTAGGTTTGATTTTATCATAATCTCTCCCGATCTTTTATAGATATGGTACGTACAAATCTAACCATACCGCCCAATAAAACAACACATGGCAGTAATATAAACGAAGAGGGATCAAATCTCCCTTAGAAGAGAAGCAAAAACTCCCACTGGGAGACAAAGGCAAAAGAAAGAAGCACATGCTAGGAAAGTAGCTGCTGACACCCGGGCTGATTTTTCTGAACCAGAAGATGAGGAGCTTCTGATTCACCGAAGGAATAGACAATTTTCTAGATCTTAATCCTCGCCCACCAGAGTTCCCTCAGTTGCCACACCTCATGAAACAGGTTTAGTGCCAGCTCAGGCACCTCCAGTGACCCCTGCACTCCCTATCACTCCTCCATCTCGACTACTGAACAGATTGAAAGGTGATGGGGTACAGAACATCCTAGAGGAGAATCCGTTATCTAAAGAGGACCTGGAGGGAAAGTACCCCGGTGTCAGGGACACCATCCACTATCATGAGTTTGAGTAGTTCACCAGGCCCCGAGGCCCTTACATTACTTCCTGGGTTCGGGAATTCTATACAAATTATGGGGTGTTGGTGCCCAAAAGCAAGAAGAAGGCAAGCGAATTCAGACCGGTGAAGACGGTAATGGTTAAAGGCAAAGAAGTTGGGTTCAAAAGTGAATATATTAACACTGTTTTGAATATACCGCTGCACTCTGTTCTTTCTTACGAAGGGTTGCTCATTGCTCAATCCCTAGATGACTTGAAGGGTTGATTGGCTCCTGTGGTTTCTATCACCACCCCGAGGTGGATGGATGCAGGAGCTCCTATTGAGAAGAGGGACCTGAGCATTGATCCTAGGTTCTGGTTTGGCTTTATCAGCAACACCATAATGCCATCCCAGAACGAGTCCATTTTGCGCCATCCGAAAGCAGCTTGCCTTGGCTCTATCATGTCTAAGAGACGCATCGATCTGGGACTGCTGATTTCATAGGAGATGGCCATGAGAGCCAAATAGAAGAAGACTTCTCTGCCATTCCCAGTCCTGATCACTGAGTTGCGCCGGCGTGCTGGGGTACCTCGGGACACTGCAAAGGATATTGAGGTCACCCCTTCATCCTTCATTGACATTCAGCGTATTGAGGCCGAGTACATTGGAGAGGAAGCTGATGGGAGGAGAGTAGTTTCGACATATATTTCTCTGGATGTGGACGTTAAATCGTTACCTGCAGAGGCATCTTTACCTACTACAACCTCTAGGCCTTAAGGTACACCAGCTCATTCCTCTTCTTTACAGGTCCCATGTGCTTCCTCCTCCTCCCAGCATGTCAGGATTACTCAAGCCATAATCCTAAAAATGGGGAATCTATCCTATTCAGCGGATGTGAGGGTGACTCGACTGGAGAGATCCATCGCAGGGATGATTGAGAGTGCTATCTTGGCGGCACTGACCCCCTTAGGGTATCTGTTGATGATCTGGCTACTAGAGTCACTACTTGTGAGAGAAGACAGGGGAAGACATATGATGTTTCGGCTTTGAAAGCCGAAATAGCAGAATTGAGGAAAGACGTAGATTAGTTGAAGTCTATCGACTTCACTTTTTTAATTTAGAGTTCAGATGACGACGGAGACCTTGGGATTCCTCCGGCTACCACCGAAGCTGTACAGAGGGATGGCACAGTAAATGAGGATTTGTATGCAGAGACCGATAAAGAGAAGATAGCGGTACGTGGTGATGAGATGAGAGAGAGCAGAAAAGAGAGCATAATTAGAGATTTGCCAGATCTTGTGGAGACGGTTGTGCAGCCGGTGATCCAGACATCACCCACTGAGATGTCCACAATAGCTCCTAGTGGATCTGGGACTGCTATTCCTCCTAAGGTTACTCCGGGCACTGATGCCCATATTTAAAGTACCACACTGGGCATTGAGGCCTAGACAAATGGAGAGACTGCATAGACAGGATCCTTTCTTTACCTCCCTCTCTGTCTTACTTACTTTTACTTTTGGATACTTTTATTCACATTTGAGGACAAATGAGTTTTGTTTGTGGTGGGGTGAAACCACCTTTGTGCATATTTGTTTTGTGTATATATTTGGGTTGAAATTTATAATTGTGTTAATACTGCATCTTTGTAGATGTTTAAGCTTGTCAATCCATAATTTATATTGCAAAATGATTTTGACCTTTCCAAAAAAAATTTCCACGCCTTCTATGTTGAATGTGGTTGTTCTTTTACAAATTTGATTATCGGTTCCGATCAATACCGATGACTTGAATAGTGATCTTAATCAAACAAACATGAATGTGCGGCTACGATGAGGCCAGGTAAAGTTTCATAGACAATATCTGAACTCTTTGCATCTCATTGTGACTAGCCAATTATTAAATCGAGTCTCATTTGATGATCGTTGCACACTAGAGAAAGTGTGAAGTCTTGCGAAAGTGTGAAATCTTGTTTGACTTTAGTGTCGATGACTTGTGTGATGAGGTTACTATGAACCATGCATGACAACACCTAGAATTTGCCCCGTTGGTCCAGTTGACTAAGTAAGGCTGTCTTTTTATATGATCTTAGGCAACTTCGAAGAGTGTGAGACAATTTGGCATATACCTCTTTTGTGGCCTACCTTGTGAGTGTGAACCTCTCTTGAACACCCCTTGAATCTTACCTTTCTATGGAAGAAACTTGATGACAACATGACCTTTCTTGACCCAGCACCCTTAATCCTCGTGAATCGTGGTTGATTGAACAACCAACTTAGGCCAAATGCCTAAGTTGGGGGTGTGGTGAAAAGAAAAGGGAAAGTCAAGAAGTGCAAGGAAAGTCTCCTTTAACCCATGGAGTTGAGAAAAATGGAACCCCTCCATATAAAAAAAAGAAGAGAGAAAAAGATAAGTTGTGGAATAAAGTTGAAAAGTACAAAAGAAATGGGTTCCCAAATAATTCATGGGAAGTGAATAATAGGATGACTTATGAGCACTAAAGAAACTGATGAAGGAAGAGGAAAGAAAGTGTTGTGAGCACCACATTTCATGAAGATGAAAGTCACTGAGCCTAAATGACCATATCTTTTCACTCTTCCCTATTACAAGCCTTAAAAAGACCTTTTTGATCTTGAGTGAGCTGAAACAAATGTCGATTGGAAAATACGGGCAAACCAATGGGTAAAGTTATGCATGTTGTTCCTCTTTTTGAGTGTGAGCATTGCATTTGTGTGAATATGGAATCTTTCTTTGTGTGAGGGCATTTGTATACTTTTGTTGAGCTTGAACTTGCATTTTAAGCAAGTATTGTGAACATGAGATTCTTTGATAATGGTGAGTCACAACTTGAATCTTTGAGTGCACATTTGATCTTTGCATGAGTAAAGTGTGTCTTGTTTTGTGCATTCATGATTGATTCTTTTGTAGCACTGTTTGAGACACCCTTTTTGAACAACTGAACTCTAGTTTGCTTGAGGACAAGCAAAAGTTTAAGTTGGGGGTGTTGATAAGTCCACAATTTGGACTCATTTAGGGCTATATTTTGATAGAATTAGTGTCCTCAACTGCATATTTTGTCTCTATATCTGATGAAAATCCTTAAGTTTCAGGTATTTGAGTTGAGAGACAAAGCATGGATGCTATCGATCAAAATGGAATAAAGTGGCTGAAAGAAGGAAGAAAATACGGCTCAACGATCGCCTAATCCATTAGGCGTGTCATCTAAAGGCCTACAACCTCACCTAATGTTCTAGTGTGCTTAGCCCTGAAGAAAAAGGTCAATTCTGCGAGGAAAGGGAGTAGTCGGCAAATTGCCGAGCAGTTCTGCGAAGCTTCACCATACCGTCCACTGATTCAGAACACGAAGATGTTGAAGGCAAAGGCTAAAAGGCGAGGTACAAGACCAAAAGGCGGATCGCCAAGTAGTTCGGCGATCCCGACAAACTGCGCTTAGTGGATCCTTCGCAACACACTTTTTGACAACTATAAATACCTGCTTAAATCTGTAGCTTAGTATCAAGCTGTTGAAGAACTAAGTTTTAGCATATAATAGTTTTTACATTTTTGGAGAGATTGTTCTTAAGCCTTGAAGATTCAAAGGGTTTTGATGTTTGCGTAATCAAGACACAACTTTCGATGCAAGTGTCTACGATCATACGATAGTTTAGTAACCCAACCAAGGGTTGGGATCGTTCCCAAGAGAGAGGTTTTGAGAATTAATAGAAAAATAAAATTTAGTTCAAATTAGTCGTAGCTAAAAACATGAACGATTTAAATCATTGTAAATTAAATGGGGACACAAGAGTGCCAATTAACAATGGGGGTTTTGTCATTAGTGAGTAAAAACAACAAAAATAAACTGGGATTTCTAAATAATGAGAACAGGATTCTTGGGATGTGAATGGAATACGGGATAGAACAAATCATTGGGTACATGCTTTTGATAAAGAACTCGTAGAGTAATTATGACTAGGCTAGACTTTAAGGGGGATAAGCTCTCTCTCGAGAAACTTACCTCGTTTCAAGTGGGTTACTCTCGGACACCCACTTGCCGCATGAAGAACAACCTACGACTTAACCCACTCACTCTCTCGAGCTAAGTGTGTGGACATGGGACTAGGGTTCACTCTCTCGAGCTGAACCTCATGTCGACGCACTCGCACTGGCCATCAATTTAGTGGTCTTAGTTTTACGACCTCTCTCTCTCGCAAACCGAAAACACATATATGAGATTATATTTGTAATTACAACCTTATTAAGTTTATCCACAATCACTAAAAGAAATCACATTTAAACTACAAATAGACTATCAGCAAGCAAGACCCAACAACTAATCTAACCCATATTCACAAAATCACACCCCAAGAATTGGGGTTTTTAGCCACATATCAAGAGATAGAAATTTATACCTAAATGAGCTTGCATTCAAATGGGTATGAAGATTTAAGTCTTGTTACAAGCCAAGAATGAAGAATCCAAGAGACCCAAGAACAAATCCTTGGAGATGAAACCCTTCTTCAAGTCTTCAAAACCCTCTCAAACTCAGAGCAAAAGTATCAAAAAGTACTATTCTATATGAAAATTAGAATAATTGTTCCAAACTTAAAACTACAACTCTAACTAGTATTTATAGTTTTCACTGAATTGTGCTGTAGCAGATCATTCGACGTCGTTAGTCCGAATTGCCGATCAACTTGGCGATTCGCCTTTTGGTGTAGTTCATTGCCTTCTTCCACCATCCTTCAGCATCGTCGTGCTCTAGGTCATTGGGCAACATGGTACTGCTTCGCGGAACTTCTCGGAAATACGCTGACTGCTCCATTTTTCCGCCGACTTGATCCTTTCCTTCAGGGCTCAGCACACTGGAACAAAAGGAGAAGTAAGACCCTTCGGTGACTCGCCAAGTGGACTCGACAATCCTCTGGCCTTCATTTCTTCGTTCTTTTCAGGCTTCTCGTTCTTTTTTGCGACGTAGTACCCATACTTTCCTTCAAACTTCAAATACTTGAAACTTAAGTATTTTCATCTGATATTGAGATAAAATAAGCATTTGAGGACACAATTTCTATTAAAATATAACCCTAAATGAGTCCAATTTGTGGACTAATCAGGTTTCAACCCCAAGAAATTGGAAGTGGGTTTTCAAGAATCTTCATCCTTGACGTGTTTAAAAACTTTATTTATCGTACACATTTGATGGTAACACCTTTTGGTATCGATTTTATCTCTTTTTTCTGTCTAGCTAAAACCCCAATTCTTGGGGTGTGATTTTGTGAATATGGGTTAGATTATCTGTTGGGTCTTGCTTATTGATGGTTTATTTGTTGTTTAAATGTGATTTCATTTAGTAGTTGTGTATGAACTTAATGGAATTGTAGTTCTAAATACGATTTCATCTTACTGTTTTTGGCTTGCTCGAGAGAGAGGTCGTAAAACTAAGGCTACTAGATTGATAGCCGATGGTATTGGGTTGACATGGGTTCATCACGAGACAGTGAATCCTAGTCCTTCTCCCAGACATTCAGCTCGAGATAGTGAATGGGCTAAGGCAGAGGCTGTGCTTCAAGCGACAACTCGATGTTTGAAATAAACCGAGCTGATTTGGGGTAAGTTGCTGGGGAGAGAATTTACACCCACTATAGTCTAGCCTAGTCACAAATGTTAAAGAATTTACTATCAAAAGCATGTACCTGATATTCTAGTCTATCTCATTTTCCAATCTGTAACGACCCGAGAGCACCCTCTAGTCGTAACACGACGTACTCGACCTATCGGAGGTCTTATAGAAGCCGTTAGCATATCATGAACATTAAAGCATATGAAAATAGCGGAAAATTTAAAATTTTCTTTACAAACGAAGTCTTCATAAAATAAGAGAGAGTCTATGACAATATGTGTCAAACCATCTATAACATTTAGAGTAACAACTCTTTCATTACAACTTAGGGACACGGCCCTTATATAATAATTACTAGGGGCACGACCCTTACACAAGTCTAAAGACATAATGACATAAGTGTACGAGGTAGGTTCATCCTCGAAACTATGAGCACTCCCCAAGTCTTCATTCCCAAGCTCCTTAGAAACCTAACTTCCAAGCATAAGAAATCACATCACCAAACCCTACATTTTGTAAAAATGTAGAAGAATTATGGGTTAGTACAACACCCGTACTAAGTACGGAAGCCATGCATAAAAACCATTAAAACTTGCTTAAAAAGGACATTTAGTTGAAACCATGCTTTATGCACATTTTGAACATCAACTTGAAAGAGTTGGAGAATCACAAGTCACAAGCAATACACATTTAGTTCATCAAAGTACAAAGGATAATAACATCACCATAAGAATAGTCTATAAACATAATCTTAATACAATATTACTTATTACAAGACATACTACTCGTGAATATTCAATCATTAGGATCATTACATCATAATATAATAACAACATAACTAACCCTAGGTTCTACTTGTGCAATGCATAGGTAGAGTCCATAGTCCTACCTACACTAAGTATTACCTTTGAATCACCATGCTCATACTTATCATACATTAGTCTTAACCAGAGGTCATACACATAGTAAGGTGACATTCACAAACATTAGTTCATATCAAGAAAATTCAATCATTAACATAATACAATTAAAGCATGCATTATTCAAAATAATCATAATAAGATAGAACAACACCATTATGTCATAGTTCATACAACATGTTCATTTCATACATCTTAGTCATAATTCAAATAGTCCATTCCGTAGGTTAATCATCTTCATAATGATCATACATAACATAGCTTCAACATACAAAAGTCATAATCATCATAATCATAAGAGAAACACTACTATAACCATCCCTTAGGATCCCACAAGTGCAATGTGCAAGAGAAGTCCCATACCCTTCCTTACACTATGTAGAAACCCTTAAGAAAACCATAGTAAGAGTTCACACCTTTCATACCTTTATTTACTTTTACATTAGGGAGATATTGCCATATCCGACATAGACCATGAGAGCTACATTGAATCCAGTGTTCTACTCCCACACCGAAAAGAGAGGGTTAACACTTGCCTAAGGTGTAACCATTCGTACATAGCTATCTAGGTGGTTCCACTAAGTTAGAGTCCTATGTGGGCACATAGTTAAGGGTCAAGGAGATTGCTTCTAGAAATCCTAACTTACTAAACGTGGGGGATTTCCATCTCATGAGACAACACATATCGTGGGTAATCCGGACATGCTAAACGTGAGGAAACCCATGTGGCGAGCCGGACTTACTAAACATGAGGAAACCCATGTGGCGAGCCGGACTTACTAAACTTGAGACCCCTATCTCATTTACATGCCCTTTCGGTGCTAAGCATCTAATTCCCTTTTGTAATCATCTTTAGTCATCACATAAGTTCACATTAGCCTTTACTAGACTCTTATGTAGACATCTTACCATAATAGCTCATATGTGTTCATAAGTGAGTAACAATCCTTTCACCTTAGAAACACTTAGCAAGTAAGAATATAGTCATAAAAGCTCAAGAGTTCATAGATGAGAAAACCTTTCATCAAGAACCTTCATCATGTAAGAATGACCTTTCACATTATCACACCAAGCATAACAAAGACTAGTTTAGAGTACAATTGAGAAAACCTTTCAAGAGAGTCACATTCATTACATTAGCAATAGCTTCATTCATTCTTGTGTGTTTGTACATGTGTGAGAAATCCTTTCACATAGAACACCTTTACTCATAGCATGTTCATATTGTGTTAACAATAATTAACTTTAATTCAACATAACAACAATAATACCAACATCTCACAAGATTCATACTTGCATTACATCTCATCATAACATGCTCAATTACCAACTAGGGTTAGAGAGAAGAGGGAACCATCATCCAACTTCATCATACATGAATTAAGCAAGTACATTCAATAATACATAAAGAATCACATTGACATCATCTCCTCATAGCCTTGAAGGCCCCATTCAAGACTTAACCCTAATTCCATAGTAATCACACATAATTTAGGGTAATATCATCATACAAACATGAATTGCATAGCATCAGATTCAATTCATAACCTTCAATCACTATTCAACACAGCTAGGGTTAGAATTGGATAAAGAAGGGGAAACATGGGTCTCATGGGGATTCTTCAAAAATCACCAACACTACATGAATTCATCCATAATTGTTCATATATCATAAATAACAACAATTCAACATTTATAAAGAAGACCCACATTTTTGGATTGAAATCTACAATTTGGGGGGACTTTGAAAACCATCTTTAGAAGGACCTCTTGGGGAAAGGGATCCCAAGAGTGAAGAGCAACCATACCTTAGTTGATTCCTTGAGAATCCATGGAGAAACTCCAAGAAATTTGGGAAAGAACCTTGAAACCCTAGCTCCAATGTATTCTTCTTCTTCTAAGTTTTTTTGAGAGGGAGTTTAGAGAGAAGTGGGAGAGTTTTGATTTCAATTGGGTGTTGTGTATAATGACCAAAAGTTGTGAATCTAGACTTAAAAACAAATATAATTAACCTTTAAAAATACGCAAAACACCCCTTCTTAAATAGGACTTAAAAGGAATAGTCCCAAAACTCCTCATTTAAACGGTCCCCGTCAGGGACCATGACCAACATTCATGGACCGTGAAAGTGCACCATGGACCGTGGTATTACCTGTGGTGTTGGAGGCAGTGGCCCCCCTTTTGTGCACAAGCCAACACTTGGCCAAGGCAAGACCACGGAGCCTCCCACGATCCGTGTTCATGACCACGGTCCGTGGTGATGGTCTTGGTCATGACTTGGCCTTGTGGAGGCAAGGCCTTCAAGCCTTGGTGCCAAGTGATGTTCACGAGCCACCCCTCTCCCTCGTCAAGTGCACCACGGCCCGTAGTGGTGCCCGTGGTGCCTTGGGCAGTAGCTACCCTAACAATCCCCAACTCCCTAAAAGATAAGAGAACTCCATTCCGACCTTCACGAGCCGTGGACCACGACTCGTGGTCCCTCTCGTGAAGGGTGAGGCAGTGACTGGGACACTTAGAGGTCCCTCTCCCTCGACCAGGGAAACTCCATGAAGCTTCCCACGGTCCGTGGTCATGACCACAAGCTGTGGTGATGGCCGTGGAGTTTGAGGCAGTCGCCCCAAATTTGGGGCATCCTTGGCCTTAGTCCTTAGCTTGCCCCTTTTGTTTGGCACTCCTCCCTTAGGCCTGAACTCATAGACCACCATAGTACACCTAGATGGTCTACTAACTTAGTGGAATTCATTTTATACCTCATTTACACTACGTTTAGGCTCTAGTTCAACCTACAAAATTTCCGGGGTGTTACAATATCCCCCCCATAGGAACATTTGTCCCCGAATGTCACTAGGAATTTTTTCTAGGGAGACAATGACTCGAACTAGCAGAACTACAACCAGTCACATCAACATTTCTCATGTTCATAGGAGGAACTACCTTATCTTAGTCATTACATGGCCCATACATCATTAAACACATATGCAAGTTTCCCTGTTCAATAGCACTCTTTCAAGGAGGAACTTTTCAACTCCTTACTTAGACATGCTCATATCTTATTTTCATGAAGTACAATAGATCACTTATAGCCAATGCACTACAACATTAGGGAAACAACTCATACAACTCATCTTTATTCAAAAACACAAGTTTTTATGGAAATGCACAAACCTCATTAATTCACATAAACATGGGAGGAACTACCTCCTCCACTCTTTAGGCAAGTTTCAACCACATAAGGAGCTAACATTCCATTTCATAAGAACACATTCAAGCATGTTCATTCAAGTATGCCATATTACACAATGCACAACTTAGGAGAAAAATCTCCATTTAAAACGCACATCATACAACATGAGAGAATAGGACTACCTCTACGAACTCAATATGCATGCAACTTAGACATATTCCATTTCATTGGAGGAATTTCCTCCTCCAACTCAATCATGCTTATCATATCATCTTAGGCCAATTATGCAATTACTTCTTAAAAGCACATTTAAACCATTCACCTCATGAATCACATAGGTTACTTACTCTAATTGCCTATCAACATGAGGGGCATGAGACATGAAAGCTCATTTTATCTTAAAACATGAATTCTCAAAAACATACCTTTCATAAGGAAATCATCAGAATATAAAAATCACACATGACTTCTAAAACATAACATAGGCCCATCTAGGAACTGCTGGTCTCAAGCTAGAATAGGAATGGAAGAAAGAGATGAGGATGTCGGGATTTCAACAAATCATGCTTTTTAAGCACACCATCCCCTCTTTAGGAGGAAGCCCTCACTACAACCCTCAAGAAAACTTTTTCCAAGCACTCCTAAAGACATAACTAAACTCACATTTTGCCATTTTTGCAAAAGTCTATGGTCCTCAACATCTAGCCATACCACCCTTATATGACACAATCAAACACCAAATCCATAATAGGAAGAAATTGTACCTAAATGTCATCCTACTCAACAAGGTGATAACTAATACACACTCAAGAGCCCCATATTCTTCTAACCATTCGAGCCCTATCTTCAATAAAAACACACCAAGTATGTAACCCATCCATACTAAGAGTCACATCAAGGCTTAACATGCCAAGTTTCACTAAGTCAACAAGAGTATTCCTAGGGGAACAAGGTAAGGGATATTCTTCACAAACCCTTTTTTCTAACTTTAAACCATTAACCGGGGTAAAATCCGAAAAAGGTTCTATTCATTCATCCGGAGAACTCTAAGCCTCATAGCCTCATAGCCTCATAAGGCATCATACAAGATAAGGTAGTACCGGAAATCAACATAGCACTTACTCTCACATGAAATTACCACATACCGGTACCTTCATCCCAAAAAATCTTCCAAGTCAACCCTAGTAGCATCCGTTTCTAAGGCCTTCACTAGGATATCACTCAAGATCTCATATGAATCTACCACTCCGGGTCTAGATTTCTCAAATTCACTAAACCACATAAGGGGAGAATTCAAGCAAACCTATCTCATAAACATCAAGGACACTCAGTGACCTTACCATCTAAGAACATTATCCCTCCTTGGGGTAAGCCTAAACTATCTCATTACACAACATGATTCTTAAACCAATGAGCATCTCATTCCTACCCTCTTTTAAAAGAGCTTAATCACTCAATATCTCTAAGTACCACTTAAGCATCACTATTTATTAAAATCCAACACATCATAAAACTCATAAGGACTAAGGTAGGTTATACCAATAACCACATATGGCCGTAACTAAACCCATGAATATTAAGGATGACACAAAAAATTCACGATATTCTCTTTATCAAGTCATGAAAGACAAGTATTACTAGGATTACTCCTACAAGGCTCATCACCTTAGATAGCTCCTTTATAAACTCTAGAGGATCTTCCTCTATCTTTGGCCCATAGAAATTTTGGAATTCAATAAAACATAAAATACATACCGGAACCCTTAAGATCCACTACCACTCATTCTTTGAGACTTAGGGGTAGAAATCCTTTCTTGGTTAAACCTTAGAGGAAACTTAGAAGAGTTTTGACCAAGAAACCTTTCTCTTTTCACTAAACTTGGATCAAGACAACTCTAGACCATGTCAACCCTTATCATCACTTTTGGTGGGGTCTACCAACCAACTATGCCTAGGTATTATCTAACAACCCTACTTAAGTGACCATACTTAAGATCAATCTTAAAATACAACAACTAACCCTTTGAAGTTGGTCAACACTTACACTTCTTATTCTTCACCATTACTAGATGGTACATGCAACCCTCAAAGTCAACTTTAAAACACAACATAATCCTAACCTAGGGCATAGAATTTCTTTTCCCCATTTCCACTCTCGGAGAGGCTCCTTTGGGAATCAACAATTTGACCATACGGGTTCTACCATCAACTAAACATAACCTCACAATTACCTTGCTAGGTAGGCACACTATATCCCTCTTTAGAGTAAGCCTACAGAAGTTCTTCTAACCAACACAAAGGCAATTATAAAGCATTAATCACACAAAATACAACTTCACAATCTATTCCATCAAAGTTCACAAGTCACATTTCCATAATTGGCAGTACAACCACTCACTCCTTCTAGAAAGAACCCATCAAGTGGTCCAACTCTAAACACCATAAGACAAGGAATAAGAGAGAGAGCTTATAGATCTATGGCACGACTTAGAGAATGAAGAAGTGAAGTTTCCTAACGTCCTATAGCCTCTCGCTCATAGATGTGTCGCGACTCACACCGATGGACAAGACTCTACTAGATGCGGTTTGAGACATCCTAAGACCATTCAATAACTTTGTGCTCTGATACCAAGTTTGTAACGACCCGAGAGCACCCCCTAGTCATAACACGACGTAGTCGACCTCTCGGAGGTCTTATACAAGCCCTTAGCATATCATGAACATTAAAGCATATGAAAATAGCAGAAAATTTAAAACTTTTCTTTACGATCGAAGACTTCATAAAATAAGAGAGAGTCTATGACACTATGTCTCAAACCATCTATAACATTTAGAATAACAACTCTTTCATAACAACTTAGGGACATGGCCCTTACATAATTATTACTAGGGGTACGACCATTACACAAGTTTAAAGACATAATGACATAACCGTACGAGGTAGGTTCATCCTCGAAACTATGAGCACTCCCCAAGTCTTCATTCCCAAGGTCCTTAGAAACCTAACTTCCAAGCATAAGACATCACATCACCAAACCCTACACTTTGTAAAAATGTATAAGAAATATGGGTTAGTACAACACTCGTACTAAGTATGGAAGCCATGCATAAAAACCATTAAAACATGCTTAAAAAGGACATCTAGTTGAAACCATGCTTTATGCACATTTTGAACATCATCTTGAAAGAGTTGGAGAATCACAAGTCACAAGCAATACACATATAGTTCATCAAAGCAAAAAGGATAGTAACATCACCATAAGCATAGTCTCTAAACATAATCTTAATACAATATTACTCATTACAAGACATACTACCCATGCATATTCCATCATTAAGATCATTACGTCATAATATAATAACAACATAAGTAACCCTAGGTTCTACTTGTGCAATGCATAAGTAGGGTCCATAGTCCTACCTACACTAAGTATTACCTTTGAATCACCATGCTCATACTTATCATACATTAGTTTTATCCAAATGTCATACACATAGTAAGGTGACATTCACAAACATTAGTTCATAACAAGAAAAGTCAATCATTAAAATAATACAATTAAAGCATGCATTATTTATAATAATCATAATAAGATAGAACAACACCATTAAGTCATAGTTCATACAACATGTTCATATCATACATCTTAGTCATAATTCAAATAATCCATACCATAGGTAAACCATCTTCATAATGATCATACATAACATAGCTTCAACATACATAAGTCATAATCATCATAATCATAAGAGAAACACTACTACAACCATCCCTTAGGATCCCACAAGTGCAATTTGCAAGAGAAGTCCCATACCCTCCTTTACACTATGTAAAAACCCTTAAGAAAGCCCTAGTAAGAGTTCACACCTTTCATACCTTCATTTACTTTTACATTAGGGAGATATTGCCATAACCGACGTAGACCATGAGAGCTACATGGAATCCGGTGTTCAACTCCCACACCAAAAAAAGTGGGTTAACACTTGCCTAAGGTGTAACCATTCGTACAAAGCTATCTAGGTGGATCCACTAAGCTAGAGTCCTATGTGGGCACATAGTTAAGGGTCAAGGAGATTGCTTCAAGAAATCCTAACTTACTAAACGTGGGGCATTTCCATCTCATGAGACAACACATATCGTGGGTAATTCGGACTTGCTAAACGTGAGGAAACTCATGTGGGGAGCTGGACTTACTAAACGTGAGACCCCCATCTCATTTACATGCCCTTTTGGTGCTAAGAATCTAATTCCCTTTTGTAATCATCTTTAGTCATCACATAAGTTCACATTAACCTTTACTGGACTCTTATGTAGACATCTTATTATAATAGCTCATATGTGTTCATAAGTGAGTAACAATCCTTTCACCTTAGAAACACTTAGTAAGTGAGTAAACCTGTCACTTTATAATACATTATAATCATGAGAACTACCTTTCAATCATATAACAATCATACCATAACATACATACATACTTCATAGCTAATTCAAGTGTAGAGGGTTAAGGATGAGGAAACTAGGTCATCAACACCACAACAACACATTAGGTATAACATCATTACAATCTAAGTAATTCACCTTTTAAAGTAGACATTAGTCTTTACATTACTATTTAAGGTTATATAGAATACCTCTAGGGAATACCCCTCATATAGTCATAAAAGCTCAAGAGTTCATAGATGAGAAAACCTTTCATCAAGAACCTTCATCATGTAAGAATGACCTTTCACATTATCACACCATGCATAACATAGACTAGTTTAGAGTACAATTGAGGAAACCTTTCAAGAGACTCACATTCATTACATTAGCAATAGCTTCATTCATTCATGTGTGTGTACATGTGTGAGAAAGCCTTTCACATAAAGCACCTTTACTCATAGCATGTTCATATTTCTGTTAACAAGAATTACCTTCAATTCAACATAACAACAATAATACCAACATCTCACAACATTCATACTTGCATTGCATCTCATCATAACATGCTAAATTACCAACTAGGGTTAGAGGGAAAAGGGAACCGTCATCTAACTTCATCATACATAAATTAAGCAAGTACATTCAACAATACATAAAGAATCACATTGACATTATCTCCTCATAGTCTTGAAAGCCCCATTCAAGACTTAACCCTAGTTCCATAGTAATCATATATAATTTAGGGTAATATCATCATAAAAACATGAATGGGATAGCATTACATTCAATTCATAACCTTCAATCACTATTCAACACAACTAGGGTTAGAATTGGAGAAAGAAGGGGAAACATGGGTCTCATGCGGATTCTTCAAAAATCACCAACACTACATGAATTCATCCATAATTATTCATATATCATCAATCAAAATCAGTTTATAAGAACAATTCAACATTTATAGAGAAGACCCACGTTTTTGGATTGAAATCTACAATTTGGGGGACTTTGAAAACCATGTTTAGAAGGACCTCTTGGGGAAAGGGATCCCAAGAGTGAAGAGAAACCATACTTTAGTTGATTACTTGAGAATACGTGGAGAAACTCCAAGCAATTTGGGAATGAACCTTGAAACCCTAGCTCCAATGTATTCTTCTTCTTCTAAGTTTTTTAGAAAGAGAGTTTAGAGAGCAGTGGGAGAGTTTTGATTTCAATTGGGTGTTATGTATAATGACCAAAACTTGTGAATTTAGACTTAAAAACAAATAAATAATTAACCTCTAAAAATACCCAAAACACCCCTGCTTAAATAGGACTTAAAAGGAAAAGTCCCAAATTCCTCATTTAAATGGTCCCCGTTAGGGACCACGACCAACATTCACGGATCGTGAAAGTGCACCACGGGCCGTGGTACTGCCCGTGGTGTTAGAGGCAGTGGCTCTCCTTTCGTGCACAAGCCAACACTTGGCCAAGGCAAGAACACGGAGCCTCCCACGATCCATGTTCATGACCACGGTCCGTGGTGATGGTCTTGGTCATGACTTGGCCTTGTGGAGGCAAGGCCTTCAAGCCTTGGTGCCAAGTGATGTTCATGAGCCACCCCTCTCCCTTGTCAAGTGCACCACGGCCCGTAGTGGTGCCTGTGGTGCCTTGGGCAGTAGCTACCCTAACAACACCCAACTCTCTAAAAGCTAAGAGAACTCCACGCCCACCTTCACGAGCGGTGAAGTGGACCACGACTCGTGGTGCCTCTCGTGAAGGGTGAGGCAGTGTCTGGGACACTTGGAGGTCCCTCTCCCTCGACCAAGGAAACTCCACAAAGCCTCCCACGGTCCGTGGTCATGACCACAAGCCGTGGTGATGGCTGTGGAGTTTGAGGCAGTCGCTCCAAATTTGGGGCAGCCTTGGCCTTAGGCCTTGGCTTGCCCCTTTTGTTTGGTACTCCTCCCTTAGCCCTTAAACTACCATAGCACACCTAGATGGTCTACTAACTTAGGGGAATTCATTTTATACCTCATTGACACTACGTTTAGGCTCTTGTTCAACCTACAAAATATCTGGGGTGTTACAATATCACATTCTAAGAATCCCGTCTTTCTATCTCGTTTTCTTATATTTTAAATATTTTTTTAGTTGTTACTTGACTACAAACCCTCATTGATAATTGACGCTTGCATCATCCATTTTAGATTTAATATGTTTATATTCGATAATGCTTTTTGCTACGGTTAACTTTAGTAATTTTTGCGCTTAACCATTAATTTTTAGGAACCGCTCCCTTGGGACTCGACCCTAACCCATTCGTTTGGGTTTATATTACTATTGTACGATCGTAGACACCTGAATTGTAAGTTGTGTCTTCATTATGCAAACATCAGCGAGTCATCGAGTGCTTTCGGCGACTTCGTGCTTCTCGCCGAAAGTTACATTATTCAACTATCAAATAAAGCATTAATGTAAAGGCGAGATGGGGACATTAGGAAAACCGCCGAGTGGTTCGACGAGCTCGACCTAGCTCGCCAAATGGCCCAATGTGCCTATTTTTAACCCAACTTCTCAAATTCGACCCCACAACCCCTGAAAACAAAATTAACACTTGCACTAGTTCAATTAAGCTCAGACCCATAACACCTATCACCCCAGGATACTCAGACTTCTCCTATTTTTGCCAAACTAAACAACAGGCAAGCACAACCACATAAAACTTAATCGTTTCAATGCACAAGCATACGAGATATAAAAAATTTAAGACAAAATGGGCAAGATTCTCGAATTAAGATAGGCGTTTGAACAATATAATCTTATCAGAGAGGCCCAACACACGACAATACGATAATATCATTTGCATAAGAGAACAAATTACTGACAATAAGTTCGGGGTTCAGAAGACCAACCTTTGGTGCCGATTATATACTTTGAAATTGTAGGTGGTAATGAATTCCAACTCCGAGCACAGATCAACACTAATAATAGTCTAAAAATGCAAGAAATATAGAAACTAGAGTGCGGGTGTGTGTTTGGGCAAATAAAAAGTGAGGGAAAGTGAAAGGGTTTGAAATTTAAATCCTTGGTTCTCTTTAAGACCGTCCAATTTTCGTCCACTCG
The DNA here is from genome assembly GCF_019186545.1 of Solanum stenotomum. Classification (NCBI taxonomy): domain Eukaryota; kingdom Viridiplantae; phylum Streptophyta; class Magnoliopsida; order Solanales; family Solanaceae; genus Solanum; species Solanum stenotomum. The sequence continues at coordinate 26,118,281 of NC_064290.1, read as the reverse complement.
GCGATTTTAGTGGCACTCGCCGATCTACACGGCAACATGTTGACTGATCACTTACCCCACCGACTTTCACATGACGTTCAGTTACTTGGGGATTTAAACAGCGGACAACATCGCGATCGCCGACCTAGTCTGCGAATCGCCAAGTTGCTTCTAGGCTTGCCGAGTTCTACATGCTACAATTAAAATTGTGTTGAGCCAAACAACGGATCAACTCGGGAACACAGACCTCTTTGGAGGTGTGCCGACTGGAACATTTGCTCGCCAACCTACACTTTTCAAACACGTTCCACACTCAAACCTGCGCAATCAACGCACCATTATTTCTAAAATAAAATTAAAGCATTTAAGGGTTTTGGGTTATCTCCCAAACAACGCCTTAGTTAACGTTGTGGCACGACGTAAGTCGACACTCAAACTGAAATTTTGGGGTTAGCCATAGTATCACTAGGCAACCCCCTGTTTTGCTGCGAGTAGAGGTGAGGCAACGCATGACCCATGAGGGTCTCGAGGAGTTGGATAGATCTGAAATGAGAGCCAATCATCCGTTTCATCACCTTAATGTTCTCCTTCATCTCGTCCAGCACTCTATCATGTTCAGTTACCTTGTGGAGAATGATTGAGAGCATTCCTTTGACACATTTGCTCTCATATTCCTTAGGCCTTCTTCACTCATGAAGAGGGATGTATTCATCCTTCCTTTTGCATAGGACTTCGACCTCCACTATATTTTTGGCCAACTCATCCATATGAGTCATCAGTGTGGCCAACATGAAGTCCTTCTCTGCTTCTTGGTTTTTCTCGGCCATGTGATCAAGCAGTTGGACTATTATCGCATATGGTTGTTTTGTAATGACACTCGGAATGAGTTGATCCGCCAACACCTTGTTTCTGGGACCAATACTTCTGTAGAAACAGTCAAGGAGGACTATATCAGGAATTTCATGAGTTGGACATTGAGTTATCAGTTCTTTAAACCTTGCCTATGTCTAATGGGTCCGTTCACCTTCCAATTGTTTGAAGGTTAGGATGCGATCCCTGAACCTCATTGCTTCTAAAGGAGGAAACTTCATTAGCTTGCGAGTTTTGCTCAATAGACTCACCTCTTTTGTTTTAAAGAACACAAAAACAAAACACAAAACTAAAATTTCAGTTAGTAAACTACGATTAAGAAAATTAAAATTTGTCTCAACTCAAAATTCTCAAGTAACACCACTCCCCAGCAGCAGCGCCATTTTGATGTTTGTGTAATCAAGACACAACTTCCAATTCTAGTGTTTACGATCATACAATAGTAATATAACCCAATCGAATGGGTTGGGGTCGAGTCCCAAAGGAGCGGTTTCTGAGAATTAAGAGTCAAGCACGAATATGTTAGAGTTAACCATAGCTAAAAATATTATTGAGTAAAAACATCATAAATAAAGGGGTTGACACGAATGTCAATTATCAATGGGGGGTTTGTAGTTGATTAACAACTAAAACAACGAAAATACAAAGATACGAATATAGGGTGATGGGATTCTTGGGATGTGAAATGAGTATGGGATAAACTACACAATCGGGTAAATGCTATTGATATTCAATTGCTGAACATTTGTAACTAGGCTAGACTTTAGTGGGGGTAAATTCTCTCTCGAGCAACTTACCCCGAATCAACTCGGTTTTTCTTGAGCACTGAGTTGCCGCTTTTAAGCACAACCTCTGCCTTAGCCCATTCACTCTCTCGAGCAGAATGTCTTGGAAAAGGCCTAGGATTCACTCTCTTGAGCTGAACCCACGACGACCCAATAACCACCGGCTATCGATTTAATAGTCTTAGTTTTAAAACCTCTTTCTCTCAAGCCAAAAACACTAAGATGAAATCATATTTGCAACTAGAATCCCATTAAGTTCAAACACAACTACTAAACGGAATCATATTTAAACAGTAAATAGACTAACAATAAGCAATACCAACAGGAAATTCAACCTATATTCACAAATTTGCTAGACATAGAGAAAAGGAAGAAAATGATACCAAATCGAAGTAACATCAACTGGGTATGTTTTATATTCACTTTAAACGAGTCTAGGATGAAGAATCTTCAACATTACTTCCAATTTCTTGGAATTGGAAGTCTTCAAATCTTCAAGGGCTCAGCAAAAATGTTCTCTACTTGAAAACTTAAAAAATAAAATGTTGTTTCTGAAATTGCATACTAAGATAAAAATTCAAACTAGTATTTATAGATGTCAAAAAAATGTACTGCGAAGGATCACTCGGCGATCCGCCCTTTGGTTTTTTTTATCGCCTTTCAGCTTTTGCCTTCAACATCTTCGCGTCCTGGATCATTGGGCGATATAGTACTGCTTTGCAGAACTGTTCGGCGATGCACCAACTACTCATTTTCATCACCGACTTTATCTTTTCCTTCAGGGCTCAACTTACTGGAGCATTGGGCGAGGTTAAGGTCATTCAATGAATCACCTAATGGTTTAGGCGATCCTCAGGCCTTCTTTTCTTCATCTTTTCGGCCGTTTTGTTCCTTTTTTCCAAGTAGTGTCCATGCTTTGCCTCAAACTCCAAATACCTGAAACTTAAGGACTTACATTAGTTATTGAGACAAAATATGCATTCGAGGACATTAATTCTATTAAAATGAAGCCCTAAATGAGTCCAAATTGTGCACTCATCAGTGTTCCCAATGTTGATGACTTGAGAGAACATATCTTGTCAGAAGCCCATAGTTCTTGGTATTCCATTCACCCGGAAGCGACAAATATGTATCGTGATTTACGGGAGATCTATTGGTGGAATGGGATGAAGAAGGATATTGCGGGATTTGTGGCTAGGTTTCCTAATTGCCAACAAGTGAAAGTTGAATATCAGAAATCGGGAGGTTTATCCCAAGACATTAGCATTCCTACTTGGAAGTGAGAAGATGTAAATATGGACTTTATTGTTGGTTGCCTTGTAACCGGTGAGAACATGACTCGATTTGGGTTATAGTAGATCGAATGACGAAACCAACTTATTTTATTCCCGTCAAGATTTCGTACTCAATGGAGGATTATGCTAAGTTTTATTTGATAGAAATGGTAAAGTTACATGGAGTGCCTTTATCCATTATTTCCGATTGCGGTACCTAATTCACTTCTCAGTTTTGGAAATCTTTCCAAAAGGGTCTTGATACTCGTGTTAAGCTCAGTACTGCCTTTTACCCCCAAACCGATGGGCAAGCGGAGCGTACTATCCATACTTTGGAAGATATGTTGAGAGCTTGTGTGATTGATTTCAAGGGTATTTGGGATGATCACTTGCCTTTAATTGGTTTGCGTATAAAAATAGTTATCAATCGAGTATTTGTATGACTCCATTTGAGGCTCTTTATGGTAGGAGGTGTAGCTCTCCTATAGGATGATTTGAGGTTGGTGAAGTTTCCCTAATAGGTCCCTAGTTGGTACATGAAGCCATGGAAAAAGTTTGACTTATTAGAGAAAGGTTAAAAATGGCTCAATATTGGCAAAAGACATATGCCGATGTAAGAAGAAGAGATCTTGAATTTGATGTTCATCATTGGGTTTATTTGAAAATTTCACCCAATAAGGGTGTAATGAGGTTTGGTAAGAAAGGAAAGCTTAGTCCCCGATATGTAGGCCCAAATCAGATTTTGAGACGTGTTGGTAAGGTTGCTTATGAACTAGAATTGCGTAATGAATTGGCATCGGTGCATCCAGTTTCCCATATCTCCTTGTTAAAGAAATGTGTTGGTGATTCGACATATATAGTGCCCTTAGAAGGTTTGGGAGTTAAGGAGAATCTTTCTTATGAAGAAGTTCCGGTTGAGATTTTAGACCGGCAAGTCAAGAAGTTGAGAAATAAAGAAGTTGCTTCCGTGAAAGTGTTGTGGAGGAATCAATTAGTTGAGGGTTCTACTTGGAGGCCGATGCTGGTATGATGTCTTGATATCCTCATCTCTTTCCTTCTACCCTTACTCTAGCTTGAGATAATGAGTTCCTCATGGTTTACTCTTTTGGTGTCATATGTCTTAGATATTCCCATGATTTCCTCATTTATGCATATTCATGAAAACCTTAAGTTTTGAGAAAAATGAGTCAACTTGATTGATTTCTACATGTTTATGTACATTTTAGTATGAGTTTCATATAGACTTCATGTTTTGAGGTTTCGAACATGCTTTAGCTTAGAGTTGATGTTTCCTCCTCAGTTATGTGCATTTATGTGATTGCATTCATGGTTGGGCTGTTAAGTTTAAGTTCCTACCGTTCTTATGATGTGTTGAATCTCATTCGGGGGCGAATGATTCCAAGTGAGAGATATTGTAACACCTCGGATTCAGAGAAGGAAAAAAATATTCATTTCGTAGCCATTTGGTAAATTAACTCGAGAATGTCGAAAGACTCTGCGATCCGTCGAGTAGGACTTCTCACCTTTTTAGCTTGGTTTCTGCATCCAATTTTCCAAGAACTTTAGGTGAGCAAGATTGAGCTCGACGGTCCATTCGGCGAGTAGCCAAGATGAATTCCAAATTGCCTAATTGGCTTAGTCCATGAGCCGACGCAATGGAACTTTCGACGAGCTAAAGGCTTACTCAGCGAGTCACCGAGTGGCTTTTGGTGAGCTCCAACGTTTCTTGTTTTCAGTTCTTAAGTTAGGTACTTTTATGTTATTTTAGATTATTTTAATTCAATACCATGTCATTTTACCGCTCACATAAAGAACTATATAAGAGTTTTACCCCAAATATCCCCAATTTAAAATGATTCTCTCACATCCCTAAAAGATGAACAAGTCTCCCTCTCAAATATTTCTCTCTCTAAAAGTTGAAGAAGAAAACTAGGGTTTTCAAGATAGGTCCCCAATTCCACCATTGAAGTTAAGCTTTTGGAATTGAGGTATGATAATTTGCATCCATGGATTCCTTCCATTCATGGAGTTCCCAAATTTTCCTATTTTCAAAGTTAGAATTCCCCAAATTGAGTTACGATTTTCTTCTATTTTATGGGTTCTCCTAATTATTGATCTAATTGGTTTATTTATGATCAATGATGCATGAATTTAATTAATCTCATGATTTTATGATGATTCCCCATGAAATCATGTAATCCCCATGTTTTCCAAATTAAAATGATATGATGTGGGTCTTGGATTAAGAAAGAAGATTAATTGAAATCTACCATGAATTGATAGAATTACATGAATATATGATGAATTTATATTAACCCATGTCTAACCCATGTCTTCTAGATGATGATGATTGAAAGTGAGTTTTGAAACTTGAAAGGTGAATTATGGAATCATTAATGTTCTTAAGAAAATTTATGTAAATGTTTTAAGGATGTTTTGAGAGTGAAGTATCAATGATGATGTTTTTGTTGTGTTGTTGAAAGGATTTCACATATACACATGAGAGTATGATTGTGAAAGGTTTTCTCATATAGTAAGGATTCTAAGGTTGAAAGGTCCTCTTACCTAAATGAATAAAAGATAAGGAGCTATCCTAATGAAACCTAGCTTGGATTGGTTATTGAATGATACCTTTCCATGGATGACTTATGACGTAGCTTGGATTGGCAAGATGATGTTCCCTTCCATGAATAATGAGAACAAGTAAGAAAATAATTATTTTGTGGAATTTATGCTTAGTACATAGAGGATATTAAGATGAAAGCTCTCCCGTTTGTAGAGGACAGGTTTCTAAAAGAAATCTCCTTATCCTATACCCATGTACCCCCATAGGATGATTGTCTAGATAGACATTATCTAGTGGATCCACAATAGCTAGAAGTTCATGGTCCTTACCTTGGAAGGTATGACACCCCTTTTCGATGTGGGAGACACCGGGTGATCATGTTATAGCTCGCATGGTCTCTATGTCGGTTATGGATACTTCCCACAATAATAATGAACAAAGATTACTTCAAGAAGTATCTCACATGTGTTCAAAGGTTTTAAAGATGTTAGCTTGTATTGACCATGCTTTATGACTCATGTTTTCTAACCCTTTTTATATAATATTTTAGCTTGGTCATTGCATGCCATGAAATGTCCTATTTTTAGCATGATTTAAATGTCTATATGCATGACTATCATACTTGGTACATGATTGTAATAACACATACTCTTGCCTACATTTCTCCAAATGTAGGGTCTGACAGTCAGGGTTCTCAGTTTCGTGGCTAGAGGTTGACCAGAGATATTTTGAGCTTTGGTGACTCCTCATGCTTCGAGGACGGATTTTCATTATCTTCAATGTTAGTTCTTACTTTCAGTTTTCGACATGATGTATGGGCTAGGCCAATTTCATTCTTATTTATTAGATGGCTAATGAGACAAAGTGTTTAGACTTCCGCTTTATTTTTATAAAAACTTTTGGGACATTGAATATTGTTCTTTATTCTTTTGTTTCTATTTCTTATGTTATGATTACTAAGTGGCTTGTATGGGGTCTCTCGGAGTCCTATACACCACGTTACGCCTAGGGGGTACTTTGGGTTGTGACAAAAACCTTGAATTTTTACTCACTTTATTTAGAATCCCCTTTATTTCATCATTTCTCTTTTTCATTTCCATTTTTCAAAACATTTCATCGCAATGATTCTTTCTCTTTCTTTAATTTAATAAGGAGGAGTTCCTTCTTTTTGCAACAAACTTCAAAATTGAGTCTCATTTCATCTTTCGCTGCCCTTCACTTGTCTTTCGTTCCTCCTTCCTTTCGAAACCCCAACTTAAGCTTTTGACTTATGTTTGCTATTCAAACATAGCAATGCTTCAAAAAGCATTTTTGGTGAGAAACTAGGGATAATTTGGCTCAATAGGTTATAGTTTTTTTTTGTCAACAAATGATTTAGGCTCAAATGGTTCAAAAATGGATGCATACCTTCACACAGTAGTCACAAAGGATCTGAGAATTTTGGTTCCCTCTTAGGATTTTTGCCTAAGATCACGTCTTTCAATCACCAAGGATTAGACAATTAGACTAACAAGACAAATTCTAGGATTTCACACACATGATTTTATGTAAGAACTCACCACACATGGAACTTCAAAATGCACTCATTTAGTATAGCGCAAAAAGATAAAAAATATATGTGTGATGTTCATTGCAAGTCTAACATCACAGCAAAACTAATCAACTAAATATTCAAATAAATCTCTCTAAAATGTTGCCACATTTATTTCATTCTTTCCACACCAACACTATACATCATGCACATCATGAGTACTATTGAAGACATTGATATTGAACACAATTGATCCTCAAATTATTATCAATCAAACCTCAAGCATTTCATGTTCTTCAAAACTCATGGGGAGTTTCTAAGTGGAGAGTAAATGAAAGAGGCAACAAGAGATACACCAAACCAAATTAAACACTCTAATATAACCTAGAGTAAACTAGTAAAATAATCCAAAATTGAAAATAACAAAATACAAAACAAAAAGGGGGGATATTGGCATAAAGGCCCTTAACCCACCAAAAAAAGGGCAGTGTCCTCAATGCAAAAAAAATGACATGAGTAAGCATAGATAGAGAGACTCCCTGAACAATTTTAGACTGGAGCTCACCAACTCGTTCGGTAGATTGCCAACCCGGAGTTGTTCACCATATGTGCATGTAGTTTTTGAGAATTAAGCCTCTAATTCAGTGGGTTGTGCCATGATAACCTTAAGGTAATGGTTGAGTCACCAAACTTCCATTCTCATTGCCAAAAGTTCCACTGTATCCCTTAATCTTGATCCCTTAATAGGATAACTGCATCGGGTCTACCCAATCATATTAGCATATCACCAAACTGAGGATACAATTCGCTGAAATGGACAGTGTGTGCCTAAAGTTGAGTAGCCCATATAGGTGAACTCGCTGGAGCATCGCACAATAGTTTTGGTGGATTGCCGAGTTCCTCTCTCAATTACCAATATTTGTGCAAGTCCTGCACAAGTGAAACACACATTATTGAAAATAACTAACACTTGGGTTGTCTCCCAAGAAGTGCCTGATTTAACATCATGGCACAATTTGTATATCCATTTAAGAATCATCCGAGTACACCACTTCAATAAATTGCACGTCAAGACCTTTCCCAAAGTACACCTTCAACTTTTGACTATTGACTTTGAGTCTCGCTCTCTTGGCTTCCTCAATTTCAATCGCTCCATTACCATACACTCTCACCGACTAGTCCACTTGGGCTTGGGCTGAAAAGTAGGACAATCTCTCTCACTCTAAATTTATGAGGCAAGATCTTTCCATCATGCCACTGTTTAACTTTATCTTTATAGAGAGCAGAGTTTTCATATGCTTGCAGCTGAAATTCATCCAACTTAAGAACTTGAAGCAACCGATTCTTAGAAGCCACTTTCCAGTTCAAATTTAGCCTCTTCAATGCACATAAGGCTTTGTTCTCTAACTCAACTGGAAGATGACATGCCTTCCCAAATACTAGCTTGTATGGAGAAACACCAATATGAGACTTTAATGCCATGCGATGAGCACAGAATGCGTCATCCAACCTGCTAGACCAATCGGTGAGTTGGACATTTATAAATTTTGCTAGGATGCTCTTTATCTCTCAATTTGATACAATAACTTTTCCACTAGATTGTGGATTGTACGACATTTCCACTTTGTGCTTGACTCCATACTTTGACCTCCATCACTTACAATGGACCTTGGGTTCCCAAACCTTGTAAAAATATTCTTCTAGAGAAACTTTGATACACTCCTTTCTTTATTGTTTTGGTAATGCATGGATTCCACCCACTTGAAAACATAGTCAACTGCCACCAAAATGTACTTATTCCCAAATGATCTAGAAAAGGACCCATGAAATCAATCCCCCAAATATCGAATAACTCAATTTCAAGGATTTGTGAAAGTGGTATTTCATGTTTACGGGAGATACTCCCGTGCATTTGACTTTGAAAACAACATTTGTAAAATTCATGAGCATCCCTAAACAAAGTGGGACAATAACAGCTACTTAGAAAAACCTTGAAGGCTGTACGGATGCCTCCATGATGACCATCTACTGGCGAAGCATGACAAAATTCTATTATTTCTTGAACTTCGACTTCAGGTATATAACACCGAATAATATCATTAGCACATTCTCTAAAGAGGAAAGGTTCATCCCATTTATGCTTCTTCACATTAAATAAGAATTTCTTCTTTTGATGGCTGCTCACATCATCAGGTAACAACCCACATACAATGAAGTTTACAAAATCAACATACCAAGGAATAGAGAGTCTAGAAATTAACATTACCAATCCATTAGGGAAAGCATCATCAGTATCTCTCTCCTCAACCACTTTAGCATCCAGTTCTATTCTTGATAGGTCGTCAACTACTTGGTTTTCACAACCCTTTCTATCTTTTACTTTAAAGTCAAATTCTTGAAAAAGGAGCACCATTAGACCAGTCTTGGTTTTGCCTTTTTTTTCCATTAAGTATCGTCGGGCTGCATGATCACTATGCACAATTACTTTGGTACACAATATATAAGCTCTAAACTTTTCAAAACCTTATATAATATCAAGAAACTCTTGCTCAGTCAGGGTGTAATTATTTTGAGCATAATTCAAGGTTTTGCTAGCATAATAAATGGGATGAAAAAAATTTGTTTTATGCATTGCCCAAGAAAAACCTTAATGCCAACCCACTAGCGTCACACATCATTTCAAAAGGGAGATTCCAATCTCTTTTTATGATGATATGGCCGAGACGAGTTTCTCCTTCAACATCTTGAAAGCATCCAAACATGCAATATAAAAAACAAATGTTCTTTCTTTCTCAAGAAGCTTGCACAATGGAATAACAATCTTGGAGAAGTCTTTGATGAACCACATATAGAACCTGATATGAATAAGGAAGCTTAGTGCTCCCTTTACCTAAATTGGGGGAAGTAATTTTTCAATTACCTGTATTTTGGCTTGAACATCTTCGGAAATTTTGTGACCAAGCACAATTCCTTATTTCACCATAAAGTGACACTTTTTTCAATTAAGAACCAAATTTGAATCTACAAACATTTTAAACACCATCTCAAATGCTTCAAGCACTCTTCAAAAGAGTCTCCAACAACAAAAAAAATTGTCCATGAACACTTCCATTGAGTCCTCCACCATATTCGCGAAGATTGATAATATGCATTATTGAATGGTTGCCGGTGCATTACCTAATCCAAAGGGAATTCGCTTGAAAGCAAATATTTCATAAGTGCATGTAAAATTTGTTTTCTCTTGATCCTTCGATGTAATGGAGATTTTGTTATACTCGGAGTGCCCATCAAGAAAGCAATACCACCTCTTGCCCGCAAGCCTATCAAGAATTTGATCAATCAATGACATGAGGAAATGATCATTTTCAGTCCATGAATTAATTTTTAGATAGTCAATACACACGTCACTCGGTTACAGGCCTAGTGGCGACAAGCTCACCTTTTTCATTTAGGACTACTTTGATACCACCCTTTTTAGGAACACATTGTACTAGGCTCATCCATTGGTTGTCTGCAATTGGAAAAATGGCTCTCACATATAACCATTTTATAATGTCTTTTTTCACCACTTCTTGTATTGGGGGATTTAATGGTCGTTTGTGCTCAATGCTTGGTTTGCAATCTTCAGCCATATTAATTTTGTGAGTACATAAACCCGGTGAAACTCATAGGATGTCGGCAATCGATAACCCCAAGGCTCTAATGTGCCTCTTCAACGCTGTGATCAATAACTCAACTTGCCATTGTTTAAGATCATTGGAAATAATTACCGGAAATGTGTTGTTGGCCCACATAAAGGCATATTTGAGATGAGGCGGTAGTTCCTTTAATTTTAATTGTCGTGGCTCAATAATAGATGGCTTGACCTGTGGAACTTGTCAACTAGGAAAATAAAGATCAAGCTATGTTTGAAGGGAAATATATGAGCCTACATCCATAGGGGTTGGCACAACTTCATCATAGTCTCTAATTTTTGCTTGATCATAATTAAATATTACTTGAGACAAGGAATCCCCACGATACACTACTTCTACACTACTTACCACAAATTCATCAGTATGATGCAAGTGAGATTCAACGTGTATATCACTTGGACATTTCATGTATTTATTAATATTGAAGTTGACTACTTCATCATTAACTTAAAACTTTAACTCACCACCTTCCACATCAACCAAACCTTATCCCGTGGCCAAGAATGTTTTACCAAGAATAACCGGTATACCAATATCAATTTCACAATCAAGCACTGTGGGGAACACAAATTTGTCAACCTTCACTAGCACATCATAGACCACACCAACCAGTCTCTTTATTGAACGATTAACCATTAAGATCCTCATGTTTGTTGGTTGCGGTTTCTCAAGCCCAAGCTTACTAAATATCATCAGTGGGATCAAGCTTATACTTGCATCAAGATCACACAAGGATTTTGCAAAAAACACGCACAAATAGTTCATTGAATAGTGTACGCTCCCGGATTATCTTTCTTGAGCACTCCATTATTTATCATTAGCGCGCCATGTGTTTGCAGCATTTCAATTGTTTCACAGTCTATAACCCTCTTCTTTGTCACTAATTCTTTCATATATTTGACATAACCTAACATTTTGGTCAAGGCAATCCATCAATAGGATATTCACTTTCAAATCTTTTAGTATTTCCATAAACTTTTGGAATTTTGCATTGTCAATTTTCTTCCTCAATCTTTGAGGGAAAGAAGACTTTATCTTAATTTGAGGCAATGTATATGAGACTTCAGTATCACCTTTTCTAGCATTTTAATTTGATTCCCTTCAACTTCTTCTATTTGTGTCTTATCCATTCCCTTAGGTGACTCATCATCGACAATCACCCCTTTACTATCCACATTATCGGGCATTATTCTTTCTGGCAAAGTTTTTCCACTTCTAGTAACTATGGCTAAAATAGGGATATGATTCCTTTGATTCTCATTTACATGAGACATTGAATTCTCATCGGGATTAACATACTCAAGAACATATACTTGCCCCATATTTTCTTCAAGCGACTTGATGGAAGATGAATGTTAGACTATGGTGGTGGACAAAGCTAAAACGTCACTCTTCATCCCTTGCAAGATCATATCTGAACCCTCCATTTTGTTTAGGATTTTAGTCAACAAATCATCAATTGGTGTCTTCATCGAATCATGTGAATTGAACGGCTGCATATACGTAGCATCTTCACATTCCTTTTCTTACCACATTTCATCATTATTCTTGGTCCAACATTGATTTCCGGCAAGCCTTGGAAACTTGGCCGAAAACCCTCCAATTTTCCACCTCTCATGTACACAACATTATCGTACATTCTCCAGGACATTGCCTTCATTGACTTTGCCCCCACCTCCAATAATACATTTGGATAACATTTCAAGTTGAGCAATCAATTTAGCAATGCTTTTGTCACGCTCTTTATTTTTCTCCTTTTGTTTCTTAAGCGCCTTTAAGTGTGGAAGTGACATATAATCTTTAATCGTGTACCAAGTTTGGTTAATTTTGGTCATTTCATTAAGCAACCTTGATAATTCTACCAATGGTTGCTTTACTATACTTCCCCAAACAATATCAACCAATCCTTCATTTACAATAACAAGACTTTGGTAAAAATATTATAACAACAACTGATCCGAGAAACCATGTCTAGGACACTGTAACAACACCCCGCTTAAAGCGTAACCATGCTTTATGATTAAACGTCTCAAATACACCTCATCCGATTCTACATGTAAACGATCGTTAATTAGTATAAAACCCAACAAAGAGTTGGGGTCGAACCCACAGGGAGCAGTACGTGTCAAAATTCAGTTATGAAGTTATAAAGTGGTCTATATGGTTATAGGAATAGAATTTATCGAAAATATGCAAATAAATCTAAGGGTATGACAACGAATGTCAGATGGGGGAGTTTGGATTGTTAACTATCAGCTACAACACAAGCAAAAAATAGAGGAATTCTCGGGATGTGATCGATATAGGAAAATTTCACTGTATAGGTAATTAAAATTACTTATAAATAGTTTTCTCTCGAACAACTATTACGATTCAAGTGATTTCCTTCGAACATCAACAAGCTTAGCAAATAAGACAACCCACACCTTAATTCATCTACTATTTCGAGCTAGATAGATAGAATTGAGATTAGGATTTACTCTTTCGAGCTAAACCCATATCAACCCAACAACTACAATTATCAATTGAAAGCTTTGATTCCAAAACCTATTTTTCAAGCAAGCCCAAAATTTTAAGTTCGAATTATATTTTCAACTACAATTCTTAGATTAAAACACAACTATCAATTAAACTCACTTCAATTAAGCTTTAAAATCAGTCAATAATAACACCCATAAGCTAATTCAGCCCATAATCACATGATCACACCCCAAGAATTGCGGTTTTAGCTAAACATCATAAAAGGTAAAAATAATTACCAACTCAATTGGTAATCAGCTGGGTAAGAGTCTCCAAGCCTTTGTAATGTTTTCCAAGGGTTAAATTCAAAGACCTACTTTCAAATCCTCGAAATTAAGCTTAAAACTCCTCAAAGTCTACAATAAGAGCTCAAAAACTAAGAGAAACCTCTAATTCTAAAACTGGAAGATCAGAACTCTCTGGGAACTCCTCAAAATTTCTTTTAAATTCCAATTTATAGTTGCCTATATTTTTGCCTCAAAGTCCACTAGATGGAATAAGTTGAGCCTCCCCAAGTGGTTCGGTGATCCGCCTTTTACTCTCTTCCATCGCCATTTGGTATTGGTCCTCAGCATCTCAGGTCCTGTAACTTTGGGTGACTAATTTGTTGTCGCGAAACTGATTGACGATTCACCGACTACCCTTTTTAATCGCCAACTTGGTTTTTCCCCAGAGCTAGTATGCTGGAACTTTGGGTGAGCTAAAGTGCCACTCGGCGCCGTCAAGTAGTCTTGGCGATCACCACGATCACTTTTCTTCACTTGTTCAACTTTTTTGTTCCTTTTTATCCGGTAATGTCCTTGCCTTGTTTCTTAGCCTCCATAGCTGCAAATCAACACTTTAGCATCAGTTTAGAGCATAAAATAGGCATTTGAGGACACTTATACTATAAAAACAAATCCCTAAATGAGTCGAAATCTCGGACTCATCAACCCCTCCAACTTAAACTTTTGTTTGTCCTCAAGTAAAACTCAAGACCAATAGTTCAATAAGGATGTCTACAAATAGTAGGATGTCTACAAATAATGTCTTTGCCTTGTTCCTTAGCCTCCATAGCTGCAAATCAACACTTTAGCATCAGTTTAGAGCATAAAATAGGCATTTGAGGACATTTATACTATAAAAACAAATCCTTAAATGAGTCGAAATCTTAGACTCATCAACACCCCCAACTTAAACTTTTGTTTGTCCTCAAGTAAAACTCAAGATCAGTAGTTCAATAAGGATGTCTACAAATAGTGCGGCATCAAACTCAACATGAATGCACACAACAAGGTTCAAACTACTCATACAATGATCAATTGTGCACTCAAAGTTTCAAAATATGACTCACTATCATCAAGTGTACTCAAGCTCACAATGATTTCTTCAAATGCAAGTTCAAGCTCAACAAAGGTATTCAAATACCCTCATAACAAATATGATTCCATATTCACACAAAATTTCTCAAGAATTTAAAATTCTGGAATCAAATAGAACTCTCACACACACAAAGATGAGCACATGCATGGCTTTACCCATAGGCTTGCCCTTATTTTCCAATCAACATTCATTTTAGCTCACTCAAGATCACAAAGGTCTTTTTATTGCTTGTAACAGGGCTGAGTGTAAAGGTATGATCATTTAGGCCTAGTGGCTTCTACCTTCATGAAGTATGGCCTGAAAATCACTTTCTCTCCTTGTCTTTCACATTCAAACATGATCATAATCCACCCCATTATTCAACTAGACATGAATCACCGGATACTCATTTTCTTTTGCTATTTTCACAACTCTATTTCACAACTTTTTCTCTTTTTTTTAGTCATTTTCTTTTCATTAATTCAATTTTTTCTACATGGAGGGGTTCCATGTTTTTCAAAACAATCCATAAACAAGAGGGGATTTTTCATACTTCTTGATTGTCCTTCTTTTTCACCACACCCCTAACTTAGGATTTTCTCCTAAGTTGTCTATTAAAGCAAATCATACTTCATGAAAGTTACGGGTGAGGGGTTAAAAAGAAGTCACAATTGCTCAGGTTTCTTCCAATAAAAGGTTAGGCTCAAAAGGGGCCAAGCAAGGTTCACACTTCTCACAAGGTTGGCCACAAAGAGGTATGTAGTCAAATAGGCTCACTCTTCAATTTTTTTGCCTAAGATTATTCTATTTCTTGCATCACTCAATCAACGAGTCCAACAGGGAAAATTCTAGGTGTCATCATGCACAATGTTCAAAGTAACCACACCACACAAGGCATTGATACAATTATCAAACAAGACTCCACACTTTCTAGCTAGCGTGCAATGTTCATCACAAGAGAGTCATTTGAGAACTGGCTAGTCACAACGAGATGCTAAAAGTTTACATATTTCCTATGTAACTTCGTTTGCCTCATCGTAGCCATACATTCATTTTGTTCCATTAAGAGCACTATTCAAGTCATCGGTATTGACCATAATCGACACTCAAATTTGTACAAGAACAACCATAATCACCCACAAAAGAGGTGTATTATTTTTAAAATTTGGTTCAAAACTATTTTCTATCAAAACAATGGGCCACAAGCTATGAACAGCCACAATACCACAACCAAGATGTATATATATAAACCAATAAACTCACTATTCACCAAAACAACCCATAAAAGATGTAGGTATGAAAATACCACACCCCACCAACAAAAAATGCAGTTGTACTCAAATGCAACTAAAACACAATAGTCAATAAAACAACAGAGAAGGAGGTAAAAATAATCATCTTTCCAGGCTAGGCCTAGGGTGAAGTCTGCATGTCCATCGCTCCATCAGTCTGGGCATCAGTGCCCGGTATCTCAGCATACTTCGCTCCACTGGAGCCCACCATAGTAGTATCCTGAAGCGATGCCTGTCTCGCATTCTCATACATGGCACCCTCCAAGTAAACCAAGTCCTCATAAAAAGCCTCCTCTCGATCACCAAGCTGCTCCTCATCTGTCTCAGCCTCGGACTCAGTAGCAGCATCATCGACTCTAACCTAATCTACGATCTACACCATTCTAAATATTTGCACATCCAAACAGGCAGAAATATTTGCACACGGGTCATCTGGGATCTCCACCATTCTAAGTAGCAAGGTGAAATTAGTGGACTTCAGCTGATCCACATCTTTTCTCAACCAAGTAATATCTGCCTTCAAGGTCGTCACAACATCAGTGGCTCCCTACCTTCTCTCACACACCTCTACTCTCGCAGTAACGTCATCAATGGAAGCTTTGAGAGGTGTCAAAACAGAATTAATAGCTCTCTCGATCATCCTGAGAATAGCGGCCTATAGCCTTGAGGCACACACATCAGTAGATTAGGCCAAATACCCCATCTTGAACAACTTCGCCTGGGTGATTAGAGTCCTAGAAGTAGAAGTAACAGTAGATCTAAGGGGTAGGGGTGTAGTAGAAGTGCCAGGAGTTTCAGAAGGAATAGAGCAACTAGAACTTAACGGCCCAGTGGCTTGAATAGGGAATACTGCCTCTACAGGTAACGTATCACTATCAACCACCGGGGATGTGTCCATTGGAGCTGCTCTCCTCCTTTCAACCTCATCCTTTTGGTACTCGGCCTTAATACGCTGGATGTCAGTGGAATATGTGGGTGTATCCTTGACATATCTCTTCTCATCTCATGGAAGTCAGGCCCGTCGATATAACTCGGTGATCAACACCGAGAATGTAAGTGAAGTCTACCTCTATTTGGCCCTCATTGCCATCTCCGGCCCATTCAACAGTCCTAGATTTAACTTTTGGTGAAAAATGATAGATCCTAAGCATGTTTCCTTCAGGTGTCGCAAGATGGATTCATTTTGGGATGGCATGACTGTGCTTCTAATGAACCCGAACCAGTATCTTATAGCCACGTTCAAGTCTTTCTTCTCTATCTGTGTCCCTGCCTCTATCCACCTCAAGGTAGCATCAGATATAAGGGGTGCCAACCAACCCTTTAGGTCCTCCAATGTGCTCTTCTGGATTAGATCGATGTATTGGTGCATGAAATCATAACTGCACCCCAAAAAAACATTGATGTTAGATTTGTCGCAATTCAATTTCTTGCCTCAGACTGTCACAGAGTCAACCTGCTTGAACATGCTGGCCTTCTTCTTCCCCTTCGGAACCATCTCACCATAGGCCGAATAAAACTCCCAGACCCAATTGAGAATGTATGGGCCCCGAGGTTTGGTGAAAATTTCAAACTTGTGGAACTTGATAGTGTTCCACACCTCCAGATATCTGTCCACCACACCGTCAGTACATAATCTTTTTTCTTCCAAAATGGTCATCAAACCCTCATCCTTTAGTCAGTTGGGTGACCGGGGATGAGGACCCTGAACTGGTGGAGATAGAACCACCATCTGTGCGTGAGGAGGCACTGGAGTTGAAACTGGAGGGGAAGGCTCAAGAAGCCTAGAAAGATCCTAAATAGATTTGGAGTGTAGCTCCTCTTTTGGAGCCCGCAACAACTGATCATCCTCTAGATTAGAAATGGATGCCCGAGAGTCACCCTGCAACTCATCCTCAATTTGGGAAGTGGTGAGGTGTGTCTCGTACACACCCTCACTGTTTGAACTACCCTCATCCAGTGTCAAAGCTGCGGGAGCTTTGCCTTTGCTCTTACTCCTTTCAGTGGTAGTTTCTTGGCCTTTGAATAATTGCCTCCTCATCTATAATAACTCCTCGTGCCCACTTTCGGGGTGACATGTCTCTTCCTGAAACCTTTGGTCTAGCCATACCTGTGAACAACATAAAAAAATGTTAGAAAGGTTCAGAAAAAAATACAGAAAATGAGTTGCAGAAAGACTCGCCGAACCTCTCGGTGAGTTGCCGAATCACTTTGGCAAGCCAAGTCGGGCTCGCCGAAAGTTCTAACTCAAAAATTTCAAGTACTCAAAGATGGTTGGCGATGTCCAGGTCCTTTCGGCGAATCTTCGACATCAATCGACGAACTAGAAGCAGCTCGCCAAAAGTTATAGTGCATTTTAGAGAAATAGGGGCGTAGAAGGCCGATTAAAAAGCACTTTCGGTAAGCACATGCGTATAGCCAAAAGTTACATACCACAAACTCAACATTTAGAGAAATTAAAGGCGATCTAAAGGGACTTAGGTGAACCAGTGAACCAATAGGGGAGCTTGACCCATCTCGCCAAATGGCTCTTCGTGCCAATTTTGTACCCCGTTCTTCAAAATCAAACCCGCAGCCCATGAAATCAAAATTAAACACATACACTATGAAATTAGAGCAAGACCCATACTACCCATGCCCTCAGGGTACTCAGACTTCCCCCGATTTGATCAAAATAATCTATTTGACATATTTTACCCTTAAGAATGACGTCAATCGCTCCATCATTGGGCAATACACAACATTTAGCACAATACGAGGTTATTCATACTTCACCCCTGAGACCCGACACATAGTTAGCACAACCCAATAATTAAAACATGATATCAACAAGCAAAGACACGAGAATTAATCATTTACGAGCAATTAAGCACAAACTCAATTAATTATAGGCAATCCAATAGTTAAACAATGATAAAATCACACTACCTAAAAATTATCAACAACAATTTACCTATTTCATTTGAGTTCAACCACAAATAGAGTTCGGGGTTTGGAAAACCAATCTTTGTGCTGAAAAAGAAGTTGAAATGCTAGGCAACAAAGTCATTCCAAAGAAATCCGAGCAAAGATCCCAAGTAGCACGAGAAAAAGCAAAAAAGTATGAAAATCTAGTATTGGGTGAGAAAGTTCATGAGTTAAAAAGTAAGAAAGTGAAAGGATTTTGAAATTTTAAACCGTTTGGCCTTTAAAAACTTTCATTTTGCGCGCCATTTGGCTGAGTAATTCGTGCCCGCTGAACCACTCGGTGATGCGCCGAGTGGTAATTTGGCTCACCAAATTTCACAGAATTCCAAGCAATTTGAGGGTTCCAATGTCGAACAAAGTCTAGCTCGCCGACCTGTTTGGCGAGTCGCTGACTAAGATTTTACTTGGCCAAGTCTTATAGAATTTCCCATCAAGTTGGGTGGTTTCAATGGCGGTCGAAGTCCGGAACGCCAACGGCATGTCACTGATTAGACTAATGGCTCGCCAAATCGCCCATTTTTCAACCTGCAAAATCAACACCTATTATTCAAAAACAAAATTTAAAACATCAAAGATTTGGGTTGCCTCCCAAGAAGCACCTTATTTAACATCGTGGCATGACGGGAATACCAAGTCAAGCTTAATTTTTGGTGTTTGCCATTTTCTCACTAGGCAACCCTCCTTTTGGCCTTGGATTTAGATGAATCAAGATTTGACCCATTTATGTCTCCAGCTATTTGATAGACACTAAATATGAGGTGACCATCTGATTAAGTATAGAGACGTCTTCTTTCAGTTCTTTCAAAACCTTGTCCAACCCTTCTACCTTATTGAGAATGCGTGAGAACATGTCTTCCGTTTGGACATTCTCTGAGTCAGCCTTCGGTTCCTTGGGCTTTTGACGCTCATGAAGTGGGATGTACCTATCCCTGTCACCCTCTCTTTCCTTCCAAGTAAAATTACTATTACACCGCAGAAACTAGTAGGCTAAACTAGAGCTTGACGTGGGGGGTTATAGTCATAGATATAAATTCCCGTAGTTAAAATAAAGGGTGTTGGGTGATAACGTGAAGGTACAACTCCCCAAGGACCAACCATGGGTCCTTGAGGAGGACCAAGAGAAAACTGCCCAAGACCATGAATTACGGCAAGACCCACTCTCCGTGATCTGGTATTGTGGATCAAGAAGCTAAGGTGGGGAGTTACAGTAACTCAACCCACACCTCACCAGCATGGGTTGTGGGTCCAACCACGGTCCGTCAGTGAGGGTCGTGGGTGGTCACCTAAAACTACTTTTTGGCAATTGACTCTAGGGGTATTTTAGGGTTTTCCATTTTCAATTAATATTAGGGGAGGTCCTTTAAACCTATTTTTAAACACCTATATATGTATTTTAGACCCTTAAATTAATTCATTCAAATCATTATTTCTAAAATTCCAAAAGAACTCACCTTCACAAAAAATTCTCTCACTAGAACTCAACGAAGAAGAAGAAGGAAGTTGGAGCCAAGGGTTTCAAAGATGAAGGGGTTTATACTCAATTTCGTGGGGATGCATCATCAAGATATGGTAGTCCTTCATCAATGGATCCCCTTCAAAACTCCTAATTTCAAAGTAAGAAATCCCAAAAGTTAGGGGTTGACTTCAATCTCATTGATTCCTTTCAAATTCATTTTTAATGATTGAATTATGTTTTATTATGAATAAATTTATGATTTAATATGGTTTTAAGTTAAGTTCCCCAAGAATCCATGAATTCCCCTCTTTTTCCAAATTAGATCTCAAAGTGTGGGTATTGATTGATACAAGTAGAATAATATAAAATTATGAATGTAGTGAATTGATTATTTGAATTATGTTATTATCCATGTCTAATATAGTTAATTCTAGATGTGTTTATATGAGATGAGCTTTGACCCTTGAAAGGGAAATATATGATATTATGCATGTTTTATGAAGGTTATGTATATGCTTTAAGAACATTGTGAGAGTAAAGTGATTATGAATATGATGTAATTGTGGTGTTTATTGAAAGGATATTCTCACACACACACACTTTTGTATGAATATGAATGAAGTATCCATGATTATAATAATGTTGTTGTAATTCATTGAAAGGCTATTCTCATGAACACATAATGAACCTGATGTGAAAGGTTTTCTCACATAATGAAGATTATAATGTTGAAAGGAAATTCTCACCTAATTGAATCTAATATTAAATGTAGACATAGACAGTGAAAGGTTATTCTCAAGCATGATCTAATGTGTTATCCTAATGAAAGAAGTTATGACTTAATAAGCACTCTGTGGGATTAATGCCTAGCACCAAGTGGATATTGATATGTGATGGAAGCCCTTACGTGAGTTGAGTCTGGGTTTCTTGGAGTATTTTCTTGAGATGGATGCCCTCACTTGAGTTGAGGCTGGGTATCTAGTAACAATCTCCTTATCCCATAAACTATGTGCCCCTGTAGGATATTTATCTAATGGATTTACCTAAGTTAAAATGATGGTCCTACCTTAGGCAAGTAGACCAACTCTTTTTGGCGTGGGAGACACCGAATTCCATGTTAAGCTCACACGGTCTTTGTCGGTTAAGGCTTATTCCCACTATGATTGAATGTGATCTTTTGCTACTCAAGAAGCTTTACTTAGTATGGGTGAGAGTATGGGATCTTATTCATGCATTGCACAAGTATGGGTTGATGGTAGTCATGGTGTGTTGCTCTTATATTATGATGGTTTACGTAATGATGTATATTTAATTTGGATTGTAGCTTGAAAGGCCCTTCTAATACATGTGCATGACTAAAGTTTAAAGTTCTCGTGTCTATGAGAAATAAGTTAAGGATAGGATCAAAAGAAGGATGAATATGAATGAGGACCTAAAGTAACTTGCTTAGCATGAGTGGGATTATAGGATCTTATCCATGCATTGCACACACTTGTACTTGAGGTGACTTATGAATTGTTTCTCTTATGTTCTGTTAAGATGACTTATGTATGGATTATGTCTATGACTATGTTGTTATCTCTTATGCTTATAGTCTATGTCTTACTATGATGTCTCTTATGCTTATGACTTGTGTTTTTACACTATCATCAAAATATTGCTTGAACTTATCAAATGGCATGCATTCAACTAAAATGTCATTTCTAGCATGTTTTCAAGGTTTTTATGCATGGATATCATACTTAGTGCATTTTTGTACTGACACATATTTTCCTACATTTTCCCCTAAGTGTAGGGTCCGGTTCTTAAGGCGGTCATCACTTGGTTTAAGCTTGGATTTGACTATTCTTCTAGCTTGTGGTGATTCCACATGATTCGAGGATGGATTGTTCACTTTGAATTTCATTTCTAGTATTTCACTTTCGGATTATATTTGTATGGGCTGTCCCTTTCCACTGGAACTATTGTAATAGATGGATATATTGAGACAAGTCTAGACTTCTGCTTGCTTTTATAAAAGACTTCGATCGTAAAGAAAAAATTTAATTTTTTTGCATCATTTCTATTTACTTTATGTTATGATATGCTAAGTGGCTTATGTAGGCCTTTCGGGGTCTAGTATGCCATGTTAAATCTAGGGTGTACCCCTGGGTCATGACAAACTTGGTAATTAGCGCACAAGGTTTATAATGATTCTAGGATGATGTCTCATAAGCTACGTCTAGCAGAGTGTTGTTCATAAGTGTGAAACCCGCTACATTAATGAATGAGAGGCTACACGATGATTAGGAAACTACACTTCTTTCATTACTCTTAAGTCGTGTGATAGAGTTTAACTCTATAAGGTCTTTCTTCTAATCCTTACTCGGTGGTTTACATAACATGACTACTCAAAGAGCTTTCACCAGTGGATTTGAAGGAGACAATGTTAATCAAGGTGCTCCTTCTCAAGATCCTCAAGTTCCGCTTGATCAAGTGACTAATGAGAAAATTAGTTTTGGTTTTCAATTGTTGACTCATGCCTGAGTAGAAACTTTGAAATTTTATGGGTCAAAGATGGAGGAAGATCCTCAAGAGTTTATAGATGAGGTCTCTAAGGTGTTGGAATTTGTGGGAGTGACACCGGTAGAAAAGGAAGAATTGGTCGCTTACCAGTTGAAAGATGTTGCTCAAATGTGGTTTAGTCAATGGAAAGAAGTGAGGCCAGTAGAAGCGGGCCCCTGGAATGGGAAAGGTTTAAGAATGGGTTTTTTTTTTATAGATTTTGTCCTTTGGAGATGAGAGAGGCTAATATACTTGAGTTTATTAACTTTCGGCAAGGTGGGATGAGTGTTGAGGAGTATGCTTGGATGTTTAATAGGTTGTCGAGATATGCTCCATTTATAGTGGACAACCTTAAGTCAAGAATGGGAAAGTTTTTCTTAGGCATGTCCGAGTTGATAGCAAAAGAATGTCGTATGGCTATGCTTGAGAATGATATGAATATTTATTATCTAGTACGTGATTCGTGCTCAAGGGATTGAAAAAGAGAAACTTGAATAGAGGTCTAGAGAAACAAAGAGGTATATGCTTGATGATGATTCCCCTCAATAAAGGCTTGATGGGCATAGTTGCCCTAAGTTCCAACAAAGGTTTTGCGGGCAAAGTTCTTATAAGGTTTCCCCAAGGTATAACAAAGAGAGGGTGTCTAACCCTAAGTTTCATGAAAGGAGTGATAGGTCTCTATTGCCGGAATGTGCTAGGTGTGGAAGAAAGCATAAGGGTAAGTTCCTAGCGGGTTCCAAGGTTTGTTATGGTTATAGAGGAAGTGGTCACAAAATGGGGAATTGCCCGGTGCTTACGGCTAGAGGAAGAGAGGGAAATCAAGCTTCTCTTAGTGGTTTGGATTCTAATGCTCCCAAGTGAATGCTCTTTTATGCACTCCGATCTAGGAATGACCAAGAAGGCTCTCCGGATGAAGACACCGGTATGTTGATAGTTTCCATATAGATGTACATGTTTTATTACATCCCGATGCTATTTGTTAGACTTTGATGTTATCCGTGGTAAGGTTGGGATGAATTGTTGTTAGACCTTTATTGATTTTTGAACCGCTATGGTAACTCTGAGTTCTTGGTTATGACGTTTGGGATTGCTTGGAAGAACCGGTACTTGAGAAATTAGTAGGGGTTTCCTCTCAAGGGGGAGATAGTGTGCATGGATAGCAAAGTCGTTGAGTGTCCCAATACCCTCATCTCTTTCTTCTACTCCTACTCTAGCTTGAGACGAAGAGTCCCTGTTATCTTGCATTATGTTTTGGAGTCATGACTGTTTTATGTGTTTCCATGATTTCCTTCTGTTATGCATGTTCTTGATGAAATTCATGTTTAGTAAGAAAATGATTTTTTGTGATGTACTTTCCTCATGTTGTTGCGCATTGAGTATGAGTTGCCTAGTTGACTTCATTAGATGAATTGATGCACATGCCTTATATGTATAAGCTTTTGTAGAGTATTTGGCCTAATGGTTTCATGTATTGTGTTGAGTATGCTTTAAAGCTTGGAGAAGGTAGTTCCTCCTATGAACATGTGAAATGTTGAAATCTCATGCTTAATGGGTTGTTAGATGTAGTTCCTACTTCCATGTGTTGAATTGATTATTTTTGAGATGGAGTTGAAGTTTCCTCCTTTTAATGGTGCATTATTTTGATGTTTCATGCATGATGGGCTGCTAGTCTTAAGTCATTACATTCCGTAAGGTGTCTAGATTGTCATTCGAGGATGAATGTTCCCAAGGGGGAGATAATATAACACCTCAAAAACTAGTAGGCTAAATTAGAGCTTGACATGTGGTTAGAGTCGTAGACATAACTTCTCGTACTTATAATAAAGGGTGTTGGGTTATAACGTCAAGGTATGACCCCCAAAGGACCAACCATGGGTCCTTAAGGAGGACCAAGATAAAAGTGCCGAGGACAATGACCTATGGCAGGAACCACGCCCTATGGGTAGGTCCACGCCCCGTGGTCTGGTATCGTCGGTCAAGGGGCCAAGGTGAGGAGCTCCAGTAACTCAACCTATGGCTCACCAGCACGGGCTGTGGGTCCAACCACGGTCCGTCAGTGAGAATCGTGGGTGGTCACCTGAAATTTCTTTTTGGTAGTTGACTCTATGGGCATTTTGGGGTTTTCCATTTTTAATTAATATTAAGTGAGGTAGTTTTAGCCTATTTTTAAACATCTATATAAGTCTCTTAGACCGTTAAACTAATTCATCCAAATCATTAATTCTAAAATACCAAAAGAGCTCACCTTCACCAAAAATCCTCTTATTAGAACTCAAGGAAGAAGAATAAGGAAGTTGGAGCCTAGGGTTTCAAAGAGGAAAGGTTTTCTTATCCATTTAGTGGGGATTCATCACCAATATACGGTAGTCCTTCATCTATGGGTAGCCTTCACCCATGGATCCCCTTCAAAACCCCTAATTTCAAAGTACGAAATCCCAAAAGTTAGGGGTTGACTTCAATCTTATAGATTCCTTTCAAATTCATTTTTAATGATTGAATTATGTTTTATTATGGATAAATTGATGATTTGATATGATTTTAAGTTGGAGTTCCCAGGAATCCATGAATTCCCCTATTTTTCCAAATTGGATCTCAAAGTGTGGGTATTGATTGATGCAAGTAGAATACTATAGAATTATGAATGCAATGAATTGATTATTTGAATTATGTTTTTATCCATGTCTAATATAGTGAATTCAAGATGTGTTGATATGATATGAACTTTGACCCTTGAAAGGGCAATATATGATATTATGCATGTTTTATGAAGGTTATGTATATGCTTTAAGAACACTATGAGAGTAAAGTGATTATGACTATGATGTAATTGTGGTGTTGATTGAAAGACTATTCTCTCTCTCACACACACTTATGCATGAATATGAATGAAGTGTCCATGATTATAATAATATTGTTGTGATTCATTGAAAGGCTATTCTCATGAATACATAATGAACATGATGTGAAAGGTTTTCTCACATAATGAAGATTTTAAGGTTGAAAGGCAATTCTCACCTAATGGAATCCAATATTAAATGTAGACATGGACGGTGAAAGGTTATTCTCAGCATGATCTAATGAGCTATCCTAATGAAAGAACTTCTGACTTAATAAGTACTCCGTGGGATTAATGCCTAGCACCGAGTGAATATTGATATGAGATGGAAGCCCTCACGTGAGTTAAGGCTTGGTTTATATGAGCAATCTCTTGAGATGGATGCCGTCACGTAAATTGACGATGGGTATCTGGTAACAATCTCCTCATCCTATAAACTATGTGCCCCTGTAGTATATTTAGCTAATGAATTTACCCAAGCTAAGATGATGGTCCTACCTAAGGCAAGTAGACTAACTTTTTTTAGTGTGGGAGACACTAGATTCCATGTTAAGCACACATGGTTGATATACCGTGAGTTTATGTTATTTTTGATACATTTCACTTAAGAGTTGTGTGAGTCTAGGCCCATTTTGTATTGGAAATAATGTTTTATGTGTTATGTTTTCAAGAAGTATGCTTGGACGCGGTTGAGTGTATGAGATGACAGTTGAAAATATCCATAAGTAGCCACCCACAGAGTGACCTAAGGACCATAGGTCCTTTGACGGTCCATCAATGGGTAGGCGTAGATGGAGAATCAGGGAATTCTGACCAAGTGTGGAATTACGAAGCGATCCAAAGATCGTAGGTCTACCCACGAGCCGTCCTACACATCCGTTGAATGTGTTCAGAGAGTTGAAGTTCCAGTACCTGATGAAAATTCCTAGTGTGGAGCCACGAAAGAGGATCCACATACCGTAGGTCGACCTACGGTCCGTCCTGCACGTCTGTCTTTGATGATCTGAGAGTGAAGGTTCCAGCCTCTGCCGAAAAGTTCTAAGTGTTGACCAATAGAAGGGGACCTATGGAACGTAGGTCGGCCCACGATTCGTAGGTCGAGTTGTCGATTGATGCCGCGTTCATGAAGTTTATTTCCTTATTTTGTTTTCTTTTTTGTTTAGGACATGTTTTTCTATAAATAGGGTATTTTAACCTCGTTTTTGGGGGTTAGACATTATTGTTTACTTTTAGTTCTTGGTATTTGGTGAAATTAACTTGGAACTTTAGCAATTTGATTTTCGGATTTTGTTTTACAAGATTTTGACTTTGAAATTTAATTGGAGATTTCGGGTTTCTTCTACTCTAATTGTAAGTTCATAAATTCTTCTTTTCAAAACATGAATTATGTTCTTTCAAGCATGAGTAGCTAAATCCACTACTAGGGTTGTGGAAACCATGAGCAATTAACAAAGTATGAATAATAATTCAGTAATTCTTGAATAGTGTTTATGCATGTATTGTTAATTCTTTCAAGAAGTCTTTTTAACGGTGACCAACGTTAGAACTCCCCTTGTTGCCACTTGCCGGACCAAGGAAGTAGTTAATGAGAAAAGAATTAACAACAAAGATTTAGTGGATGATAACTAATAGTCTAATGTCAATTGGTGCGAGGGTGAACACTAAGTCATACATTGATGTAACGTCTAATCTGAGGTAAAAAGTAAGGGTTAGTAAAGCATACACTTGTAGCCGGACCTAGGTACATAGTGAAATTCCCTAATTGGAGGACTAATCACCTAGGGATAACTATCTTACTGACTTTGCATGTAAAACACTAGGAAAAGATTACTATTATTAGGATTACCGTGTTAAGAGCTGGGGAACACTTACACCTTAGTTTCTTTCTCCTATTGATAAACAAAAGTTTGAATCCTGCTCACTTGTTACTTGATCAACAATCGGTTATTTGCTTACAAAAACCCCCTCCCTTCCTTTAATTACTTGTTTTGGATATAGTTTGACTAAAAGGAAGTAATCGTAAGTTAATCTTAAGTCTAAATCATTTTCCTCGTGGGATCGATCCCAACCTATAAGTTGGATTATTTATTTGACAACAATTGCTTATATTCTTTAATATGGGTGTAATTTGAGCGTATCTAATTTTGGCGCCGCTACTGGGGAATTTGGCTTTTAGATTAAGTTTAACTACATTATTGAACTTTAGTCAAGTATTTCCTGATTTTAAGTTTTCTTTTGTTTTTATTTTCTATAGGTTTCTACCCTAGTGTATTCCAAGAACATAGAGCTGAGGCGAACCATTGACCCCCTAGGATCCAGAGTTGAGCAAAACTTTGAGAAAAAAAATAATCAATGGGTCTAAATCAACCCAATTGGAGAGAATTTAGGTGATAGAGCACAATTGCAGCCTTTTAGGGTTGTTACTGTGCAAGTCATGGTGGAAATCTTATCTGAGATGCATTGAGGGTACAAAATCCGCCAAAACCAAAGTTGCACGATAACTACTATGTTGAATTAAATACAGTTGAATCAGAAGGGCCCATTGTTCTTCCTCCTCTACCTCCAGGGCATACATTTGTGGTGACCAACAGTCTCTGCAGATGCTTATAGCGAGAGAGTTGTTCTATGGGCTAGCTTCGAAAGATCTGCTTGGTCACATGGCTAAACTGAGAAGTGTCGTTAAAAGTTGTGTGGGGAGACCGGAGTTGGATATGGATGTCAAAGGGTTGAGAGTCTTCCCTCTATCATTGACCGGTGATGCTGCTATATGGTTTGCTGAGCTTCCATACAACATAATTCGTACATGGGACCAATTTCATCGAGTGTTCATGGCAAAGTATTTCCAAGTGTCTAAGAAGCTTAACTATAAGGACAAGTTGAACAATTTTGTTGCACTACCTGGAAAGTCTATGAGTAGTTCTTGGGATAGATTTATTGAGTTCATCAGAAGTGTTCCGAATCACCGCATAGATGATGAGTCATTGAAGGAGTATTTATATAAAGGGAGAGATTACAACGGAAAAGTTGTGCTAGATACTATCGTTGGAGGACCGTATGGTGAGTGAACTTTTAAGGAGGTCGCTGAGAAATTGGAGAAGATTTCCCAGAACAATAAGGCATGGAGCACTCAAAAAGCTAATACTGGAAGAAGCACATTCACTGTTCAAGCCGCACCACATTAATCTAGTGATGACATTCGTGAGGAGATGGCTTAGATGAGGACATAACTTGGGTTGGTATTGAAACATGTGACTGGAGGTGTAGAGAAAGTGAATGCGGTAAATTACCTAACTAGAACTCCACCACCACCACTAGTTGAGGAATGATACTATGAGGAGGATGTGTATTTGGTGAATGATCAGACGGGGGGTTTTCGAGCTAACGCCCTAGGTTCGAACTTGGATAATTGGCACCAAGGTCAAGGAAACCAAGGTCAGAACTATGGTAACTACAATCGAGAAGGTCACTATGTCCAGAATGGGAACTACAATCGCGACAACAACTACAACCGGAACAACTATGGCAACAAAAATGAGAGAGTTGGGCCTTATGTTCTTCCTACAAATTAGGAATCTGGCAATAGAGAAGCTAGGGGTAGTATGTCGTGCATTGAGGATATGATTTATAAGATGATGAAGAGGTTTGATACGACTGATGAGAATGTGAAAAAGATGAGGAATGACTTGTTTCAATTAGTCAAAAAGTTGATGCCCATGCAATGTCGATAAAGCTGAGCAACAGTTTAATCAGTATCAGTTGTCCACTACTGTGAACCCACTTCAGCCTGGCACGCTTCCTAGCAACACCATCCAGAATTCGAAGAATGATGGGCATTGTATGGAAGTCACTACTCAAGGAGGTAAACAAACCATTAATCCCCTTATGCCGTCTGAGGTTGAAATTATTGTAGAAAGAGATGATGATGAGATCGAGATTACTGGAGAGTCTAAGAATGTTACAGAGAAGGAAGCAGAGGTGACCCGAAAAGTTGTTCCCATGCCTAGAGCTCAACAACTATTCCCAAAGAGATTGGTGAAGAAGATTGAAGAAGGCAAATACTGCAGGTTCATTACTATTTTGAAACAACTTTCCATCAATGTTCCATTGATAGAAGCTTTGGAGTAAATGCCTGGGTATGCAAAGTTTATGAAGGATTTGGTGACCAAAAAGAGGCTCATCAGTTTTGAAAATGATGAGAGGTTGCAACTTTGCAGTGCTATTTCTACTAGGTCACTTGTGCAGAAGAAAGAGTATCCTGGTTCTTTTACTATTCTTTGTACCATTGGGTTGTTACATTTTGCAAAGGCGTTGTGTGATTTGGGTGCTAGCATTAATCTGATGCCATTGTCTATGTACAAGAAGTTGGGCTTAGGGGCTCTAAAACCGACTGCGATGAGACTACTTATGGCCGATAGAACTATGAAGAAGTCCTTTAGTGTTCTCCAAGATGTCCTTGTGAAAGTGGAGTCATTCATTTTTCCGGTGGATTTTGTGATACTTGATTATGAGGTTGATTTTGAGGTTCCCTTCATCTTAGGGAGACCATTCCTTGCTCCTGGGTGCGCGTTGGTCGATATGTAGAGAGGGCAGATGAAGTTTCGATTGAATAATGAAGATGTAACTTTCAATATTTGTAGGTCTATAAAGAAGGAAGCGATCTCAAGTCAGTATTAGTGATGAATGATATTGTGGAGCAAGGTTCTGATGTATCTATTGAAAATAGGTTGGGTGTTGATGCACTGCAGCGGTAATGATGAATTTTGAGGGTGATGGTATTGAAGACTATGATGAATTAGTTGTCGCACTTGATAGGTTCAAATTTCATTCCAAACCAAAGAAATTGGAGCTAGATATGAAAAATCACGACTCTCTACCCATAAAACCGTCTGTGGAAGAAGCTCCAAACTTGGAGCTCAAGGATCTACCATCGTATTTGAGGTATGTATTATTGGGAAGAGATGACACTTTACCGGTAATTATTGAGGTTGATTTGAGTGAGGTACAAGTAGAGGCATTGGTTTCTGTGTTGAAGAGGTTTAAGAGGGCTATTGGATAGACTATTGCAGACATTATTAGGATTCCTCCTGACATTTTGTTCTCATAAATCCAACTCATGCCGGACAGCAAGGCAAGTATTGAGCATCAAAGGACACTTAATCCACCTATGCAAGAGGTCATGAAAAAGGAAATCATCAAATTGTTAGATGCTAGAGTCATATACCCTATTGCAGATAGTAGTTGGGTCTATCCTGTTCAGTGTGTACCTAAGAAATGTGGGATTACTGTGGTTCCTAATGCAAAAAGTGAGCTTGTTCGGATGCGGCCATTGATCGGATGTAAAATATGCATGGACTACCACAAATTGAATGCTTGGACAGAAAATGATCACTTCCCGACGTCATTCATGGATCTGGTACTGGATCGCTTTGCTGGTAAGGGTTGGTATTGCTTTCTTGATGGGTATTTGGGTTACAATAAGATCTCCATTCCTTTGGAGGACCAAGAATAGACCACCATCAGTTGTCTGTATGGGACTTTCACCTTCACAAGGATACCATTTGGGTTGTGTAATGCTCTAGCGACCTTCATGCGTTGCATGATGTCGATATTTTCAAATATGGTGGGGGACACTATTGGGGTATTTATGGATGATTTCTCTGTGGTAGGTGACTCGTTTGATGGTTGTTGATGCATTTGACTGAGGTACTCAAACGGTTTGAAGAGTGCAATCCTGTACTCAATTGGGAAAAGTGCAACTTCATGGTGAAAGAGGGGATAGTTCTAGGTCATCGGATTTATGAGAAGGGTATTGAGGTTGGCAGAGCTACAGTTGTGGAAATAGAAAAGCTTCCACCACCTATCTCTGTTAAAGGTCTTAGAAGCTTCCTTGGGCATTCAAACTTTGATAGGAGGTTTATCAAGGATTTTCCCAAAATTGCACACCCATTGTGCAAATTACTCGAAAAGGAGTGTAAATTTGATTTTGTTGATGCTTGTTTTAGAGCATTTGGAGAGTTGAAAGAAAGTCTATTTTCCGCACCTATCATTATTTTACTGGAATGTGGGAAACCGTTAGAAGTGATGTGTGATGCGAGTGGAGTGGCGCTTGGTGCGGTATTGGGACAAAGGCGAGAAAAGATTCTTCATCCAATTTACTGTACCATCAAAGACCAGATTTTGGCTCAAAAGAAATATACGGTAACTGAAAATGAACTCCTTGTTGTGGCTTTCACATTCGAGAAACTTCAATCCGACTTGCTGGTACTAAGGTCATAGTACATACTGACCATTCTACATTGAGGTATCTAAAGGCTAAAAAGGATGCAAAACCGAGGTTGATTATATGGGTATTGTTGTTGCAAACGTTTGTTTTTGAGGTGAAAGATCGAAAGGGGACAAAAAATCAAGTTGCCGATCATTTGTCCAAATTAGAGGAAGAAGCTATGCACAAGTTAGGACATGGGGCTGAAATTAATTAACCATTTCCAGACGAACATGTATTGGCTGCTTCTTATGATCTTATTCCTTAGTTCGTAATTTTGCTTACTACTTGGCAAGCGATTTGGGTCCATCGGATTTGTCTTTTCACCGAAGGAAAAAGTTTATGCATGATGTGAAAAAGTTCTTTGGGGATGAGCCTTACTTGTTTCGTATTTATGCTAATGGGATTATTCATCGCTGTGTGCCCGAGCTTGAGATGATGAGTATACTATAGGTGTGTCATTCATCGCCTGTTGGTGGGCATCATAGTGGTATTCAGACTGCTCATAAAATCTTGCAGTGTAGGTATTACTGGCCTACCATCCACCAAGATGCTCATGATTTCACCAAGTCTTGTAACTATTGCCAAAGAGAAGGAAGAATTTCAAATAGGCAAGAGCTTATGAATCCGATAGTGGTGATTGAGTTATTTGATGTTTGGGGCCTTGACTTCATGGGTCCATTTGTGAGTTCACTTGGGATGAAGTATATTCTTGTTGCGGTTTACTATGTATCAAAATGGTTGAAATCAATTGCACTTTCAAGCAATGAGTGTAAGAGTGTCACCACATTCTTGAAAAAGAGTATCTTCTCCAAATTTGGTACACCTAGGGCGATTATCAGTGATGGAGGTTCTCACCTTTGTAATAAGTTGTTCAAGGTGTTGCTAGAGAAATATGGAGTTCGTCACAATGTAGCTACTCCTTACCATCCGCAGTCTAGTGGGCAAGTTGAAGTATCAAACAGAGAGATAAAGCAAATCCTTGCAAAGACAGTGAAGCCAACAAAATGGATTGGTCAAGCAGGCTTGATGATGCTTTATGGGCCTATCGCACCGCTTCAAGACTCCCATAGGTATGTCCCCCTACCAACTTGTAAATGGGATGTCATGCCATTTTCGAGTAGAGCTAGAGCATAAGGCCATGTCTAAAGAAGTTGAATTTGGATTGGGGTGTCGCATCAAGTCAAATAGTGAATGACATGAATGAACTTTATGAGTTTCGCCTAAAAGCATATGAAAGTTCAGCCTTGTACAAGGAGAAGATGAAGAAGTATCATGATTAAGAGATTGAAAACCGTGAATTTGTTGTGCAACATCTGGCACTTTTATTCAACTCAAGGCAGTGATTGTTTCCTGGAAAGCTCAAGTCCAAGTGGACTGGGCCATTTCGAGTCACTCAAGTATTTCTACATGGAGCGGTCGAGCTCGAGAGTAAGGTTCAAATTGAATGGGAAAAGAATCATGGTCTACATGGGGAAGTCGGAGAGTGTCCAATAAGTGATAGAAGCCTACTATCTCGATGAAGTCTGCGTAATCAAGGTGCTTGGAAGGTAACCCAGGATGTACAATCTAGCCAACTATATGTTTTTCTTTTCGAGATAGGAGTTTTGTTCTTTGATTTTATTTTCTGGAACTTTTTAGATAGGTGTTTTATTTTTGTTAGCATTGGCTAGATATAGAATAGGGTCCGTGTCTAAAAAGTGTCCAGAAAATGTAAAAAGAAAGTGCTAATGGTTGCTACATATGCAGGGATGGAAGGCAAAATCAGCAGAAAAGCAGCTGTGCAGTGGTCTACGGACCCTGTTGATGGTCCGTTGGTCCATCCACGAACCGTGAGTGTCTATAGACCCCAGGTAAGTTTGTTTAATTTTCTAAGTGTCAGAGTGACCTACGGACCAGACCTACGGTCCATAGGTCGACCTATGGACTGTCGACAGGGTCTCGTGTGTCCAAAATTTGGGTTCTACCGACCCGACCCAAACTCCCTTTAAATAAAACCCTCTATTTCAAAACACTTCCCACGTCCATCTATTCCCCCCCCCCCCCAACCATTTTTCAACCTTCTAAATCCCCCTAATCACTCTTATAACTTCCATATCATCCCCCAATAAATCTCCCAAATCCCATAATTCC
Organism: Solanum stenotomum; assembly: GCF_019186545.1. Lineage (NCBI taxonomy): Eukaryota > Viridiplantae > Streptophyta > Magnoliopsida > Solanales > Solanaceae > Solanum > Solanum stenotomum. Next base: position 26,084,233 of record NC_064290.1, on the reverse strand, counting down.
CTTTTCTCTCCTAAATCAATCCCCACTTCTACTCTTTTTCCCCAACGATTCTAAAGTCCGGGTTTGGTTTCGAAAGGCTAGAAAAGGGTCACGCATATCATTGCAACACACACTCAACATTGGTGATTACTTGTAAGGTATACATATTTCTCCCAAACTTTGAATTACTTCACTGTTTCATTTGGAATCACATCGATGAACTTGACCTTGGGTTGTTAGTGTCATGTTTGAATGTTGAATTACAAGTTCGAATAATCCTTGGTATGATGGTATATGAGTGTGTAGCTAATTAAAACTAACTAAATTAGAGTAATAGATCGAATTGGAAGTTTTGACTTAGGATTCATAGGTTTCATTTTAATAATCTATTAACTTTTGTGAAATTTGAACCCTAAGGATGATTAACTACCAAATTTCATGTTCAAATGCATGTGTAGGCCTAATTTGTTTGTAATTGTTGAAAGTAAAGGCATGCAATTGTAACAAGTTCTAAAAATTGGCACATAACTGATCCACGAGACCCCATCCATGGATCGTAGGTCATTCTACGGACCATAGGTCGGGTCTGTGGTTTGTAGCAAACAAAATTTTCACTAAGTGTCTAACCACAGTATGGACTACGGTCTGTTGTTCCATCGAATGACCATTCCGCACATCCGTGGTTCCCACATAAAAGACACAATTTTGGGTCCTCTGACCTACAGAGGGGACCCCCGGACCTTCGTTCCATCGACGGACCGTCGGTACCCACCGTAGGTCGACAGTTCAGCTACTGTCCAAGAAATTTTTAATTTTTTTTGGTCCGACACTTGGTCTAAAATTATTCGATGACCACTATTACTCTAGTTTGGTACTAACGAAGCTTCCATAGGTACCCTGGCCCCGAAGCAAGCTCCGACCTACGCCGCCAAGGGAAAATCAAAATTTGTTAATCCTTCTTTTAGGATGATCGGTGAGGATACAGATGGGGAGTATGTTCCACCTCAATCCAGGACCTCCCCCACTTCTCTATGCACTACATAGAATAGAGCCTGGCAGGTGAGCTCCAACGTGGTCACTGCTCCCAGTCTGAAGAGAGGGGCCACATCGATCGGTTCACAGGATGACTCTGAGTCCCTATCCAACTCCGGTTCCAGCTCTAGTGGCAGTACCACCGTTTCTTCTGAGTCCGAGAGTATGGGCGAGATCCCAGTCCCCCCCAGTTATGAGCTTGCACTAGTTGCTACAGAGCCCAATAAATGGTGTGTGATGGGCCAGTACCAGATTTACACGGATGGTTGCATGCTGAATGAGCACGATAAGATAGCCAAAATAGTCACAGAGGAGCGTCGGGTTCTCACAGGAAGCCTCCACACCGCTCCAGTCATTCACGATCTTTTTTAGAGGCACAAGTGAGAGTGGATGGCACGGAGCTTAGGGTCCTATAGTGAGGACATAGTCCAGAGTTCTACGCTTCCTACGCTGCCGCGACTAGAGGATCCATCTCTAAGAGGGCAAAACCTGCAACTCAACCTCCCCTTGAGGCCATAATTGTACAGGGGTTCATAGTCGACATCTCCGAGACCACCCTCCGCAGGTTTATCTACGGCCCAAACTATACTCTACCCATCAATACAACAGAGTTCGACTATGGGATGAGTACCGTTCAGAGTGGGGAATTTAAGAGGAATGTCGATCACAAGGAGTCACTTTTGAGGTGGCTAGCACGTCACATTGCTGCAGATGGAGAGCGCGTAGATTGGGTCCGGACTTTGAGTTTGGGTATCAAGAAGGCGATGCCGAATTTTGCTGCTAAATTCTTATGGTTGCTGGTGCGAAATCGTGTGTCCACTACTCAGGCTGATAATGTGGCACATGGGACCTAGTAGTGATAGTTGCAGCAGTGGTTGCAGGCTTGGAGATAGATTTAACCCGCATCCTGATTGCGATTATTCATGAGAGTGCCTTCAAGGATACCACCAGCTTGCCCTTCCCGTGCCTTATCTTCCAGCTTTGTAGGGATACTGTTGTACCAGTATGGCATTGTGACCGGTTGCTTCAGGAAACCAAGACTCTTGATATCGGCCTTATTTGGGAAGGCTAAAGTAGCTGCACCTCGCAGGAAGCCACATGTTGAGGTGCCACCGTTGGGAGATGATCTTGTAGTAGATGTGAAGCAGATGCAAGTTGATGACCCTACCCCTCCAGCCACTACAGCGTATGCCTAGGCTCCTCTGTCTTCGGCCACCAGTCAGACCCCTAGCTTATTCATCGCCACTCACTCTTCAGGTTCCACCACCATCCCTCTAGCCCGAGTCCAAAATCTAGAGATGCAGATAGCCACCTTGCTTCAGTATATGAAGCCATGGATTAAATGATCCATAGAAGAGTCCGAGGTGAGGATAGAACAGATGATGGAGCAGAAGGTTCAGCCTGTTCATAAGTGCCTGGATACCTTTAAGTTGCGAGTATTAGAGAGGCCTGCCCCGACAGTTGATGTGTGGACCTTCCAACATGAGTTGGCTAGACTCCATGCTGATGTTGATGCACTCCTAGCCCTCTAGAGTTTGAGCCATAGTTTACCCCTGCGGCATCGATTGATGAGGTGGTGTTCACTTCCGTATTCGTTGAAGATATGCCGCCATTAGATTTTTCTCGTGCTGCTGCGAAGTACTCTCGTTTCGATCGTACTTCTGATAATGCTGAGGCCCAAAGATTAAAAAAGAAAGAGCCCCAACAGTTTGATGAGGCCACGAGGGTTTCGTTACTAGATGAGGAGATGAGACAACAGTGGGCCAGGGAGATAGGTGTTGGCTCATCCAGAGGTGTGAGCACTATTGAGGGTGCTGTGAGAATTGATATAAACACTACTGAGAGTGCTGGGATAATAGATGGGAGTGCTCCTAAAGGCGTTTAGAGTGTTGATCCAGCGGGCCCTTGGAAATCGGACCCACCTATTTTTTAAGAAGTCTTCGGTGCATTTGCGCCACAGGTTTGCTTCACCTTCATCCTACGTTTTATATTTTTTCTTTCTATGCATTGAGGGCAATTCCACCTTATTTTGTTGGGGTTGGGGTAAATGGATTGAAGTGTTAGGGTGAAGTCTGAGTAACCTAACTCAGAATCCTCCATTGGGGTTTTCTTGCCTGTGTTCTTTCCCCCCAAAGGACTGTTTACTTTTATGTTGAACCGACATGTTTAGGATTTTATGTGTAAAAGTAACTTGAAGAATAAAAAGCATGATGGCATAATGAGCATAAAATTGATACCCGTCCAAAACTTATGAAATGTGCTAGATCTATAGTCTTGATGAGTTGAATATGTTGGATCTTAATATGACACGATAAAGAACCACTTTGACCTCATGACTTATGGTAAAACTAGGACTGGGTAATCTAACAATCTAATAATGAAACAATATGCCAAGAGTGTGAGAAAAGTTGAATGTTCAGACAGTATGTGCCAATCTAGAACTTTCTCCGTTGGTCCTGCTAAGATAATCCAGGCTAGAAGTTGGGAAGTGATCATAGGCCCTTGTTCAAATTAGTCCACTAAAGCCTAAAATGATCCAACCAAATGAAATCGATGTTCCCTTAAATGTTTGAGCCTAAGAGCGACCACTTCTTTCAATTCACCTAACTCACCTTCCCTAAAATAATTGTTTTCAGCCTGGTACCTCCTTGGACATGTGCACCTGGACTTAGGCCAAAAGCCTAATTTGCGGGTGGCTAATGCAAAAAGTTACCTTGATCTTGGCCTTGGTCCGACATCGAATATTGTGCACCTCAACTAATGCAAAATACATAAGTTGAGGGTGGCTATGAAAGAGGAAACTGCAAAAAGGGTATGAAAAGAGTTATGTGTCGAAGAGAGAAAAAGAAAAGATAAAAGAAGATGTGACTTTGTGCAAAAGAAGCAAAAAGATGATAAACAAAAGTGCTGAAAGAAATAAAGAAAAATAAAGTGAAAGAAAAACAAGAAAGTGAGAAATAAGAGCCATAAAGTAAAAAGTCACATCTATGTTGAAAAGAGTCAAGGGAAAGAAAGTAAAATGAATGGATGTCAAAAATAGGTTGAGAAAAGAGGTAAAAAGCCAAATGGGGGATTTGAGGGAATAAATAGAAATGTGATTTTCTTAAGTATGAATGGTTGGTTCTACACAAGTGTCATTTTCTGACACCCCGGAATTTAGTAGGATAAACTAGAGCCTTGTGTTAGGGTTCTAGAGTTTGATATGAGGGTTAGAGTCATAAGTAACACTTTTCGTACTTAGAATGAGGGTTTTAGGGGTTGAACGTCAAGTTACGTGTTACACCCCATAATTTAGTAGACTATCTAGAGTTTAATGGAGGGTTACAAGGGCAAGTGCCAAGGCAAAAGGGGAAAAGCCTAAGACAAAGGCCAAGGATGCCCCAACCTAGGCAAAGCACTGCCCATAGTTCACGGCCATCACCACGACCAGTGGTCTTGACCACGTTTCGTGGGAGGCTTCGTGAAGGTGTCTTAGCATTGTGGGAGGCCAATCCTTGTTTCCAAGCCACTGGACCATGAGAGCCACTTCACAGCCGCTGGTCTTGACCACGGTTCGTAGGAAGGCTTGCGATCATGCCTGATCATTGTGGAGGCCAAGACATGCTAGCCAAGACACTTCCTAAGGACCACGGCCAGTGGTCTTGACCGCAGCTCGTGAGCCTTGTTGTGGTGTCTGGCACCATGGCTGCCTAGTGAAGGTTAAATTAAGAAATTCCTTTTTAGTTTGTTTTAAGTGGGGGTCGTTTTCTTTGGACTTTATACAACTATATAAACTATTTTAAGTCATAAACCACCCCAACTAAGTCATTAATTCCAAAATCCCAAAAGATCCCAAAGTTTTTCTACACAATATTTCTCTCTCTAAAACTCCATAGAAGAAGAACAAGGAGGTGAAGTCTAGGGTTGAAGGGGGTGTCTTTTCCACTCAATTTAGTGGATATTCTTCAATAAGGTATGATAGCTTTTCATCTATCGGTAGACTTCACCTATAGAGCCCCTTAAAAGTTCAATTTAAAAAAAACTAGTGATTTCCCCAAAAGTGAGAGTTTGACTTCAATCTTGTGGGTTCTTTACAAAAATGTTTTTAATGGTTGATTTATGCTGGATTTTGATTGAATTGATGAATTATTGTTGTTTTATGATGAATTTCCGCAACAACCCATGAAATCCCTAATTTTCCTAATTTGTATCTTAAAGTGTGGTATTGTTATGTGTTGGTCCAATTGAGTAGATAATAATTGTTCATGGTGTAATTACATGATTTTAGTATGATTATACATGTAGTCTTTATTAACCTAAGATTCTAGGGTGAAATTGATATAGTTAGTGTTATGCCATGATAGAGGTAATTGAGGGCTTAGATATGACTTTCTAAGATTGATGTACTCCTTTATGAATTGTCTTAGATTAAAGCATCTAGATATGAATTTCTTAAAAGTAAAACCTGTAGACATAAATTGATTAGATTAGGGCTTATATGATGGATCATGGTTGAGTAGTATTGAGATTGAGTTTACATGTTATTATATGGTTATAATTGGTTAAGAATGAAGCATGTGTTGGATTACCTTGAAAACTAGGTATACATGATGACGATGTGAGGTATTGCTTGATAGTAAAGCTTGTAGTATGAAAATGATTTCTAAGGCTTTAAGGGTAAAAAATAATATGAATGAGCTAGGAATGTTAAGGCTTTAAAAGGGAAGCTACTATGTATGTTGAATTGTATATGAAATTATTTTGGAAGGACTTTACCCACATGACCTATATTATGAGTACATGAGATTGTGCATGTAGTAATTGAACTACTTGAATTATGATTATATCTATGTCTAATACGATGAATTTTAGATGTGTACATTTAATGTGACCTCTGATACTTTTATGCCAGCTATGAGAATTATGCATGATTGTGATATTATGTACATGCTGTATGAACACTTTGAGAGTGAAGTGTCTATGATGATAATATTGTGGGTGTGTCATTGAAAGGACATCTCACACACACACTTCATGTATGAACATGACTATGATGTAACTAAGGTGTTGTTGAAAGGATTGAGTGTTACGACATTCTTCCATAAACATGAACTTAAGTTAAGATTTAAAATGAACTTAATAGGAATTATGCCTAGCACCGAGGGGATATGAATATGAGATGGAAGCTTTTACAGCAATTGTCCGTCTTCCCTATGGGTTCGTTTACGCCAGTAGTTCGGGTTCCCAAAACAGTTATCTCATGAGATGGAAACCTTCTACACCAGAAGTCCAGGTTTGTAGAAGCAATCTCCCTATCCCGTAACTATGTTCCCACATAGGTTTTTATCTAGTGAATCCACCGAAGCTAATAAACTTCAGTTCTACCTTAGGCAAGTATGACACCTCTTTTCGGTGTGAGGCAGTACACCGGATTCCATGTAGTTCACATGGTCTATGTCAATTAAGGCTATTTACCTCCATGAATAAGAACATGAGTTATGTGCTATGGTTCTCAAGAGGTTCTACTTAGTGTGAGTGGGGGTATGCGACTTCATTCATGTATTGCACAAGTAGGCTTTTAGAGTGGTCGTGGTGTATTTCTCTTATACTATGATGATTTATGAATTAATATATGCTTTATATGGATTGTTTCGATGAATGGGTTTCCTTGATATGAGTTATTGAATATAAATTTTTCCTTTTCTATGAGTATTAACTATGGATGAGATCAAAGCATGACAAGCATGAGCATGGTGGCCGAAAAGTGGTACTTAGTGTATATGGGATTATGGATCTTATCTATGCATTGGACAAGTATAACTTAGGGTTACTTATGTGATGGTTCTATAATGATGAGGATGATCTTAGTATTTAACTATGTATGTGAACAATGTCTTATGATGATTGATGTTTGCATTATGTCTATGTTGGAGACTATGCTTGTGAATATGTTGATATCCTTTATGCTATGATGAACTATACATGAGTTGTCTTATGAGTTACGTTTTCCAACTATTTCAAAGAGATGTTCAAAATTGGCATATAGCATGGTTTCAACTAAAATATCCCTTTTAGCATGTTTTAAATATTTTTATACATGGATATCACACTTAGTGCATTTTTGTACTAACCCATATTTCCTATATTTTCCTACAACTCTAGGGTCCAGTTCTTAAGGCGATCTTGTATTGGTTAGAGCTTGGAATTGGTCATTCTCCTAGCGTATGGTGAGTCCTCAAGATTCGAGGTCATACGAGTCATTTGAGTTTCTTTTCTCGTTATTTCATTTCAGACTATATTGTAATGGTTGTGTCCCTATTTGATTCAAGGATAGTATTAGATGGCTAATTGAGACAAGTTGGACTTCCGCTTTACTTTTATAAGAGACTTCAATTGTATGGATAAAGTTTTAAATTTCGTATCAATTCTTTAATCCTATGTTATGATATGCTAAGGGCTTGTATAAGACCCCCTTCGGGGGTCGAGTACACCGTGCTACATCAAGGGGGTACCCCTGGGTCGTGACAAATTTGGTAATCAGAGCACAAGGGTTAGAATGATTCTAGGATGATGTCTCATAAGCCACGTCGAGTAGATTCTTGTTAATGAGTGTGAAGCGCGCCGCATTTATGAATGAGAGGCCACAAGATGCTTAGAAATTCCAGTTCTTCATTACTCTTAAGTCGTGTGATCGTGTTTAACTTTATAGGGTATTTTTTCTAATCCTTATCCGGTGGTCTACAAGACATGACTACTGAAGGAGTTTTCACCAGTGGATTTGAAAGAGACAATGTTGATCAAGGAGATCCTCCTCAAGCTCCAGATGACTTAATGTCTAATGAGAAGATTAGGCATGGTTTTCAAATGTTGACTCAAGTCTGGATAGAATCTTCAAAATTCTATGGGTCAAAGTGGAGGAAGATCCTCAAGAGTTTATATAAGGTGTTGAATTTTATGGGAGTGACTGGTAGAAAAGGCGGAATAGGTTTTATGATGACAATTCCTCTCAAGAATGGTTTTATGGACAAAGCTCTTCTAAGTTTCCCCCAAAGTTTAACCAAAAGAGGGTGTCTACCCCTATGTCTCAAGGAGTGACTGGTATTGGAACTTATGTGATTAAGCCTGCTTGTGCTAGTAGTGGAAAAAGGCGTGATGGTAAGTGTCTAGCCGGCATGAAGGACTGCTATGGTTGTGGTAATATTGGTCACATAATGAGAGATTTCCCGGTGCTTAGGGCTAGAAGAAGATAGAGGAAGCAAGCTCCTCTAAGTGGTTCGGGTACTAGTACTCCAAGGCAAGGTAAGTTTTACACACTCCGGTCTAGAAGTAACTTAGAAGGCTCTCCGGATGAAGGTACCGGTACGTTAAAAGTTTTTCTTAGTAATGTGTATGCTTTGTTGGATCCCGGTACTACCTTTTCTTTTGTGATGCCTTGTGTGGCAATGAGGTTTGATGTTCCCCCGAAAGAGTTATTAGAACCTTTTTCGGTTCCTATCCCGGTTGATGATTTTGTGGTGGCTAACAAGGTTTATAGAAAATGTCCCATTTCTTGTCCCATAGAGTTACTCTTGTTGACTTGGTATAACTTGACATGTTAGGCTTTGATGTTAGCTTTGGTAGGGTTTTGATGCATGGTTGGTAGACCTCTATTGGTTTTAGAACCCGGTAAGGTTATTATGAGTTTTGGTGATGATATGGGATTGTTTGAAAGGAGTAGTATTAGATGTCTTAGTAGGGGGATTACTCCCAAGGGTGAAGATGGTATGCTTAGATAGAAATATTTATTGAGATTCCCGATATCCTCATCTCCTTCTTCTATTCCTATTCTAGCTTGAGACCAAGAGTTCCTTTTTGGGCTTGTTTTATGTTTTGGGAGTCATGTGCGGTTTAGAAATTTCCATGATCTCCTTATGTTATGCATGTCCTTGAGAAGTTCATGATTTGTAAGAAATGAGTTATTTTCATGATTTATGTGTTTCTCATGTTGTTGTGCATTTAGTAAGAATGGCCTATATACTTCATGAGACGAGTTGATGAACATGCCTTAATATGCTTTTGAAGAGTAATTGCAAAATTGGCTTCATGTTAATGTGTTGAGCATGCTTTGAGTTAGAGAAGGTAGTACCTCCAATGAATTTGACAAAAGTTGAAGTTTTCATGCATAATGGGTTGTTAGATTTAGTTCCTACTCCCTTTTGTTGCATTGATCATTTTGAGATGGAGTTGATGTTTCCTCCTTTTGAATTGTACATTATTTTAAATGTGTTGCATGAATGATGGGCTGCTAAGTCTAGAGTCGTTTCCTTTAAAAAGTATGTAGAAATGTCATTCGAGGACGAATGTTCCCAAGGGGGAGATAATTTAGTAGGTTAAACTAGAGCCTTGTGTTAGGGTTCTAGAGTTTGGAATGAGGTTAGAGTCGTAAGTAAGACTTCTTGTACATAGAATGAGGGGTTTAGGGCTCGAACGTCAATGTACGTGTTACACCCAGTAGTTTAGTAGACCATATATATTTTAATGGAGGGTTAAAAGGGATAGTGCCAAGGCAAAAGGGGCAAAGCTGAAGCCAAAGGCCAAGGCTGCCCCAACCTTGGAAAAGCACTGCCCGAAGTTCACGGCCATCACCACGACCAGTTGTCTTGACCACGGTTCGTAGGAAGCCTCGTGAAGGTGACTTTGCATTTTGGGAGGCAAGTCCTTGTGTCCAAGCCACTGGACCATGGACCACGAGCCACTTCACGGCCAGTGGTCTTGACCATGCATCGTGGGAAGGCCCGTGGTCATGCCTTAGCCTTGTGGAGGCCAAGACACACTAGCCAAGACACTTCTTAAGGACTACGGCCTGTGGTCTTGACCACGGCTTGTGAGCACTGGCGTGGTGCCTTGCACTATGGCTACCTAGTGGAGGTTAAATTAGGAAATTCCTTTTTAGTTAGTTTTAAGTGGGGGTCATTTTCTATGGACTTTATACACCTATATAAACTATTTTAAGACATAAACCACCCCAACTAAGTCATTAATTCCAAAACACCAAAATATCCCAAAGTTCTTCTAGAACATATTTCTCTCTCTAAAACTCCATAGAAGAAGAAGAAGAAGGAGGTGAAGTCTAGGGTTGAAGGGGGTGTATTTTCCACTCAATTTTGTGGAGATTATTCAATAAGGTATGGTATCCTTTTATCTATGGGTAGCCTTCACCCATAGAGCCCCTTCAAAGTTCAATTTCAAAAAAACTATTGTTTTCCCCAAAAGTGAGAGTTTGACTTCTATCGTGTGGGTTCTTTCCAAAACTATTTCAATGGTTGATTTATGATCTATGATTGAATTGATGAATTATTGATGATTTATGATGAATTCCCCCAATAACCCATGATATCTCTAATTTTTTCAATTTGGATCTTAAAGTGTGGTATTGTTATATGTTGGTCCAATTGAGTAGATAATAATTGTTCATGGTGTAATTACATGATTTTTGTATGATTATACATGTATTCTTCATTAACCTAAAATTCTAGGGCGAAATTGATAGCGTCAGTGTTATGCCATGAAAGAGGGAAATGAGGGCTTAGATGTGACCTTCTAAGATTATTGAATGATGAGTCTACAAATTGGACTCATTTAAGGCTATGTTTTGATAGGATAAGTGTCCTCAAATGCATATTTTGTCTCTTTCATAGTGGACAGAACTTAGCAAAAAGGGATAAAAGCAGCTGCATGAACGAAGAAATGAAGATCTGAGAATCGCCGAACACATTTGGCGACTCACCAAAAGGTCTTACCTTCGCCTTTTGTTCCAGTGTGTTAAGCCCTGAAAGAAAGGATCAAATCGGCGGTGAAAAGGAGCAGTTGACATGTCGCCGAGCAGTTTCTCAAAGAAGTCCTACGTCGCCCAATGATCCAAATACGACGATGTTGAAGGATAGAAAAAGACGACGACGAAACCTACCAAAGGGCGGATCGCCGAGTTGATCTGTGATCTCGACTAACGGCGCCGAATGATCCGCTGCAGCACAAATTTTTAAAAACTATAAATACTCTTTGAGAATTGTAGCTTAATATCAAAATTTTTATATACAGTTTTTGACATAGAATTTTGAGTTCTAAGTTTGGAGAGGGTTTTGAAGAACTTCAAGGTTCAAAGGGTTTCAACTGTAAGAAATAAGACATGGGTCTTGTGGATTCTTCACTCTTGGCTTGTTTTGAGACTTAAATCTTCAAACCCATTTGATTGCAAACTCATATTGGTATAATTTTCTATCTCTTTTACATGTCTAGCTAAGACCCCAATTCTTGGGGTGTAATTTTATGAATATGGGTTAGATTATTTGTTGGGTCTTGCTTGTTGATAATTTATTTGTTGTTTAGATGTGATTTCATTTAGTAGTTGTGGGGGAACTTAATGAAATTGTAGTTGCAAATATGATTTCACCTTTGTGTTTTCGGTTTGCTCGAGAGACAAGTCGTAAAACTAAGACTACTAAATTGACGGTCAGTGGGAGTGGGTCGACATGAGGTTCAGCTCGAGAGAGTGAACCCTAGTCCTTCTCCCACACACTCAGCTCGTGCGAGCGAGTGGGCTAAGGTGGAGGTTGTTCTTCATGCGGCAAGTGGTTGTCCGTGGGGAACCCATTTGATTCGGGGTAAGTTACTCGGGAGAGAATTTACCCCCACTATAGTCTAGCCTAGTCACAAATATTCAATGGATTTATTATCAAAAGCATGTACTCAATAGTTTAGTCTGTCCAGTATTCCTATCACATCCCAAGAATCCCATCTCCTTGAGTAGTACTCTTTGCATTTTAGTTGTTTTCATTTATTTGTGACAAACCGCCATTGATAATTGACGCTTGCGTTACCCCTTAATTTTAACAGGTTTATATTCGATAATGTATTTAGCTCTAACTAATTAGAACTTAATTTAATTTTTCTATTAATTTTCATGCCCACTCCCTTGGATCTCGACCCCAACCCTTGGTTGGATTACTATACTATTGTCTGATTGTAGACACTTGCATTGGAAGTTGTGTCTTGATTACACAAATATCAAAATTGTACCGCTGCCGGGGAGTGGTGTTAGTTGACAATTTTTAGATTAGTAGAATTTTTGTTCTTTTTAGTTGTAGTTCAGTTACTTAATTTTCAGTTTTGTTTCTATTGTTTATGTTGAAAACAAAGAGCATGAGTGTTAATGATAGCAACGGCAGCCAGATGGGCCACCAAGACGACATCGAAAATCTCGACGATGTCCAAGAGACCAACATTAAGGACCCCTATCTAATGGGAGGTATTGGGGCCATCTGTTTACCTCCAGCCGAGGGAAATTCAGCGTTCCACATAACGAGCACTATGTTGCAGCTCTTGCAACTAAAGGGACTTTTCAGTGGATTGGCTCATGAGGATCCTCACGAACATCTTTGAAACTTCGTGGATGTGTGTGGACTATTCTCTTTCAAAACATTTCTAAGAAGTTAGTTCGATTAAGGCTATTCCTTTTCTCGTTAATGGGAGAGGCGTGCAAGTGGCTGGTGGAGTTGCCTCGCGAATCCATCACTTCTTGGGAGGAATCGGTAACCGCATTTAATGTGCGATTTTTACCTCATTAGAAGATGATGACTCTTCGGGATAATATCTGATGTTTGCATAATCAAGACACAACTTCCAATGCAATTGTCTTTGATCGTACAATAGTTTAGTAACCCAACCAAGGGTTGGGATCGCCCCAAGAGAATGGTTTTGAGAATTTATAGAAAAATAAAATTTAGTTCTAACTAGTCGTAGATAAAGACATTAACGAGTAAAAACTTTGTAAATTAAAGAGGGGACACAAACGTGTCAATTAACAATGGGGGGTTTTTTCACTAGTAAGTAAAAATAGCGAAATAAACAAGGGTTTCTAAGCAATAAGAGGGGATCCTTGGGATGTGACGGGAATAATTGTTAAGCTATATTAGTGGGTACATGCTTTCAATAGAAGATTCATAGAATAATTTTGACTAGGCTAATCTTTAAGGGGGTTAAGCTCTCTCTCGAGCAACTTACCCCGTTTCAAATGCGTTCCTCTCAGACACCCATTTGCCGCATGAAGACCAGCCTACGCCTTAACCCACTCACTCTCTCGAGCTGAGTGTGTGGACATGGGACTAGGGTTCATTCTCTCGAGCTGAACCTCATGTCGACCCACTCACACTGCCATCAATCTAGTAGTCTTAGTTTTCTGACCTCTCTCTCCCGAAAGCCAAAAACACATAAATAAACTTGTATTTGCAACTACAAATTCATTAAATTCATCCACAACCAGTAAACAAAATCACAATTAAACTATGATTAAACTATAAGCAAGCAAGACCAAACAAATATCTTAACCCATATTTGCTAAATCACACTCCAAGAATTGAGATTTTTGCCACACATCAAGCGATAAAAATTTATACCTAAATGAGTTTGCATTCAAATGAGTATGAAGATTTAAGTCTTCTTACAGGCAAAGAATGAAGAATTCGAGAGACCCAAGTCCAAATCCTTGGAAATGAAACCCTCTTTTTCTTCAAGTCTTCAGAACACTCAAAAAGTACTATTCTATATGAAAATTAAAATAATTGTTCCATACTAAAACTAAAACTCTAACTAGTATTTATAGTTATCACAGATTTGTGCTGTAGCGGATCGTTGGGTGTCATTAGTCGGAATCGTTCATCAACTCGGCGATTCGCCCTTTGGTGTAGTTCGTCGCTGTCTCGCACCAGCCTTCAACATCGTCGTGCTCTGGTTCATTGGGTGGCATGGAACTGCTACGCAGAACTGCTCGGCGATGCGCCGACTGCTCCCTATTTCTGCCGACTTGATCCTTTTCTTTAGGGCACAACACACTAGTAGAAAAGGTGAATTAAGACCCTTCGCCGACTCACCAAGTGGACTCGGCGATCCTCAGGCCTTCATTTTTTCGTTCTTTTCAACCTTTTTGTTACTTTTTGCGACGTAGTTTCCATTCTTTCCTTAAAACTTCAAATACGTGAAACTTAAGGGTTTTCATCAGATATTGTGATAAGATAAACATTTGAGGACACAATTTCTATTAAAATATATCCCTGAATGAGTCCAATTTTTGGACTCATCAACAACCCCAACTTAAAATTTTTCTTGTCCTCAAGCAAACTCAAGCTCAGCCGTTCAAAAAGGGTGTCTCGAACAGTGCTACACAAGATTCAATCATGAGTGCACACAAAAAAACTCTATTTACTTATGCAAAGATCAAATGTGTACTCAAACATACAAGTTGTCACTCACCAATATCAACGAATCTCATGCTCACAATACTTGCTTCAAATGCAAGTTCAAGCTCAACTATAGTGTTCAAATGCCCTCACACAAAGAATGATTCCATATTCACACAATGGTTTCACAATTTAAATCTTTGGAATTAGATGCAACGCTCACACTAACAAAGAAGAACATAATGTATAATTTCACCCATAGGTTTGCCCTTATTTTCCAATCAACATTTGTTTCACCTCACTCAAGATCAAAAAGGTCTTTTCAAGGATTGTAATGGGGCTGAGTGCAAAGGTGTGGTCATTCAGGCTCAGTGACTTTCATCCTCATGAAATGTGGTGGTCTCAACACTTATTTTCCTTTTTCGTTCATCATTTTCATTAGTGAATAATAGGTCATCCTATTATTCGCTTCCCATGAATTGTTAGAAAACACCATTTCTTTTGTAGTTTATTCAACAAATTTCTTTTTCATTCTTTTTCTTTTTCTTTTCTATCCTTTCTTTTCTTTCTTTTTTATATGGAGGGGTTCCATTTTTCTCAAAATCATGGGTAAGAGGAGACTTTCCTTGCACTTCTTGACTTGCCCCTATCTTTTCAACACACCCCCAACTTAGGGGGTGTGGCCTAAGTTGGCTATTCAACTAACCACAACTTCATGAGGATTATGGGTAATAGATTAAGAAAGGTCTAGTTTTCATCAAGTTTCTTCCAAAGAAAAGGGAAAGGCTCGAAGGGTGTTCAAAAGCGCTTCACACACTCACAGGGTGAGTCACAAAAGAGGTATATGTCAAATTGTCTCACACGCGTAGAAGTTGCCTAAGATCATATCAAGAGATAGCATCACTTAGTTCACCGAACCAACGGGGCAAATTCTAGGATTTATTATGCATAGTTCACATGTAAGCTCATCACACTAGGCATTAACACTATAAGTTAAACAAGGCTCCACACTTTCTCTAGTGTGCAATGATCATCACAAGATAATCAATTTGATACAAGGCTAATCATAACAAGATGCAAAGAGTTAACATATTGTCTATGCAACTTCATTTGGCCTCATCGTAGCGGCGCATTCATGTTTGTTCGATTGAGAGCACTATTCAAGTCATCAGTATTGATTGGAACAGAGACTCAAATTTTTGCAAAAGAATAGCCACATTCAAGAGCAGATAAAGGGTTGCAAAAAAGTGTGAAAAATTCAATTTTTTTTGGAAAGGGTCCAAATCAGTTTGCAATTTAAAATAAAAGGAGCCAAAGCTCAATCAACCATAGTAATAGATAAAACACAATTTTAAAGAAAACAACCCAAATATATACACAAATCATCAAATAGCACACAAAGGTGGGCCTCACCCTAACACAAAAATAAATCATTTTTCCTCAAATGCAATTAACACATAATCCAAAATGTAAAAAAAAGAAAGACAGAGAGGGAGGTAAAGCGTTGATCCTGGCTAATCGGTTGCTCCATCTGTCTAGGCTTCAGTACCTAGAGTGACCTCCAGAAGGACCAACTTTATTAGATCTAGCAGCAGGAACTTTTGCCAAGCAATCCTACACAACAACATCTATCACAATTTCTTCAGACTCGACTACGTCGTCCGCTGCAGCTTTCTCAAGCATCTCTTCTTCAGACTCTCCCTCTAATTCAGGATCAACTGTATGTTCCATTCCATCCCCATGTCTTGTGGTTGTCTAATGCATTTCGGGCACTTCTGGAATTTTCACTGTTCCAAAGATCATGGACATATTGGTGGACTTTAGGCAGTCCACATCTTTCTTCAATTCTGCAATGGCGGCCTTTAAGGCTCTTACCTCTTCTGTGGCTCTTTGGTTGCGCTTAAACACTGCTATCATGGCCGCTAGAGCATCAATAGTAGTGCTTAGTGGTTTCACAAAATCATCAAGGGCATCCTAAATCATGCCCGGAATGGAGCTTTCTATGTTGGCAGCCCGATAATTAGCAGATTGGGCAAGCTGTCCCATCCTGATCAAGGATGCCTGAGTGATCGACCCACAGGAGGAAACGACAGCAGTAGGTCTGGGTGGTAATGAACCAGTAGAGGGACCTGGAGGGTCAGCATGAGTGGTAATCACATCAAATATACCTAAAGGCCCAGGGGCCAGAGTTGGCAAAGATGCCTCTATAGGTATAGATCAAGTGGCAACAACTTCCTTCTATTTCTTTTCCGCTTGGTCCTTAAGATATTTGGCTTCGATCTTTCAGATATTGGTGGAGGCGGTGGAAACCAATTCCACATCCTTCTTTGCATCTCTAGGCACCCGAGCTATTTTGCACAATGCAATGATTAATATCGGGAAAGGGAGAGATGTCTGGCTTTGCTTTGCATGCATATGGATCTCAAAAGCAATGATCATCCTTATATTTATCCTGGTTTTCTGTATGATGCACCCAAGATAAGCTACCTTGGCAAGGCGAAATATTGATTTATTTTGGGATAGCATAATTGTACTGCTGATGAACCCAAACTAGTATCTTGCAGCTACGTTCAGATCCTGCTTTTCAATCGAAACACCTTCTGCTAACCATTTCAGAGCATTAGCATCTAAGATTAGCGGGGATAACCACTTTTTCAATGCATCCTGCTTCTCTGTTCTGATCAAGTGCTGGCAGTGATCATTAATTTTTGTCAGACATACCCAAGGCTGTGTTGATAGCCTCACTGTCACAAACTACCTTTGTTCCTCTGACAACCACATAGTCAACTTCTTTGAAAGACGATACCAGCCTCTTCCGTTGAGGTACCAATGCATTGTAGAATTCTCTGGCCCAACTTGGTATATATGAATCACGGGGTTTTGTGAAGATTTGGAATTTGTGATATTTCAGGCACTCTATTATCTCAGAGTTCCTATCAATTACCCCGTCTATGGACAATCGTTTTTCATTATTGATTGTTCTCAACCCTCAGACTTTAATCTATTCATTGATTTATGTAGGGGGGCCTTGTACTGGGGGTGCCAATACTATTTCCTGCTCTGGAACTGGAGGAGTCGGAGTGCTGGATCGAGGATTTCTGATCCGAGATGGGTCGTTTAGCTTTTTAGATCGTAACTCGTTCCTCTGTGCTTCTATCAGTTCATCTTCATCTGAACCCATACTCTCACTATCATATGTTCTTGGGTCATTGGTGTAAAACTAGTACTATTGGAGCTTGCATCTAATAGCTCAATGGTTTTGTCCTTGCCCTTGCCTTGCCCACCAGTTTTGGAAAGTTTAGTGGCCTTGTTCTTGGATGCAGTTGTATCCTCATTGAGTGTGATCCCTTTTTATTTGCCTCGGGGTGGTGTGTTGCTACCTATTTTGTTAGGTTTAGTCATATCTGCAAAAGATTAGAAAGAGACAAGAGAGAAATCAAGTAGAAGCACAGGCAATCTTCTACAGGAAAACTCACAAAGTGGATTGGCGAGTCGCCGAACCTCTTTGGCAAGCTAACTCGGGCTTGCCGAAAGGATTTGCTTCAAATCATAGAAAGTCGGTGATGGGAATATATTTTTTCGGCAAATCGCCGACTACTTTCAGTGACCAAGGGTTTGTCCGCCGATAGTTATAGTACATAAGGGTCTCATGGGTGCAACCAATGAGCGATAAAGAGTGCTTTTGGTGATTCGCCGCGTGCCTTCTGCAAAGGCAGGCATCTCGCCAAAAGTTACAGACTCAAACCACAAACTTGACAAGAAATTAAACACGTGATGAAGAAAATAGATGAACCGCCGAGTGATTCGGCAAGCTTGACTCAGCTCGCCAAATGACCCAATGTACCCATTTTCTATCCACCTTCTCGAATTCAATCCCGCAAACCCAGAAAATAAAATCAAAGAATACATTAACAAAATTCAAACAAGACCCTCACTACCCATGCCCCGGGATACCCACATTTCTCCTGGATTTGCCAAATTTGGCCATTTGATGATATTTGGTCTTAAGAGTGGTGTCCCCTGCTCTATCATTGAGCAGTTCTCGTTGTTTAGCACAAGCAATGGCTACTCGGATTTCACCCAATTAATCGAAATAGCATGCAAGCATAACCCAATACAATTTTACTCATTTAAAAACACACAAGTTATGAGCATTTGACTATCAAATCAATACGGGTAAGATTTTCAGATTTAAGTAGGCATTTAAGCATTCTAATCCTATCAGAGAGGCCCAACACACATCAACAAGATACAATCATTGCAACAGAGTACAAACTATTCGAAAATAAAATTGGGGTTCAGAGAATTGACCTTTTGTGCCGATTAAAATGTGATTGAAAAGCTAGGTAGAAAAGAAATCTAATTTCGAGCACAAATCAACTAACCAAAATACTATTATAATGCTAAAATAGGGGAAATACTACCTTGGTGTGAGTTTATGAAGATTAAGAGCAAGGGAAAGTGAGGGATTTCAAATTCTAGGACTTTTGGCCATTATAAACTGTCCAGTTCATGCCCATTCGGCAATATTAGTCACACTCGCCGATCCAATCGGCGACACACCAAGTGGTCATTTGGCTTGCCGATTTTTACAGAGCCTTCAGTCAAAGTGAGTGTCCAAACAACGGTCTTCATCGTGATCGCCAACCTGTTCGGTGATTCGCTGAATTGAACTATTAACTCGCCAAATGCAATTTAACCAACTCTCCACACTTTAACTTGTACATTGTTGACACCCAATTTTGACCGACCTTTAACCCTTTTTGGGAATGCTATTCGATTAAATACGTATTTTTAAATATATATCGAGTTTTAAAATTTTAATCGATTTTTTCTAAAAAATCATATTTAGTATGCATGCTTTTATAAGAATTATTGTAAATATTATTAAAATGTTTAAAATTAGTAGTAAAACTCGAAATATTTTAAATTCTTTAAAAAGTTAAGTAATTTTAACTATAGTATTTTGTAGTACTTTAATTGAATAGCATTTCCTTAAACTTCCTAAATTATTTAAATCATAGCCCACCCTAGTCCAATTTATTTAATTCGTAGCCCTCTTCTTATGCAATTTCACTTTTCAAGTGTAGCATATTATTTCAATTTGGTTGCAATTCTAGCCATTTATTTCATTACAATTATAACCAAATTCGGACCAAAGTCAATCCAAAACTCATACCTCATATTTTAATCCTAACCATTGATCTCCTTTATTTAATCTCAACCTTCCATTTCTTTTGAAATAGATGGTCCGGATGCACCCAAACCCTCCTTTCCTATTTCAACTAAAAAGACCCCAACCCTAAAACGATTTTCACTCTATGCTTCCTCTCCAACTCTCAAGCCGCCGCCCCCTCTCTCTTTTCTTATCCGGCGGAGGAGCAGCAGCAACCAGCAGGCGCTGGCCGCCTCCGTTCCTTTTTGGTGGACAACAGCTCGACGAGGCAGTCCGACAGCGCTACGGAGGTAGCGAGGCAGCAACAGCCTGCTCTTTCCCTTCATTTCTTCGGTGAGCAGCAGTGGCGGACACCAGCCAACCAACAGCTCCAGCCGACTCTAACCAGTAGCCAGGCAAACCAGTGCAGGCAGCAGCGCCGATCAGCAACCATCTTCTGGCGAAGAGAGCAGCAGCGACCAGCGAGGAGAAACAACAGCCAATGAAAACTCCGGCGAAAACCAGAAACTCCGGCCAGCAGTTGTTGGTAACGTGTATCAGCTCTTTATTTTAGTTGCAAAACAAATCCGTCCAGTTTTTTTAAAATTATTAATCATCCCATAATATTTTTAACTGCTCGTTTTCGATCTGCTCGTGATTTCTCTGTAGAAATTTTATGCATGTTTACTTTACATAAAAATTACTAAGTGTTATGAAGTTCATCTTAGCATGAACTATATGGGTATCTTAAGCATGCTTTCTGTGTGATTTTCTAATTTCTTGAAATTGATCTAGAATGTCAACATACCTCTACGTTATCTTATATTAGCATATCTTTGATTTTAGAGTCATTGGATTTACTAATTCTTGATTTTGCTAAGTTAATTGATAAATGACAGCTTTTCCCAATTCTTTTGCTAATTATTTAGTTTGAAAGTATTCCCTTAATTGATTCGGCTTACTGTGGAAATTGCATTGACTTTTGGTATGTTTCTTAATCTATATTCTAATAGAATAGAGGTTAAAATCTTGCTACAAATCCAGCTTTGGTAAGGTAAACTTTGCTGAATTATTTTGCTTACTTTGCTAATTGATTCTCGGTAACTTATTTGATTTAGTTGTACTATTCCTACTAATTGATTCGTGGTACCTTGTTTGATTTAGAAGGATTATTTCTAGTTTTACTACGGTAAAATTAGTTAATGTTGATTCTGTGTCCTCGCCTTAAATTTGACTCCCAACATTAATTTTACCTAATTATGACAACTAGGAAATTCCATCTTTTATATTTGTCTGGCTAGGTGTTCTATGTAAGGGTATATCCATGTGACTTATGCATTATTCTCCGTTACTTTGGTAAGTATTATTGACAGCTCTTCCAATATATTCCTGCTCTTCCATATATTTTAATTAGAGCACTGACTCCTTAATTGATTTATTTACCTTAATTAATTGAAGCCATCAAGCATGTGTATTTTTGGAAACTTGTCTTTCTTGATTTTACAAATTGGTCATGTTACCTTAATTAATATTGGTAGATTTCTTACTTCTTTATATTTCGTAAAAAATAAATTAAAATAAGTCTAATTTTGGCTCTCCTTTAAAATAAGAAAAACTTATTATAATTGACTCCTTATTTATTTCTTTCCCTTAGGTAGTGCCCTCTTAATTAGTATAAATAGGACCTTTTCGGACATCTCTACGAAAAAAAACACTCTGACATCAAAAGACTTGCTCACAGACTAACTCTAAGAAAAGACAAACATATTACTCTCTACTTTAAAGATTAAGTTTTCCGGTAAACCTAAAAGCTCCCATGTACTTGTTATTTTGCCGTGTTCGGGTCTAGATTAAGTGTGGATCTTCATTGCTGATTTCTTTTACTGCATAACTGGTTAGTATCCTTAATACATGTTTAATTTATGTTTCTGCATCATCTTAGCCATCTTAAGTCCAAATTGGGTGTTGATAAATAAAAGGAAGCACTCGGGTTAGTTTTCCTATCCCGTTCTTTTTCGATGTGTGATTGTATATTCTTCACAACTTGTTTAGATCTTACATGCCTATATGTTACTTGTGTACATGAAAATAATTAATATTATGTGTGTATCCATTTTTTTATCATGTTACTATATGAAATTGTCTTTTACGTGTTATTACTTGCCCGTATTTTTCATTATCCCCTCTAGCAGGTTTTGAGCTTAGAGTTCAAGGTGTTGAAGAGAGTCTCCTAGAAGCGATTTCCGGACGAGACCATTATGTTTAAGTTTATTTGAATGGCGTAAATATTATTCATTTGCTTTAGTTTGTAATATTCATATAACTCTAAAACTCTATATATATGATATAATTTGGGGGATCGACTAAAGGGGGGAGGGGATTTATATGCTACTTGTTTTATTTTTTTTCCGTAATTTATTTGTTTTAGAAAGCATGCCTAGAGAATTGTGATTGATTGACAATTCGTTTTAATAGTTTCACTTAGATCTTAACTAAAATAAAAAATAAAGTTATCATTGTTTGATCACCCATTTAAACTCGTCTAATTATAGTTTAAGATGTATAATGTGTTCAAATGCTTTAACTATCCATTGTAATTAATTTACTTAATTTGTATATCTGCTCAATCTAACTAATAAATGATGCATATTCCTTGCTTTATGTGACCCATCGATCAACTTCTTTATGCATAAAATAAAGATTAAACATTGGTATTTACAACAATTTTTTCCAGTTTGTTTTTGCCACTTCGTAGATATCATGCCCATAGGTTTAGTTATTTTTTCGGCATGTTAAAGGGTTAGAAATTCATGCATATAGGCTTAATTTTCAGTATTGCCTACAAAGAAATATTTTCGTCATTTAGGTGATTGCCTGTAGGATTTGGATTAAATATTTGTATGTCAATAAAATGCTCATAAATTTGGTTTGTCATTAGAAAAGCATGCTTATAGGATTCAACTAATTAAACTAATGCTAGTTAATCAATAAATAATTTCAGCATGTTTTAATAACTTAATTTGTTAATTAATTGAGCTCTAATTAATTTTAGTCTGCTAATAAGTTGTAGCATGTTAGTAGTTTAAATTTTGTTAGCATGTTAACTTGAATAGTACGACTATAGACTACTAGTAATTTTTCAGCATGTTTGCACCTAGAAAATCGGAATGTTGCAATGTGTTCGCACTTTAAAATCACGCTGCTGAAGATTAGTTTTATTTTTATGTATTAATTGGGGTTTAGAAATCATGCCTTAAGAGCTTTAATACTTTTAAATCACTTAGAACTCACGTATATGGGTTTACAAATCAGATTCTTAGCATGTTAATTAATTAAATAATGTTTTGTTATAAATTTTGCCACTGGCATAATTATTTTCTAGCCATTTAGAATAAACATTGATAATTGGCCATTGCTTTTTTTGCCCATATATTTCTATCTAAACTAATCTGCCCGGATAAAATCAAAATCAATTAATAATTTTCTGCATCTGCTTTAAATATTTGCTGCCCCGATTAAATCTTCTCAGAATAATTAATGTTTGCATTATAATAAACTGTTTTGCTTTTTCTTATAAATAAAATAAATTATTGTCCTTTTCTAGTATGTTAATCAATATAATCCGTTATGCTGCCATAATTAATTAACTAATCTGCAATAATATCTCTGCCCCTTTGAATAATGTCAATAAACTCAAATTGCTTCTGTAATATTTTTCTATTATATTTCTAAAATCAAATTGATAACATCCGCATCATGTCATAACTTTCTGCCCTCTTTAATTGTTATTTTAATATGTGTTAACTTGTTTGTATGCACACACTTAGCATTAATCCTTTTCACTTTATGTGTGTTTGCTAGCTTGTTTAAATTAAAATCTAGAGGCCAACTTGGGGACTTTATATGCTAAATGTCGTCCTAATTGTTTGACTTGTTGTCTAGGTGGGCCTATTATATTTTATTTTAGTCTGTATTCACCCTAATAGCAGTCCAATGCCTCTTGGACCTTACGTGGGGACGCTAGACACCTTGTAGATTCGAAAAGCATGCGGTGGTGGGGTAGGGGTAGTTTAGGCCCTATGGAGATGATGACATTGACTCAGTCTTGAAGAGACAAAACTTTGGTTTTTGTCTGTCCCTGCACGAAAGCCTATAAAAAATAAATAAAGAAAAGTCGAGTGCTGATCCTAAAGTCCTTCAGAGTCTCCCTTTCCTTTATCCCTTTATTTGTTTATAATAATTATATTTATTTGGGGTAGTTTAATAAAAATAAAATTGTTTGCTTATCTAGTTGTGTAATTTCTATCTCCTCGCTTATCTCCTTATTGTTTAATATTTATTTGTTGGTTTATCACTTAGTCTTGCATGCTCAATTAATTAATTAAAATAAGTAAAGTTTTCCTTAATTGTTTAATATTA
Organism: Solanum stenotomum; assembly: GCF_019186545.1. Classification (NCBI taxonomy): domain Eukaryota; kingdom Viridiplantae; phylum Streptophyta; class Magnoliopsida; order Solanales; family Solanaceae; genus Solanum; species Solanum stenotomum. The sequence continues at coordinate 26,060,458 of NC_064290.1, read as the reverse complement.
TGTTATCACCTAGTTGCATGTTTAACCAATTAATTAAAATAATTAAAGTGCTCTTAATTGCTTAATGTTGTTATCACCTAGTTTTGCATGCTTAATTTATTAAATTAATAAATAAATTGATTTTAATTGTTTAATATTATTTATCACTTAGTCATGCTAATTAAATAAATAATAAATGAAGTGACCATACTTACTATTTGTAACCCCCACATATTGCATGAGATACGGCTGGGACCCACATTTGTGGACCTCGAGGGATGCCTAACACCTTCCCCTCGAGGTAATTTGAACTCTTACCCTGATCTCTGGTTGGTTGACCTTAGTTAGTATTAATTAGGTTAGATAGGTGCCCTAACGCGCCTTAATTCGTTAGGTGGCGACTCTTCACCCTTCAAAGCCCAAAAGAGTTGTTAGGTCGTGCACCAAAATCCGTTTTGAGAAAAACGGGGCGCGACATACATTCAACAAACCTTTATTTCTGAAATAATAATAAAGCATTTAAAAAGGTTTTGGGTTGCCTCCCAAACAGTGCCTTAGTTAATGTTGCGGCACGACGCATGTCAGCTGTCAAATTCCATTTTTGGGGTTAGCCATAGTATCAATAGGCAACCCCTTGTTTTGTTGCGAGTGTTGATCGGGCGGCGCATGACCCATAACGTTCTTGAACATCTGGATAGCTCTGGATTGAGACCAAATCAATCCCTTCATCTCTTCACTGTCTTCCTTCATTTCTTCCAGCTTTCTATCTTGCACAGTTACCTTGTGGAGAATTATTGAGAGCATGCCCTCAAGGTGTTTAACCTCACTGTCCTTAGGACCTCTTCGCTTATTAGGAGAGATGTATTTATCCTTCCTTTTGTACTGGACTTAGATCTTCACCATCTTTTTGGCCAACTCATCATTCTGAGTCATTAGGGAGGCCAACATGAAGTCTTTTTCTACCTCTTGGTGCATTTCAGCCAATTGATTAAGCAGTCGGGCTCTTTTTACATATGACTTTTTTGCAAGGCCTCCTAGAATGAGTTGGTCGACCAACCTCTTGTTTCCAGGACCAAGACTTCTTTAGAAGCAGCCAGGAGTGCCATGTCAAGAATGTTATGAGTTGGGCATTGAGTGATCAAGTTATTAAACCTTGCTCATGACTTGTGGATCCGTTCACCTTCCAATTGCTTGAAGGTGAGGATACTATTCCGAAACATCATTACCTCTACCGGAGGAAACTCCATTAGCTCCCGAGTATTCCTCGCCATGCTCGCTACCTCTGTATGGATACAGACAAACCAACAAAACTAAACTAAAAATTATATTAGTAAACTACGATTAAGAAGAACAAAAAAATTTTACTAATCTAAATATTCTAAAATAACAACATTCTCAGGCAGCGACGCCATTTTGATGTTTGCGTAATCAAGACACAACTTCCGATGCAAGTGTCTACAATCGTACAACAGTTTAGTAACCCAACCAAGGGTTGGGATAGTCCCAAGAGAGTGGTTTTGAGAATTTATAGAAAAATAAAATTTACTTCTAACTAGTCGTAGCTAAATACATTAACGAGTAAAAACATTGTAAATTAAGGGGGGGGGGGGGACACAAACGTGTCAATTAACAATGGGGGGGGGTTGTCACTAGTAAGTAAAAACAACTAAATCAACAAGGGTTTTTAAGCAATGAGAGGGGATCCTTGGGATTTGATGGGAATACGGGTTAAGCTAGATTATTGGGTACATTCTTTCAATAGAAGATTCATAGAGTAATTTTGACTAGGCTAAGCTTTAAGGGGGATAAGCTCTCTCTTGAGCAACGTACCCCATTTCAAATGTGTTCCTCTCGCACAACCACTTGCCACATGAAGACCAGCCTACGCCTTAACCCATTCACTCTCTCGAGCTGAGTGTGAGGACATAGGACTGGGGTTCACTCTCTCGAGATGAACCTCATGTCGACCCAATCACACTGGCCATCAATCTAGTGGTCTTAATTTTATGACCTCTCCCTCGAGCAAGCTGAAAACACTTAAATAAACTTGTATTTGGAACTGCAAATTCCTTAAATTCATCCACAACCACTAAACGAAATCACAATTAAACTACGATTAAACTATCAGCAAGTATAACCCAACAATTATCTTAACCCATATTCTCTAAATCACAACCAAAAATTGCGGTGTTTAGCCACACATCAGAGATAGAAATGTATACCTAAATGAGCTTGCATTCAAATGGGTATGAAGATTTAAGTCTTGTTATAGGCCAAGAATGAAGAATCCACGAGACCCAAGTCCATATACTTGGAAAAGAAATCCTCATTTTCTTCAAGTCTTCAAACCCTCAAAAAGTATTGTTCAATATGAAAATTATAGTAATTGTTCCATGCTACAACTAAAACTCTTACTAGTATTTATAGTTAACACAAATTTGTGCTAATGCGGATTGTTCGGTGACGTTAGTTGAAATTACCGTTCTACTCGGTGATTCACCCATTAGAGTAGTTCGTCATCGTCTTGCACCAGCCTTCAGTATCATCGTGCTCTAGTTCATTGGGCAGCATGGTACTGCTTCGCGAAACTGCTCGACGATACGCCGACTGCTCCTTGTTTTCACCGACTTGATCCTTTTCTTTAGGGCTCATCACACTGGAATAAAAGGCGAAGTAAGACCCTTCGGTGTCTCACCAAGTGGACTCGGCGATCCTCAGGCCTTCATTTCTTTGTTCTTTTCAGCCTTTTCGTTCCTTTTTGCGAAGTAGTGTCCATCCTTTCCTTAAAACTTCAAATACCTTAAACTTAAGGGTTTTAATCAGATATTGGGATAAAGTAACCATTTGAGGACACAATTTCTATTAAAATATAGTCCTGAATGAGTCCAATTTGTTGACTCAGCAGTATCCAAAGCTTTAAGCATTTAGAGGGCGAGCCAATCTATGAGACTTGGCTGTGATTTAAAAAGTTGGTGCTACAATGCCCGACTCATGGTCTGCCCGACAATGTCAATCTACAATACTTTTACCGAAGCCTGGATTTGATAAACAAAGGTGTTGCTGATCAACTTTCACCGGGAGGCCTGATGCAGCAACCGTATGTAGTAGCAGCTCAACTCTTAGATGGCATGGCGACCATCAATAGGGCATGGTACACTCGTGAAGACAAAGTCTCCCCTCTCACATTAAAGCTATCGAAGGAGTAGATGGAAAAAGATAATCAGAAAGACAGAACATACCCAAGATCATGACGCATCTTCACATTTTATCTAAAAATTTCACGGGGGCTAGTGCCCGTGGTGTAAATGAGAAAGTTAACTTCCTTGCCAACCAAGGGGGTGGTTATCGTTCCAATTATCCAAGGAAGGGTGGTAACCAAGGTTAGGCGAGAGATGAAAGTTGGAAGGAGTATAAATGGAGAGACCGTATTCCTAATTGGAAGGATGGGGAGAAGGATATGTATGTTCCCCTGATGAGCACCAAAAGACAAAGGATTCAGAGGGTGGTAGGTTTGAGGATATGTTCTCTCATATCCTCAACAAAGTTGACGGGTCAGACAAGATCTTGAAAGAGATGAAGGAAGATGTGTCGACTCTGAGCCAGACCATCACCTCCCATCCAGTATCAATCAAGAAGCTGGAGACCCAAATGGGTCAGATGACGTCTCACCTAAATCTGAGACAAAAAGGGGGTTTGCCTAGTGACACTATGGTCAACCCCAAGAATGAGGTTTAAAAGGTGGACGTGTATCGTGCTTGTGTCTTGCCACGACGTTAAGTAAGGCCCAGTTTGGGAGGAAACCCAAAACCCTTTTTTTGCTTTTATTTATGTTCTAGTAGAATAATGGTATATTGTTTGTACAGGTTGAAGTGTGGAAGGTGTTAGAAAGGTTCAGGGTGGTGAGCAACAAGTCGAGTCAACAAATTGCCAAAGTGGTCGGCGAGACCGACCTAATACATAGTTTCACTCAAGACATATTCAAATCAGAGTCTATAAAACTTGGCGAGCCTAAGAAATTATTGGTGAGTCCTCGATTAGGTCGGCGACCACGAAGTAGATCGTCGTTTGAACACCACATTAACTGGAGGTACTATAAAACTCGGTGGAATGCCGAGTGGTTTAGGGATCATGACTAATATCTTCGACTGGGTGAGAACTGAACAGCTTTTTGGGCCACATATATTAAAATTCTAACTCATTCACTTTCCCTCACTTTTTATCTGCCCAAACTCACACCCGCACTCTAGTTTCTATATTTCTTGTGTTGTTAGAATATTATTAGTGTTGGTTATTGAGTTTTGCTCGGAGATGGATTGCATAGCTGCCTATCATCTCAATTGCACCTTAATCGACACCAAATGTTGGTTTCCAAGCCCTAAGCTTATTGTACTGAAAGTTGTACTCAAATGAAATGACATTACTTTGATGATGTGTACTGGGCCACTCTGGTAGGATTAGAATATTTGTTTGCCTGTTAGGTTCGCAAATTTTACCCATACTATGTTAAATAGTTAAATTCTGAGGTTGTGGTTCAAATTGGATGAAAAATCATGGGTTGTGTATGATTGTCACTAGGTCTATGCCTAATTTGAGGTGTGTATGCCTTAATTTTTTTTCTGGGGTTGCGGGGTTGAATTCGGGAAGTTGGGTCAAAAGCAGGCATGTTGGGTCATTTGGTGAGCTGGGTCGAGCTTGTTGAATCACTTGGCGGTTCACCGAAAATCCCTACCTCGCCTTTAATTTAATGCTAAATATGATGTTGAATTCTATAACTTTCGGCGAGAGATGTCGCCGAACACTTTGGATGTCTCCCTGAAAGACTTCTGGTTCGCCTCGGCGAACTGCCTAAGTAGTTGCGCGCTTCGCCAACTAGTTCAGCGAAGTGATTCTGCAATTGAACTGCCTTGCTTTTGTCTAAATACTTTCTAACTTTTCCTTGAAGCTTTGTAGAAATTGCTAGACCAAAAGTAACTGGAAGAGATATGCCACCCTGACAAACAAGAGTGAAAAATTTCACGAAAAATACAAAGGCAACAAATCTGCCCAAAATGGATGATGAGGGCAAGAAGCCCAGTGCCAACAAGAGAACAAATCCCCGAGACCTCACTATTTCCCTGTGGAGATGTGGATTCTTCACAACTATCCACTCCTTTTTGGCGGCTCATGACTTGGACAATCTTAGTAAGTCAGCTTCCGCTGAATGTTTTTAAGAAGGTGCAATTATGACTAAGGAGCTGATTAAAAAGAGAGAAGATCTCGGAGCGTTCAACATCCCTTGCACCATCAGCATGCTCCAATTTGCTAAATCCCAATGCGATTTGGGAGCAAGCATTAGCCTAATGCCATATGCGATCTATAAACATTGAGGGAACCGAAATCCACAACAAGGAGACTCTTGATGGCGGACCGATCATTTAATGATCCTGTGGGGATACTATATGACATCTTGGTAAAGGTTGACAGGTTTATTTTCCCGGCTGATTTTTTCATTCTCAATTGTGAAATAGATGCTAAAATTCCCATAATTTTGGGAAGACCATTCTTGGCAACCGAAAGAGCGTTGGTGGATGTTGAGAGCGGAGAATTGATGTTTCAGCTGAATGAAAATGAACTAACCTTTAATATGTGTAACTCAATGAAACGACCAAGTGATATTAACGTGGTCTCCACTATTGATGTTATTGATGAAGCGATAGCTAGTGTGAGCCATTTGATATGCATGAGTGAGCCACTTGAAGCCGTGCTTGATAACTATGATGAGTTGGAAATTCAAGGCTATGAAGAGGTAGTAGCGGCTCTATCAAGTTTGGCGGGGGGGGGGGGGGTATTCTAAGACTCCATTGAATTATTAAATCGAGAAAGTCCTCTCCCAAAACCATCAACATAAGAACCACCAAATCTTGAGTTGAAAGTACTTCCCTTCCATCTCTGATATGCTTTCTTGGGGACAAATAACACCTTACCGGTGATCATTGCAGCTGATTTGCATGATTGGCAGATAAAATTTCTCCCTGAGGTGTTGAGAAGGCATATCAAGCTATAGGGTGGACTATCACTGACATAGTGGGCATTCCTCCCGGTATCTACACTCACAAAATTCAGCTTGATGGTGATTGAAAACCAAGTGTTGAACATCAGCGGAGATTGAACCCACCGATGCAAGAGGTGGTGAAAAAGGATATAATCAAGTGCTTGGATGTAGGTGTGATCTACCCTATTGCGGATAGCAAATTGATAAGTCTGGTACAATGTGTACCGAAAAATGGAGGCATCACGTTAGTCCCAAATGAATAAAGGGAGCTTGTATCTATGAGACCGGTGACCGGGTGGAGAGTTTGCATGGATTGCCAAAAGTTAGATTCGTGGACTGAAAAGGATCACTTTCCCATTCCCTTTATGGATTAAATGCTTGATCGACTCTCCGAGAGTGGTTGGTATTACTATTTGGATGGGTAGTCCGGTTATAACCAAATCTCCATTGCTCGGGAAGACCAAGAGAAAATAACCTTTACGTGCCCATATGGTACTTTTTCCTTCAAAAGGATGTCGATTGGATTATGTAATGCTCCGGCTACATTTCAACGTTGCAAGTTATCTATTTTTGCTGACATAGTAGAGGAATATTCAATGGAGGTATTTACGGATGACTTGTCGGTTGTGGGTGACACTTTTGAGGCATGTTTAGAGCAGTTAGGACAAGTTCTCCAAAGATGTGTGGAGACAAATTTAGTCCTAAATTGGGAAAACTGTCAATTCCTGGTAAAGGAAGGTATTGTGGTTGGTCACAAAGTGTCCCAAAAGGGGTTGGAGGTTGACAAAGCAATGATTGAATTGATTGAGAAGTTACCACTACCAATTTCAGTGAAGGGTGTTCGTAATTTCTTGGGACAAGCCGATTTTTATCGAAGGTTCATCAAGGACTTCTCAAAGATTGCACATCCTCTACGCAAAATCTTGGAGAAGGAGGTGAAATTCCACTTTGATGATGCTTGCATGGTAACTTTTAAGTGCTTGAAAGAAAAAATGGTTTCCACACTGATCATCATTAGTCCTGATTAGTCAGAATCTTTCGAAGTAATGTGAATCTTTCAAAGTAATGTGCGATGCAAGCAGCATGACATTAGGTGTTGTCTTGGGTTAAAAACGCAACAAACTTTTTCACCCACTTACTACGCAAGCAAAACTCTAAACAATGCTCAACGTAACTATACAGTTTCCAAACAAGAGTTTCTAGCAGTAGTTTACACGTTTGAGAAGTTTCGGGCATACTTGCTAGGTACTAAAGTGATTGTTCACACTGATCATGCTCCATTGCATTACCTGATGGCAAAGAAGGATGCCAAGCCAAGATTGATAAGGTGGGTGCTTTTATTGTAAGAATTTGACTTTGAGGTCAAAGATATAAGAGGTTGCGAAAATCAGGTGGCATACCACTTATCTAGATTCGAAGGCAAGGAAAATGACGAGCTACAGATCGACATAAATGATAATTTTCTCGATGAACAGGTATTCACGGTAACTAAAAAAAAATTCCTTGGTATGCTGATTTTGCCAAATATGTAGTGTGTGGATTAATGCCAGATGAACTAAACTTCTACCAACAAAAGAGGTTCTTATTCGATGTTAAGAAGTAATTTTGGCCTACTTCTCCTACAGAGGTTCACATTTTTGTTAGGTAAGCACGCTACTACAATTTTTATGGAAAGGTTTTGCTTGATTGACTCAGAAGAATGTTCCTTTCTAGTGGTCTGACAATTGTAAGGTGAGATTTTTAAAGCTCAAGGCCTTTTTGATTTTAACTATAATTCTAACACTTTCTATTGAAGGGCATGGGTTTATGGTCTATTGTGATGCTTTTAATGTTTGTTTGGTTAGTGTGTTGATGCAGTGGGGCACAATTATTTGTATTGCTTCTTAGACTATGTAAGTTCACAAGAAGAACTACCCCTCTAATGAATTGGATTTAGAGACAATATTCTTCCCATCAAAGATTATGAGGCACTACCTTATCGAGTTGATTGCGAGGTATTCATTGATTTTCATAAGCCTTAGTACTTTTTATCCACAAGGACCTTAATGTGTGAAAGCGTAGGTGGCTGGAGTTATTGGAAAAATATGACGTAACGATCCTCTATCACCATGGAAAGGAAAATGTGGTAGAAGACGCCTAGTGCAAAAAAGCGATAATTATATGGAATTTGGCTTTCTTAGTCGTGGAGGAATGACCTCTGACTTCAGAAATTAATTCCTTAGCCGATTTAATAGTTCACCTTGATATTTCTGAGCCCAATAGTGTTCTCACTTTTGTGGAGGATAAATCTTCTATGATGGAGAATATTCGGGCACATTAATTTAAAGACCAAAGGTTGAGGGTGATTCGAGATATGGTGCTTACTGGTGAGGCTAAAAAGAAAACCGTACATTTAAAGGGTGTTTTTACGATTGAGGGTCATATTTGTGTTCCTAAAAATTGAGATGTGGTTTAGTTGATTCTAGAGGAGTCCTATTGTCATGCCCCGAGGCTACCTCTAGACATAACATTGGACCTAGGATCATGAATGACCCTAAGCTAACCCCAAATCTTGCATATCACAAGCATACTGAATAGATAACAAAGATAAGTGGAAGCATAACTAATAAATGAGTCAAAACTAAGGTCTCCAAAGGAGAATAAATTTGAACATATCGGGGAGAAACAACGCCAACCAACTGAATACTTACTCTATGCCTGAAAGCCTCTACTACTAATAAGCTGCTGGGATAAGTCCCCAGCTAACTCTAAAAATACTCTAAAAGACTGTAAGTAAACTAACTAAACCAAGCATATTTAAATGTCCTCAAACTATGAGGACTCAACACTGAAGCTGCTGTGTATAACCTGAGAGTCAAACTAAGCGTGATCTGGAATGAGAGTGCCTGAACCTACATCACGAAATGATGTAGCATAAAGTATGCATTGGAGTGTAAAGAGCATGCAAGATATAAATACTAAGCTGAACAATGATATAACTTAGCACTAAAATAATTAATATGGAAATTGACTGTAGGAATGTGTAATCAAAATTTGAGCTAAATGCAATGACGAAGTACTAATCATGTAGCAAATATGCTGAATTGAATACTGAAGTGAATGTTGATAATATGATCAATGCAATAAGGCTATGATCGTGGGAGATACTATTAGCCGACATAAACCACGTGAGCTAAACGTGGAGTCATGAGTGTGGATGCTGAGTGCCCTGAACCTACATCATGAACTGTGGGAGCTACTATTAACCAACATAAACCACGTGAGCCAAACGTGGAGTCATGAGTGTGGATGTTGAGTGCCTGAACCTACATCATGAAACGATGGAGCACAAAGTATGCATCAGTACTTGAAATTTACTGAGCATGCAGGATTTAGATACTTAGATGACCAATGATATAACTAAGCAATATTATAATGAATATGGAAATAGACTGTATGAATGTGTAACTGAAATCTGAGCTAAATGCATTAACCAAGTACTAATCATGTAGCTAATATGCTTAACTGAATATTTAAGTGAATGTTAATAACATGGTCAATGAAATAAGAGTATGACTGTGGGAGCTACTATTAACCAACATAAACCACGTGAGCTAAACGTGGAGTCCGATGTATACGCCCTATCAAGAGTACCTAATATACATTACTAGGTGTATAAATGCATGACTATGGCGTGATCACTAAAAACTGATGCGTAACAGAAGGGACTTTTGAACCTATGTTGGCACGTAGTTCTATGACAGTGAGGGTACGCTGAATTCTAGACCAACTCAGTGCTAAGTCTACTCCCAACTGTATCATAAGCTAAAATTCACTATAATCTTGGGTAGCTCAAAACGCTGACATGCATTCCCAGATAGCATGTCAGTGCTTTTGAGCTACTCAGTACTACAATGAATTTTATCTTATCATTCAGTTAGGAATTGACTTAGCACCGAGTTGGACTAGGGTTCATCGTACCCTCACTATCATAGAACTACGTGCCAACATAGGTTCAAAAGTCCCCTTTGTTAGGCACTAGTTTTTAGTGATCACGCCATAGTCATGCCTCTATACCCATAGCAAGGTATATTGGGTCCTCTCGATAGGGCTTATACATTAGACTCCATGTCTAGCTCACGTGGTTTATGTCGGATTAATAGTAGCTCCCACAATCATACTCTTATTTCATTGACCATGTTATCAACATTCACTTAAATATTTTGTTCAATATATTAGCTATATGATTAGTACTTGGTCAATATATTTAACTCATATTTCAGCTATATATTCATACAGTTTATTTCCATATTCATTATAATATTGCTCAGTTATATCATTGTTCAGCTTAGTAGCTATATCCTGCATGCTTAGTACATTTCAAGTACTGATGCATAATTTGTGCTACATCATTTCATGATATAGGTTGATTAATAACATTTCAAAGACACTTCATCTAATTCTAAGCGTCAACGATCGTTAATCAGTATATAACCCAACTAAATGAGTTGGGTTAGAATCCCATAGGGAGCGGTACATGTTTAAGATTCAAAAGGAAAGTGTGAACATGGTCAAGTCAGTCATAGGAATAGAAATTATCGATTAAAGAAATTATTCAAATACGGGGGTGATACGAATATCAAATGAGGGGTTTTGGTTTGGAATTATCAACTACAAAAACAACAAACAATACGAAATAGCAATAATGAGACGGGTTCTTGGGATGTGATTTGATTATAGGCTAATATAGACAAATGGGTAATTGCAACTATTAGAAAATAGCTAGCTATTAGTGAGTAAGCTAGACTATAGAGGAGGTAAACTTTCTCTCGAACAATTTACCCCGAATCAAGTGGATTTCTCTCGAACATCGGCAATCAAGCAAAATAAGAACAGCCCACACCTTAGTCCATTCACTCTCTCAAGTTGAATGTGTGGAATTGGGTCTAGGGTTCACTCTCTCGAGATGAACCCATGACAACCCAAAACCCACTGACCATCAATAAATAATCTTAGTTTTAAAACCTCTATCTCGAGCAAGACAAAAACGCAAGGGTAGAACTGCATTTGCTACTACAATTCTTAAATTAAACCACAATTAATGATTGAACTCACTTCTGAACAACATTTTAACTAACAATTAGCAATACCCATAAACTAAATTTTCCCATAATCACATCATCACACCCCAAGAAATGGGGTTTTAGCTAGACATTATAAAAAGATAAAAATTGTTACCAAATTAAGTTTCCATCAACTAGGTAACATTAATTTCGTCCTTACAATGATCCAAATCGAAGGATTTCAAAGACCCACTTCCAATTTCTCAAGAGTGAAAAACTTTAATTCTTCAAAGCTAAAGGAAAACTAGAGAAATCTTCTCACAGTTCAAAACTTCGAAATTATGTCTCAGATACTATAATTGATAATGAATAATGATACCAAACTAAATGTTCAAAAATGTATTTATAGTTGGCAAATATGTGTTGTGAAGAGTCACTTGGTGCAGTAAATCGGGTTCGCCGATCCACTTGGTGATCCGCCCTTTAGTCAATTCCATCACCCTTCTGCCTTGGCCGTCAACATAGTCAAGATCTGTAACTTTGGGCGATCCAATTATGCATCGCAGAACCACTCGGTGATCCGTTGACTTCTCCTTTCTCTCGCCAACTTGGTTCTTTCCTTCAAGGCTTGGCACACTGGAACTTTAGGCAGTCAAGCAGCCATTCGGCGATTCGCCAAGTGGACTTGGCGATCACCAAACTTGCTTTTCTTCGTTCTTGCAGCTCGCTTCGTTCGTTTTTGCACATTAGTGTCCTTGCTTTGTTCCTCAATCTATATATCTAGAAATCAAGGGTTTTACATCAGTTATTGGCATAAAATAAGCATTTGAGAACACTAAATCATTATGTATAACGCCCTAAATGAGTTCAAATCTTGAACTCATCAACACCCCAACTTAAACTTTTGCTTGTCCTCAAGTAAAACTCAAGTTCAACAGTTCAAAAAGAATACCTCAAACAGTGCTACACAAGACTCAATCGTGAATGCACACAACAAGACTTAACTTACTTATGCAAGGATCAATTGTGCACTGAAAGGTTCAAGTTGTGACTCACCATTACCAAAGATTGTCAAGTTCGCGATACTTGCTTAAAATGCAAGTTAAAGCTCAACAAAGGTACTCAAATGCCCACACACAAAGAATGATTGCATATTCACACAATTGTTCAACACTTTCTAGTTCCGAAATCACATACAACTCTCACACTCATAAAGATGAACACATGCATGACTTCATCCATAAGTTTGCCCTTATTTTCCAATCAAAATCCGCTTCAGCTGACTCAAGATAAAAAAGGTCTTTTCAAGCCTTCTAATAGTGCTGACTCTAAAGGTATGGTCATTTAGGCTCAGTGACTGCTATCATCATGAAATGTTGTATGAAAAATCACTTTCTTTCCTTTTCTTCAACATTCTCATTCATGCTCCAAATTCACCCCATTATTCACTTTTCATGGAATACCGGACACCCCATTTCTTTTGCAACTTTCACGATTTTATTCCACAACTTTTTCATTTTTTTTCTTTTTCATTCTTCTTTTCTTTTTCTCATCTTTTTTTGTATAGAGGGGTTCTATCTCTCTCAAAACCATGGATCAAGGGGGACTTATTTGCATCTCTTGATTTACCTTCTCTTCTCACCACACCCCAACTTAGGCTTTTGGACTAAGTTGGCTATTCAAGCAAACCACACTTCATGAGGATTATAGGTGAAAGGATAAAGAGGGTTTACAATTACATCAAGTTTCTTCCAAGAAAAGGATAAGGCTCAAAGGGTGTTCAAGTAAATTTCACACACGCACAAGGTAGGCCACAAAGATGTATAATGTCAAATTGTTTCACTCTTCAAGATTGTTGCCTAAGATCATTTCAAGAGCTTGCATCACTTAGTCAACCAGACCAACGGGGAAAATTCTATATGTCATCAAATAAGATTCACAGTAAGCTCATCACACAAGGCATTGTCACCAATATAAAACAAGACTCCACACTTTTGCTAGTGTGCAATGTTCTTCACAAGAGACTCATTTGATAAATGGCTAGTCACAACGAGATGAAAAAAGTTCACATATTATCTATGTAACATCATTTGGCCTTATCGTAGCCACACATTCATATTTGTTGATTGAGAGAACTATTCAAGTCATCGGTATTGATCATAACTGATACTCAAAGTTGCAGAAAAACAACCACAATTAAAAACACAAGAGGTGGCAAATTTTTTTAGAAGGGCTAAAAACCATATGCAATTAAAATAAGGAGCCACAAGCTCAAACATCCACAATACAGTGCCAAAACACAATTTACAACACAAAACCCAATATATAAACAAAAGTAATAATCGTATGAGGTAGGTATGGAAATACCTCACCCCACCACAAATAAAAATCAATTTGTCCTCAAATGCAACAAAATACTAAACATCTATAAAATCACAGAGAGGGAGGTAAAGAAGGGTCCTGTCTACACACTCTCTCCATCTGTCGGGGCATCAGTGCCCAGTACAACACTCTGATTTTGGGCATCACTGCTTGGGATATGAGTAACACTAGATCCAGCCATGGTGGTGTCTGCAAAAGAAATCTGCAAGATTGAATATACCATGGCCTTCTCAATATCTGTAAGGCCCTCATAAGAAGCCTCCTCATCAACACCAAGCTGCTTCTCATTAGTCTTAACCTCAGACTCGGCAACAACAACCTCTTCAGTTCGAACCTCATCTCCGGTGGTAGACGGATGCATATTTGTATCAGCATGCACATCGAGGATCTCCACAGGCCCGAATATCATGAATATATACGTCGAATTTAGCTGGTCTACGTCTTTCTTTAGCTCAGTAATAGTGGCCTTTAGAGCCGTCAACTACTCAGTGGCCCCTTGGCCTTGCTCACACAATGCTATTCGTGCCGCAAGGGAATCAATAGTCACACTCAAGGGTGTCACATCATCATCAAAGGGCCTCTTGATCATTCCACGAATGGTGGACTCAAGACTGGAGGCGCGCCTATCAGCAGAATTGGCTAGCTGACCCATCCGTAGTAATGCAGCCTGGGGACTGGAGGTCGGGAAGTAGCTGCAGCAGAGGTACCAGACCTAGGAGGCAAGGGAGTTGTAGAGAAACTAGGCATCATGGAAGGGGCAGTGCTAGGTATACCTAAAGACCTAGGGACCAGAGTAGGCTAAGGTGCCTCTGCAGGTAATGCATTAGTATCTACAACCGGGGATGTATCCACTAGGGCTGCCTTCTTCTTCTCGGCCTCATCCTTCAAGTACTCCACCTCAATCTGCCGAATGTCACTAGAAAATACGGGAATCACTTCCACATCCTTTTTTGCATCAAAGAGCACTCGGGCTCATCTGCACAACTCGGTGATCAACACCAGAAAATAAAGAGAAGTTTGACACTGTTTGGCCCTCATGACCATCTCCTGTGCAATGATCATCCCCAAAATCAGCCTTGTCCCATCAATGAGGAAATCAAGACATGCTACTTTCGCGTGGTGGAGAATCGACTTGTTCTGGGATGTCATGATAGAATTGCTGATGAAGCCAAACTAGAACTTTGCTGTTATATTAAGGTCCTTCTTTTTAATGGGTGCTCCAACCTCGATCCATTTAGGAGTACTATCAGATATCAGAGAAGCAAACCACTTTTTCATATTCTCCAACGTTTTTGTCCTGATCATGTACTGACAGTCATCCTTAATTTCCTTTGAACACTCCAGGACTACATTAGCAACATCACTATCACAATTAACTGTTCTACCTTTAAAAACCACATAGTCTATCGGCTTGAATTTGGCAACCTGTTTCTTCCCTTGTGGCCCCAGGGATCCGTAAGTGGTGTAGAATTCCCGGACCCAATTTGGAACATAAGGGCCATGGGGTCGAGTGAATAGATGGAACTTATGAGACCTCAATCAGCTCATGATCTCCAAGTATCTCTCTATTACCCCACAAGTGGACAACCTTTTTTCTTCAATAATGGTCCTTAATCCCTTAGTCTTCAGTCTGTTCATAGACCGGGGAGGAAAACCCTATGTAGGTGGTGTAGGAACCACAACCTGGTCTAGAGCGGGAGGTAAAGTATGAATCTCTAGCACCCTAATCCTAGACAGATCATGCATCCTCTTGGAGAGCAGTTCAGCACTCTGGGCCATCAATAACTCATCATCCTCAGGCTCAGAAGTGGTAGCATGAGGATCTTGGTGCTCTCCTTTACTCTCAGAAGTGGTAAGGTGAGTGGCATATATCCCTTCACTTTCGGAGCTAACCTCTGGTGACGCAGGATCATGTGCTTTGCCTTTCCCTTTGCCCTTCCCACCTATGGTATGAAGTTTGGCTACTTTTGCCCGGAATGTAGCCACATCCTCAATGTTTGATTCCCTTAGCCCTTTTTGCGGGGCGGCATGTTTCTTCCTTCCATGTTTGGTCTAGCCATATCTGCAAAAACATCGTAGAAAGTTAGAAACATCTCAAAAAAATTCACAAAATTATATTGCAAACAGACTCGCCAAACCGATTAGCGAGTCGCCGAATCACTTTGGCGAGGTCGATCGGGCTAACCGAAAGGATTGGCTTCAAAATTTTCTAGAAAATGGCATGTCGGGGATGGGATGGGCCTTTCGACGTATCGCCAACAACATTCGATGAGAACAGACTAGCCCACCGAATATTTTAGTGCATTTTAGGGGTTAGAGACATAAGAAGGGCGATCAAAATAGACTTTTGGTGAGTCGCCGAGTGCACTTGGTGAACTCATGCTTCCCGCCAAAAGTTACAAAACCAAAGGTATCTAAAACCATTAAATTAAAGGCGATCAAGTGGGATTCAACGAACGTCGAGTGGTTCATCGAGCTCGACCCAGCTCACCAAACTACCCAACGTGCCTACTTTCTACGCCAACTTCTAAAATCAATCCCGCACTGCCCGAAAAAAATTCAAAGTATGCACTTATTCAATTAAACCTAGACCCATGCCACCGGGGTACTCATAATTTCTCCAGTTTTGCCAAAATTTTCCATTTGACGACTTAAGCCCTTAAGAATGACGTCACGCACTCCATCATTGGGCAAAGCACGCCATTTAGCACAAATATGGGTTACTCAGACTTCACCTAACTAGATCCAAAAACAAATAAGCGCAACTCAACAATTTAGATCAATTTTAAAGCTCGAAAAGTTGAAAAATAAATAACTTAGGAATTCAAGGCATGATATCAAATTTAAAACAGGCAGGCAGGCACACGAATTCGAACTCAGAGAGGCCCTACACACATCATTAAGAACAAAATTATTGCAAATGAGTACAACCGCTAAATACGAGTTCAGTGTTTAGAAAACCAACCTTTAATACCGAATATGAGATTTGAAATGCTAGGCAACCAAGATTTCCAACTCCAAACACACAATCAATGACTACCGTGCGGTAAAAATAAAAAAATGTTGGAATATATAGTGGGGGAGTGATCATTGGAAGTTAAAGAGTGAGCAAATGTGAAAGAGTTTGAAATTTTAAACCTTTGGCCGTTTAAAAATCGTCCAGTTGTTGCCCTTTTGACGACAATAATTTTCTTCGCCGAATCATTCGATGACACGCTGAGCGGGTACTTACCTAACCGAGTTTTACATGAACTTCAGTTAGCTTTTGGTCCAAACGGCAGACAAAGTTGGGATCGCCGACCAGTTCGGCGACTTGCCAACTTGTCCATGGGTGTGCCAAATTTTACAGACTCCGTTTGTCAAAATTTCTTTAGTCCAATGGTGGTACGTACAAGTAGGGCTTTCCGATATCTTCGGTGAGTCACCTACCGGACATTTTTCTCACCAATCACCATTTTTCAAACATATTCCACTTTTTCACCTGCACAATTAACACAGGATTATTTCTAAAACAAAAATAAGGCAATAAAAACTTGGGTTGCCTCCCGATAAGCGCATTATTTAACGTCGTGGTACAATGCAAGTCCCCACTCAGACTTCACTCCTGGGGTGGAGATGAGACAACACATGACCTATATGGGTGTCCAGCAGCTGAATAGATATGGATTGGGAGACAATCATCTTATTCAGCAGTGAGACATTCTCTTTTATCTCGTTCAATACTCTGTCATGTTCTTCTACTTTGTGGAGAATGAGTGAGAGTATCTCTTCTACTTGTCCAACCTCATACTCCATCGACTTTCTATGCTCATGAGGGGGAATGTACCTATCTTTCTTTTGGTACGATACTTCCAATGCCATGATCTTTCTAACTAAGAGATCCAGCTGAGTCAATAGTGTGCCCAAGACCCGCTCCTTATCTGTCTCATTGTTGGTCTTGGCCATATGATCAAGGAGTTGGGCTGCTATTGCATAGGGTAGTTGTGTGAGACCACCTGGCAAAATTTGGTCAGCCACTACTCTTGTAACACCCCATAAAAAACTAGTAAGACCTAGCTAATACGTGACGAAATCTAGTAGGTGAAATTAGAGCCTCACATGTTAGTTTGAAGTTTGAAACTTGATTAAATGTTGTTAAATGGTTTTTCGAGTGAGGGTGGAGGAATTTAGGGGTTAAACATCAAGATACAACTTTAACGCCCGAAAACTAGTGAGTTGAACTAGTGTGTTGTAGAGTCTTGTAGTGGAGTTTTGGAGTGTTACATGAGGGTTAAAACTCATAGAAATGACTCCCGTACTTAGAATGACATGTTTAGGGGTTAAACATCCAGGTACGACTCCCCAAGGACCACCCAAGGGGTTCTTGAGGAGGACCCTAAAATAGTCCCCAAAACTGTCAAACTTTAGTGAACCACGGATGGTAAACCACGCTCAATAGCCTGGACCACACTACGCAGGTCATGGGCGTGGGTCAAGGCCTGAAAATAAAGCCTCAGAAACCAACCACAGAGGTGGTTGACAGCTAGTAGATGCATCCACGATCCGTGAGGTGATTGTGAGGTATGTTTAGTTGTTGGGAGAACTCGGCTTAGTCATTATGAGTTTCGAGGTATGTTTGATAGATTGGTGGAATAGTGGTGCTTAAGTGGTGCCCAGAGATTTTGAGTGAGTAGACTCCTTTAAAAGAGGATGGAAGTGTAGTTCTCCATGGTTTTGAATCATCTTTTGTGATAAGTGTCAAGGTTTAGTTATGACTTGCCCCAACCTTAGAATTGAAGGAAGTGATGATGTAAAGAGTTTGTATAGGCTTACCCCCAAGTGGGGGATAATGTGCTTAGATGGTAGGGTCATTGAGTTTCTTGGATGTTGATGAGTTAGGCTTGCTTGATAATCTCACCTTAAGAGGTGTGGTGAGTTTGAGAAGTTTAATCCCCGTTTGGTAGGCTCATATGTGACATTGAGTGGTGTTGGTAAAGTTGCTTGTGAGCAAGAGTGCTTAGATGAGAACCTCTCTAATTTAGAAGTATCGATTGGTATCTTAGACCGGTGACGAAAGAAATAGAATAGTAAGAATGTGCTTCCATGAAAATGTTGAGGACTGGCTTATTAGTAAAGGGTTTTAGTGAAAGTGCTTATTTGGGGGACCAAGGGCAACAAAAGATGTCCCAATACCCTGCTGTTACTTTTTATTCCTTCTCTAGCTCAAGATGATAAATCCTCCTTGACTCATTTTATGATTTTGGAGTCTTGGACATTATGTGTGTCCTATGATTCCCTTGTCCCTTAGAGTTACTTTTGTTAACCTTATATTGGTTTGGATGCATGGTTATTAGACCTCTATTAGTTTTAGAGCCCGGTGAGGTTTTAATAAGCCTTGGTAAATGCTTGAGTTTGTTTGAAAGGAGTAGTATGAGGTTTTAGAAAATATGGGGCTTACTCTTACGGGGGAGATCACGTGCTTGAGTAGCAACATTCATTGAGAGTCCCGATATCCTCATCCTTTCCTTCTATTCCTATTGTTGGTTTAGACCAAGAGTTCCTTTTTGGACTTGTTCCATGTCTAGGAGTCATGAGTGTTTTAGATATTTCCATGACCTCCTTATGTTATGCATGCTTTTGAAAAATTCTTATATTGTATAAAATGGATTTCTCATGATTTACATGTTCCTCATGTGTTTGTGCATCTTAGTATGGTGATTGCATAATTGACTTCATGAGATAATGAGATGAACATGCTTTGTTAAGTTTTTCATGAAATGGCACATTGGCTCCATAATGTTATATTGAGTATGCTTATAGTTGGAAAAAGGTAATTCCTCCTATGACTAGTTGATTAATGATGTTTGGAAGTGTTTGTGAATGCTCACTCCCAAGGAGGAGACGGTGTGCCTAGGTAACATTGTGTTATGTGCTTATGTGTTGCCTTGACTTCCTTATATAATGCACGTTCTTGAAAACTTGTGTTTTGAAAGGAAATGAGTTTATGTGAATTGTTTCCTCATGTAGTAATGCTTTGGGTAAAAGGTGCCTATTGTACTTCATGAGATGAATATATGAGCATGTTTAAGTTTGGAGTTGAGAAATTCTTCCTTGAATGAAATGCTTTTGAGAGTAAATTGCATAATGTGCTTAATGATGTATGATGAACATGTGTTGAGTTAAAGAAGGTAATTCCTCCAATGAAATGAGAAATGTTGAAGTTATGATGCATAATGAGTTTTTAGATATAGTTCCTACTTCCTTGTATTGCATTGAGTATGTTTGAGATGGAGTTGATGTTTCCTCCTAGTTTTGTACCTTGTTGTGATGTTTCATGCATGATGGGCTGCTAGTCTTGAGTCGTTTCCCTTAATGTGTTTAAAGAGTCATTCGAGGACAAATGTTCCTAAGGGGGAGCATAATGTAACACCTCGTAAAAAACTAGTTAGACCTAGTTAATGCTCGACGGAATCTAGTAGGTGAAATTAGAGCCTCACATGTGATTTTAAAGTTTGAAACTTGATTAAATGGCTTTCCAAGTGAAGGTTGAGGAATTTAGGGGTTAAACGTCAAGATACAACTTCAACGCCCGGAAACTAGTGAGTTGAACTAGTGTATTGAAGAGTCTTGTAGTGGAGTTTTAGAGTGTTGTATGAGGGTTAAAATTCATAGAAATGACTCCCGTACTTAGAATGACATGTTTAGGGGTTAAACGTTTGGGTACGACTCCCCAAGGTCCACCCAAGGGGTCCTTGAGGAGGACTCCAAAACAGTCCCCAAAACTATCCAATTTTAGTGAACCACGGATGGCAAACCACGCTCAGTAGACTGGACCACACCCTGTAGGTCATGGATGTTGGTCAAGGCCTGCAGCAGGACTACAAATGAAACCTCAGACACCAACCACAGAGGTGGTTGACGGCCAGTAGACCCATCCACGGTCTGTGGATGGGTGGGCGTGAATGCTACCAGTTTTCCAGTTTTTTAGTTTAGTTAGGTGTTTAGGAATTAAGTTAGTTAATTAATTAGGGGTTAAGGGAGGTTGGTTAGTTAGTTAATTAATCACCTATATAAGCTAATAATACCCTAAACTAGGTCATTAATTCATTAAAACTCAAGACCCCTAATCAAATCCTAACTTTCCTTCCCTCCAAGAATCTTCTCTCTAGAACCTCCATTGAAGACCAAGAAAGAGATCAACTAGGGCTTGATGATGGGAGCTTTTTCATATAAATTTGAGGGGATTTTAAGTCTAAGGTATGGATACTTTCATTCTTGGTTAGTTATCACCAAGAAGCCCCTTCAACTATGTTTTAAAATTCCCCAAATCTAGGGGTTTCAAATCTAGTCATGGATCTTCTTCCTAAACGAATTCAATTGTTTAATTATCGTTTATTATGATTGTTTAAGATGATTTATGGTTGGATTAATGGAGTATTGATGGATTTTTGATAAAAATCTCCCTTGGACCTATGCATTCCCCTTCTTCCCAAATTGTGAACTAGGGTATGACTTGATTGATGATGAAAGCTTGACAATGGATTATGTTTACATTGAATTATGTTTGTTATTCATGATACTACTGATTTTAGACGATTCTAACTTGAATTCCAAAGAATCCATAAGTTTTCCCAAATCTGTCTATGGTTCTTCACTACACAATGAATGTTGTCACAAGTTAATTCAATTGATTGAGTGTGAGTTAATTATGATGTAATTACCTGATTTAAGTATGAATCTACCTATATTCTTGTTTAACCTAAGATTATAGGGTTATGTCATGAAAGAGGCAAATTGAGGGTTAGATGTGAACCTTTAAGATTGATGAACTTTTTAGTAAATTGCCTTAGATTAGATCACTTAGACATGAATTGCTTATGAATGAATCTTGTACACATGAACTAACTTGATTAGGTCTTATATAATGGATCATGGTTAAAGTAGTATTGTGATCTAGTTTACTTGATGCTATATGCTATAATGAAGTAAGAATGAGGTATGTAGTTAAGTTACCTTGATAGTTAGGTTTGCATGATGATCATCTGAGGCATGATGTGAGAGTAAGGCTCATAATATGAAGGTGATTCCTAAGTCTTAAATGGTAAAAGCTAATATGAATAAGGTAAGAATGCTTAGGCTTAAAGAAGGAAGCTATTATGTATGTTGAGTTGTATACGGCATGATTGAGAAAAGACTTCACCCATATGACCTATAAGACGATCACATGAGTTTATGCATGAAATAAATGTATTAACTGAGTCATGGTTGTATCTATGTTATATATGTTGAATGCTAGATGCGTTGACTCAAGGTGACTCCTAAATGCAATATATGTTTGATTTTTGTATTATGTACATGTTTATGAACACTTGAGAAGGAAGTGTC
The DNA here is from genome assembly GCF_019186545.1 of Solanum stenotomum. Lineage (NCBI taxonomy): Eukaryota > Viridiplantae > Streptophyta > Magnoliopsida > Solanales > Solanaceae > Solanum > Solanum stenotomum. Next base: position 26,038,660 of record NC_064290.1, on the reverse strand, counting down.
TATGATGATAATGTATCTATGGTGTTGAATGAAAGGTTAGTTCTCATATGTACCTCTAAATACTATTATGCATGAAATGTACATGACCATGTTGATCCACTGGAAAGGTGGAGGTGTTTAGTTATTGTGTATATTGTGGTATTGATGCAAGATCCTTCTTTCCTATACCCCTATTCATGGCTCTGTATGATATGTTATGACTATGGTTGTATTGTTGTGTTGAATGAAAGAATAATTCTCATGAAAACAATAAAAATGATAATGTGAAAGGTTTACTCACTTATTGATGGTTCTAAACTGAAAGGATATTCTCACTTAATGAATTTTTGAGCTATTGTGATGAATGAATGTTTGAGTGCATAGTGCATTCTCTTATAACCTTGAACTTAAGTAAAGACTTAATATGACTTTTAAAGAGAATTATGCTTAGCACCGAGCGGATATGAATATGAGATGGGTTCCTTCACACTATTCGGGAGGTTCACATTACGGTGTCTCATGACATGGAAACCTTTTATGCTAGAAGTTCGAGTTTCTAGTAGCAATCTCCGTATCCCATAACTACGTGCCCACATAGGTATTTAACTAGTGGATGCACCTTTAAGCTATTATATACGTTCTACCTTAGGCAAGTAGGACACCTTCTTTTCGGTGTGGAGGTAGAACACCGGATTCCATGTAGCTCAAATAGTCTATGTTGGTTAAGGCTATTATCCCTAAATGATACAAATACGAGCTATAATAAGAACATGGACCCTAATTATGATTCCTTAAGAGGTACTACTTGGTATGAGTGAGGGTATGGAACTTTACTCATACATTGCACAATTGGACTTTAAGAGGGGTTATGGTTAGGTCCTCTTAAGTAATGAAGACTTTTGAATTATGTATGTGTGATATGAATGAGTGATAAGGTTGACTTTACTTGTGACAAATTATGATGATGAATGTGTCTTTACTTATGTATGTTGGTTATGAATGAACTAAAAGTAAGATATGTATGTTGTTGGTGGTCTAAATGTGATACTTGGCATTTGGTAGTGTTATGGGACCTTACCTTTGCATTGCACTAGTATGACTTTGGGTTGCATATGTGTGGTGTGAATCTATGTTATGCATGATCATGGTAGCCTAAAAGTGAGACTTAGTGTAGATAGGGTTATGGGATCCTAGCTATGCATTGCACAAGTTTAGCTTAGGGTTGCTCATATGATAGTTCTATATGATGATATGACCTTGTTATGTAACTATGCATGTGAACTATGTGTTTGAAGATTTGTCTATGCATTGTGTTGTATTGGAGACTATGCTTGTAATGTTGATGATATCCTTTATGTTATGATGAATTGTGCATGGTTTGTCCTATGAACAACATTCTCCAACTATTTCAAAGGTGATGTTAAAAATGGCATGAAGCAAGGCTTTAAACAAAATGTCCCTTTTATGCATGTTTTAAGGATTTTCTTGCATGGCTTCCATACTTAGTACATTTTGTGCTAACCCATATTTCTACATTTTCTATAAGTGTAGGCTTTGGAGATATTGGATGCTATCCTTATGGCTAGGACTCTAGTAGATCAAGAAGAAGAAGATTGGTGAGTCCTCATAGTATTCGTGGGCATGACCACATGTCTGTTTTATGTCATTATTTTATGTTTTAGAAGATTGTATTAAAGAGTTTTAATTCTATATTATAGATGGTTTGAGACATAGTGTCATAGACTTTCTCTCATTTTATAAAGACTTCGATTTTAAGAAAAGTTTTAAATTTTCCGCATTTTTCCTATGTTCTTGTGTCATGATATACTAAGGGCTTGTATGAGACCCCTTCGGGTCTAGTACGCTGTGTTACGACTAAGGGGTGCTCTCGGGTCGTGACAAACTTGTTAAAAGAGCATAAGGTTTTGGAATGGTCTTAGGAGGTGTCAGAACACGTCTAGTAGAGTCTTGTTCATCGGTGTGAGTCACGACACATCTATGAGCGAGAGGCTATAGGACGTTAGGGAACTTCACTTCTTCATTCTCTAGTCGTGCCATAGATCTATAAGCTCTCTCTCTTATTCTTTATTCGATGGTCTTTAGGATGTGACTATTAGAAGGGTTTATGCTACAATGAGTGACGGAGAAAGGTTGGTCGAGATGACAATTATGGCTTTGTGACTTGATAAATTTGAGATGATAGATTGTTATGATGTATTTAGTGGGAAAAATGCTTCACTATTGCCTTTATGTAATAAAAGTGGTTTAAAGGAATTGAGTAGGCCTACTCCCAAGGGGGAGATAATGTTCCTACCTAGTAAGGTGATTGTGAGGTATGTTTAGTTTTTGGGAGAACGGGGCTTAGTCATGATGAGTTTCGAGCTATGTTTGATAGATTGGTGGAATAGGGGTGGTTAATTGGGGGGAGATAGTGTGCCTACCTAGTAAGGTGATTGTGAGGTATGTTTAGTTGTTGGGAGAACGGGGCTTAGTCATGATGAGTTTTGAGGTATGTTTGATAGATTGGTGGAATAGTGGTGCTTAATTGGTGCCCACAGATGTTGAGTGAGTAGACTCCTTTAAAGAGGATAGAAGTATAATTCTCCATGGTTTATAATCATCTTGTGTGATAAGTGTGAAGGTTTAGTTATGACTTGCTTCGACCTTAGAATTGAAGGAAGTGATGATGTTAAGAGTTTGTATAGGCTTACCCCCCAAGTGGGGGATAATGTGTTTAGATGGTAAGGTCATTGAGTGTCCTTGATGTTCATGAGTTAGGCTTGCTTGATAATCTCGCCTTAAGAGGTGTAGTGAGTTTGGGAAGTTTAATCCCGGTTTGGTAGGCTCATATGAAACTTTGAGTGGTGTTGTTAAGGTTTCTTGTGAGCAAGAGTGCTTACATGATAACCTCTCTAATTTAGAAGTATCGATTGGGATCTTAGACCGGTGAGTTAAGAAATAGAAGATTAAGAAAGTGCCTCCGTGAAAATGTTGAGGAGTGGCATTTTAGTAAAGGTTTTTAGTGGAATTGCTTATTTGGGAGGCCAAGGGCCCCAAAAGATGTCCCAATACCCTTATGTTCCCTTTTATTCCTCCTCTAGCTCAAGATTATAAGTCCTCCTTGACTCATTTTATGATTTTGGAGTCTTGGACATTATGTGTGTCCTATGTTTCCCTTGTCCCTTAGAGTTACTCTTGTTAACCTTAGAAGGGTTTGGATGCATGGTTATTAGACCTCTATTAGTTTTATAGCCCGATAAGGTTTTAATGAGCCTCGGTAAATGCTTGAGTTTGTTTGGAAGGAATAGTATTTGAGGTTTTAGAAAATAGGGGGCTTACTCTTAAGGGGGAGATCACGTGCTTGAGTAGCAACATTGATTGAGAGTCCCGATATCCTCATCATTTCCTTCTATTCCTATTCTAACTTGAGAACAAGAGTTCTTTTTTGGACTTGTTCCATGTCTAGGAGTCATGAGTATTTTAGAGATTTCCATGACCTCTTTATAAGACTTCGATTGTAAGAAAAGTTTTAAATTTTCCATATTTTTCATATGTTCTTATGTCATGATATGCTAAGGGCTTGTATGAGACCCCTTTGGGGTCACGTACGCCGTCTCATGACTAAGGGGTGCTCTAGGGACGTGACACCTTTGTTCTTAGGACCAAGACCTCTATAGAAGCAGTCCAATAGCATTTTTTCTGGAATTCCATGAGTTGGGCATTGCAACAATAATGTCTTAAATCTCAGCCACAACTCATGAATTGACTTACCCTCCAATTTCTTGAAACTTATGATGTTATCCCTAAGAATCATCATTTTTGAAAAAGGGTAGCTCAGTTGGTTACCGCTGCTACAAGACATGCTCCTTTCTTCTGTGCTAAACAAGCAATATACAAACCGAAACTAAAAATAAGTAGATTCAACTATGACTAAAAAGAACAAAATTCAACTTCACCAAAAGAATCTTAAAACAACACCACTCCCCGGAAGCGGCGCCATTTTGAATAATAATGTTTCAAAGACACTTCATCCAATTCTAAGCGTCAACGATCGTTAATCAATATATAACCCAACTAAATGAGTTGGGGTCGAATCCCACAGGGAGCGGTACGTTTTTAAGACTCAATAGGAAAGTGTGAACATGGTCAAGCTAGTCATACGAATATAAATTATAGATTAAAGACATTATTCAAATCTAGGGGTGACAGAATGTAAAATAGGGGGTTTTGGTTTGAAATTATCAACTGCAACAACATCAAACAATACGAAATAACAATAATGAGATTGGTTCTTGGGATGTGATTCGATTATAGGCAAATATAGACAAATAGGTAATTGCGACTATTAGAAAATAGTTAGACATTAGTGAGTAAGCTAGACTGTAGAGGAGGTAAACTTTCTCTCGAACAATTTAACCCAAATCAAGTCGATTTATCTCAAACATCGACAAGCAAGCAAAGTAAGAACAACCCACACCTTAGTCCATTCACTCTCTCGAGCTGAATGTGTGGAATTGGGTTCAGGGTTCACTCTCTCGAGTTGAACCCATCACAACCTAATACCTACTGACAATCAATTAATAATCTTAGTTTGAAAACCTCTCTCTCGAGCAAGCCAAAAACACAAGGGTAGAACTGCATTTGCAACTACAATTCTTAAATTAATCCCCAATTAATGATTGAACTCACTTCTAAACATTATTTAAACTAACAATTAGCAATAACCATAAACTAAATCAGCCCATAAATACATAATCACACCACAAGAAATGGGGTTTTAGCTACACATTATAAAAAGATAAAAATTCTTACCAAATTGAGTTTCCATTAATTGGGTAAGATTGATTTCGTCTTTACAATGATCCAATTCGAAGAATCTCAAAGACCCACTTCCAATTTCTCAAAAGTGAAAAACTTCAATTCTTTAAAGCTAAAGGTAAACTAGAGAAAACTTCTCACAATCCCCAATTAATTGAATAATGATACTAAACTAAATGTTCATAAATGTATTTATAGTTGAAAAAAATGTGCTGCAATGAGCCACTCGGCGTAGTAAGTCGGGCTTGGTGATCCGCCCTTTGGTCAATTCCATCGCCTTTCTGCCTTCGCCTTCAGCATTCTCAAGGTCTATAACTTTGAGCGATCCAACACTACATCATGAAACGACTCGGCGATCCGCCGACTGCTCCTTTCTTTCGCCAACTTGGTTCTTTCCTACAGGGCTTGGCACACTTGAACTTTAGGCGGTCAAGCAGTCGTTCGACGATTCATCAAGTGGACTTGGAGATCACCAAGCTTGCTTTTCTTCATTATTTTAACTCACTTTGTTCCGTTTTGCACATTAGTGTCCTTGCTTTGTTCCTCAATCCATATACCTTGAAATCAAGGGGTTTTACATCAGTTATTGGCACAAAATAAGCATTTGAGGAAACAAAATCATTATGTAAAAGCCCTAAATGAGTCCAAATCTCGAACTCATCATAGGTTCAGGAAAACATCATCCTGATCGGTAACCATATGTGGAGCATACCTTGATAAACAGGACCCAATATAACGTGCTAGGGGTATAAAGACATGAGTGTGGCATGATCACTAAAAAATGATGCCCAACAGAGGAGACTTTTAAACCTACGTTAGAATGTAGTTTTAGGACTGTGACGGTACGTTGAACCCTAGTCCAACTCAGTGCTAAGTGTACTCCCAATTGAATAAAAAGCTAAAATGCACTGTAATACTGTGTAACTCAAAATGATGATATGTTATCTTGGAATGCAAAAATATATACTGGAAGTTATGACATTCAATTTCTAAAGCATGATTTTCTGACTGATCTGCCTAGCAAGTATAATTCTTGAGTTGATAGTGATACAATATGGGGTGCTAAATTCAATCCATATAAATTACACTAAATCACCAAGATACATGTTATTTAAATCATGGGAACTATAACAACTAAATCACAATGAATCTCCAAGATTTTGGAAACACTAGGTTTGAACAATTTATGAGAACTTAAAGAACTGACTAAATTCTAGGGACCTAATAGGTGAAAGGAACCCACTAGTTAAATTATAAATACCTGGTGACGAAGACTATGGCGAAATCCTTTGGATTTTAGGGCTAAATTGGAAGAATACCTCTGCTTGTTCCTAGGTAAAACCGTCGCCACTTTCTTTTCTTTTAGTTCTAATCTGGGTAATTTTATGCGAATGAGGGTTCTAGGTAGTTTCTGACTGGATTATTAGTCTTAGACTGAGTAAAACGACATAGTTTAGGCATTAAATGACGTAGTTTAAGTGCCCAATGCATAGAGGAAAAGAAAAAAATGGCCTTGAATTAAAGTTGATGAAGTGCCATTCATGAGGCCATTGACAGACCATCTAGAGCATCACGGCCCGCCAAGTGGGTCATGTTGCATCTTGACAAAAACTCAGGACTGATAGCCTCCTTCACGAGCCACTCCACATCCCGTGTGAAGTTCCATGGACCGCCAAGTGGTCTGTGGTCCCTCACAGTGGCCATGGTGGTTTTTCCTCATATTCACGTGCCACCCTATGGCCCGTGTTAAGTTCCACGGACCGTTAAGTGGTTTGTTATCCTTCACTTGTTGTTTTGTGCACACCCACGAGCTGGGTGACTGGTCGTGGTTCTCTTTTCGACCCGTAGACCTCTACATGGTTTAACCCTTTCTCTTGTTCAACTTTAGTTCTGATTTTTTAGGTGTTACACCTATTGTTTTTAGACACTTTATTCATCTGAGTATAGTGAATATGTATCGTGATTTGAAGGAACACTTTTAATTTGTTGGTATGGGATGAAGAAGGATATTGTGGCATTTGTTTATATGTGCTTGAACTATTAGCAAGTGAAGTATGAACACCAAAGGCCTTGCGGTTTGACCTAGTAGCTACCTATTTCGAGGTGGAAGGGAGAGAAAACAACTATAGACTTTATAGTAGGCTTGCCACGTACATGCCAGATATCTAACGCAATTTCGGTCATTGTGGATCGATTGACAAAGTCTGCTCACTTTCTATCGATTCAAATTTCCTACAATATAGAAAGTTTAGCTCATAATTATATTCTGAAGATTGTCCATTTGGATGGGGTGCTGGTGTTTATCATTTCATATTGTGGTAGTTAGTTCACATTCTGTTTGTCGAAATTTATTTAGAGGTAGTTGGGTACTTGAGTTGAGCTTAGTATATATTATCCTCCATAGACTAACTGTTCGTCTAAGTGAACTATTCAGGTTTCGAAGGATATATTTCAGGACTAAGTCATTGATTTTGGAGCTCGCTAGGACCAGTTCTTAGATTTTGTGGAGTGTGCATATAATAATAGCTACCATTAGAGTTGTCATATGTCTCCATTTGAGGCATTGTATGGTAGGAGGTGCTAGTCCCTAGTGGGTTGGTTTTATACTTTTAAGGTTTGCCCATGGGGTACCAACTTGTTGTGAGATTCAATGGACAAATTTTGTGTAATCTAGGAGCAGTTTTGTACTACCTAGAGTAGAAAGAAAAGTTGTGTTGATAAAAGGGTGTGAGCCTTAGAATTCATTGTTGGTAATCGTGTCTTTCTACAAAGATCACCCATGAAAGGTGTAATGAAATTCGGGAGGAACTGCAAGCTTATGCCTAGTTTTATTGGCCCTTTTGAGATTTTTTAGTGTATTGTAAATGTGGCTTGTGAGTTAGCTTTATGACTATCTCTTTCAAGTGTTCGCAATATGTTCCATGTTTTTGTTTTAAGTTGTATGTTCCAGATCAGTATCATGTGCTTCATTTGGATTTGGTTCATCTGAATGAGTCCGTAAGATTTCAATGAGGAGCCAATGGCTATTCTAGATAGGCAGTGTAACACCCCGGATTCGTAAAAGGGCAAAGTAACAATTTGTAAAAGTTGCAGGTGCCATTCGACGGAGGCCACCCACGGTCCATGGTAGAGGGTCCGTAAGTCAGGACTCCTAAATCAGGTTTCTGACCAAGGATGATAGCGATGCAGGACGGACCGTCGGTTAGGTGTATTAATGGTAGGTCGGCAGTTATTTTCACGGGTTGTTTGTTTTTTTCCTAATTTGTCTAGTCTAATACTATGTCATTTTACCTTTCACTAAGACCCCTATATAAGTATTTTAACCTCTATATTTCCCCAATAGAAATAATTCGCTCAAATTTCTAAAAGAAGAACAAGTCTCCTCTCTAAAATATTTCTCTCTATAGAAAGCTTGAAGAAGAAGGATTCAACCTAGGGTTTCAAGTCAAGTCTCCATTCCTCCATTCAAGATAAGCAATTGTCTTTGAGGTATGATAGTTTTAATCCATGGATTACTTCCAATCATGGAGTTCCCAAATTCTCCTATTTTTCAAAGTTAGAAATCCCTAATTTAGTTAGGGTTTTCTTCAATTTCCATGGGTATTGAATTATGATCTCTTATGCATGAATTGATGAAATACTATGATTTTATGATGATTCCCCTATGAACCCATATAATCCCCATGTTTTCCAAATCATGAACATATGATGTGCGATTTCGATTATAAAGGAAGAGTCTTGTGATATCAAGCATGTATTGATATAATTACATGAAATTATGATGAAATCCATACTTAACCCATGTTTTCTAAATGTTGATGATTGGAAGTGGGTTGTGAACCTTGAAAGGTAAATTATGGAATTATACCTGTTTTTATGAAATCTATGCAAATATTTTAAGGATGCTTTTAGAGTAAAGTATCAATTATGTTGTTGTTGTAGTTATGTTGAAATGATTTTTCTCATATACATATAAAAGCATGATTGTGAAAGGTTTTCTCACATAATAAGGATTCTAAGGTTGAAAGGTCGTCTTACCTAATTGAATCAAAGACTAAGAGTTATCCTAATGAAACCTAGCTTGGATTGGTTATTGAATGATACCTTTCCATGGATGACTTATGACTTAGCTTGGATTGGCAAGATGACATTCCCTTCAATGGATAATAAGAACAAGTAAGAAATGACTATTCTGTGGGATTTTAGCTTAGCAACGAGAGGATATTGAGATGGAAACTCTCTCGTTAGTAGAGATCGGGCTTCTAGTAGCAATCTCCTTATCCCTTACCTATATGCCCCCATATGATGATTGTCTAGATAGACATTAGCTAGTGGATCCACCTAAGCTAAAAGTTCATGGTCCTTACCTTGGCGAGTAGGACAACCCTTTTCAGTGTGGGAGACACCGGTGGATCATGTTATATCTCACATGGTCTCTATGTCAGTTAAGGCTAATTCCCACAATAATAATGAACTAAGGTTACTTCAAGAAGTATCGTGTATCTGTTCAAAGGCTTTAAAGATGTTAGATTGCACTGACCATGTTTTATGACTTATGTTTCCTAACCCTTTTATATCATTTTTTATCTTGGTCAATTGCATGTAATGAAATGTCCTATTTTAGCATCATTTAAATGTTTTATGCATATCTATCATACTTGTTACATTGTTTTGTACTAGTATATACTTTTGCCTACATTTCTCCAAATGTAGGTTCGACAATCAGGGTTCTCAGTTTCGTGGCTAGTGGTTTATGGCGAGGTTTCCAAGCTTTGGTGAGTCCTCATGCTTTGAGGATGGATTTTCACTGTTTCAGTTTTCTTTCTTATTTCCAGTTTTGGACATGATGTATGGGCATGGCTCAATTTCATTCTATTGGATTAGATGGCTAATGAGACAAGTGTTTTAGACTTCCGCTTTACTTTTATAAAACTTGGACTTGAAATGTTGTCTTTACCTCAATTGTTCTATTTCTTATGTTTATGTATGCTAAGTAGCTTGTATGGGGTCTCTTGGGGTCCTATATGCCATGTTACATCTATGGGGTACCCCTGGTTCATGACAAACATGGTAATCAGAGCAAAAGGTTTAGAATGTTCCTAGTAGGTTTCATAAGCCAGTTCGAGTAGAGTCTTCTTCATGAGTGTGAAACAAGCCACATTTATAAATGAGAGGCTACAAAATGATTAGGAAACTCCACTTTTTTCGTTACTCTAAAGTCATGCGATAGATTTTAACTCTATAAGGTCTCTCTCCTAAACCTTATTCGATGCTCTAAAGGATATGGCTACATGAAGAGCTTATGGTAGAAGGAATGTGAGAGAGAATGCAGAAAAAGAAGCTCCTCCCCAAGTTCCATAAGTTCCAGTCGATGCTTTGGCCCAGCAGGTGACTAATGCGGAATTTTATGGTGCTTTTCAAGTGTTGGCTTAAGTCGTGATGGCCCAAGCCAATAGGGAGGTTGCGGTTCCCTTGAACCAAAATGTGGGTACGACGACATTTAGAGTGAGGCATTTACTAGGATTAATTCTCTGGAGTTTCATGGTTCCAAGGTTGAGGAAGATCCTCAAGAGTTCATTGATGAGGTCTACAAGGTGTTGGGGATCATTGGAGTGACGCTAGTGGATAAGGAAAATTTGGTTGCTTATCAAGTTAAGGGTGTGGCTCAAATATGGTAAAACCAATAAAGAATGGAGACTGGAAGATGTAGGTCCTTTTGATTGGGAAAAATTTAAGGCTGCTTTTCTTGGTAGGTTCTTTCCCCTTGAGATGAGGGAATCAAAGGTGCTTGAGTTCATCAACCTTCGTCAAGGAGGTATGAGTGTGAGGGAATATGCTTTGAAGTTCATGCAATTCTCTAAATATGCTTCAACAATGGTTGCCGATCCTAGGGTAAGGATGACTAAGTTCATTTTGGGTGTGTCCGGAATGGTGGTTAAAGAATGTCATACATCCATGCTCATTAATGACATGCACATCTCTTGTCTCATGGTTCATGCTCAACAAATTGAAGAGGAGAAACTGAAGGAAAATTTTAGGTAGACAAAGAGGGCTAAAATTGGTGATGGTAATTTCTCTCGTGCAAGGTCTGATGGACATGGTCGTCCTAGGTTTCGACAAAGGTTTTCAGGTCAAGGTTCTTCCAATGCTCCTCCTAAGTTCAACAAAGATAGGGTGTCTAGACCTAAGCCTCAAGAAGGGGATGGTAGTGGATCTTCATTGCCTATGTCTACTTGTGCTAAGTGTGGAAAGAAGCACAAGGGTAAATGCCTAGCTGTCACGGATAGTTGCTTCGGTTGTGGTAAAAGTGGTCATAAAATGAGAGATTGTGTGATGCTTATGTCTAAAGGAATAGAGGGAAAGCAAGCTCCTCCTAGTGGTTCGTGTTCCAACGCTCCCAAGCAGAACTGATTGTATGCACTTCAAACTCATGGTTAACAAGAGGTTTCTCCCGATGTGGCTACCGGTATGTTAAATGTCTTCCAACTTGATGATTATCCTTTACTTAATCTTGGTGCCACCTTGTCTTTTGTGACGCCATATGTGACTATGACGTGTGATGTTCTTCCAGATGTGTTAGATTATTTTTCTGTCTCTACTCCTGTTGGTGATTCTATTATGGCTAAGAGGGTCTATAAAAAGTGTCTCGTCTCCTGGTCCCAAAGATTTACTCCTATTGACTTGGTAGAGCTTGATATGTTAGATTTTGATGTTATCCTTGGTATGGATTGGTTGCACTCATGTTATGCTTCTATTGATTGTAGAACTCGTGTAGTCAAGTTTAAGTTTCCGAATGAGCCTGTTCTAAAGTGGAAATGGGGAAATTCTATGCCTAAGGGTTAGTTTTTCTCTTGTCTTAAAGCTAGAAAGATGATTTCTAAGGGTTGCATTTAACATCTAGTTAGGGTGAGAGATGTGGATTCTAAAACCCCTACTCTTGAGTCAGTCCGCATTGTTAATGAGTTTCCAAAGGTGTTCCCAGATGAGTTACCCGGTATTCCTCCCGAAAGGGAAATAGACTTAGGTATTGACCTTCTCCCATATACACAACCTGTTTCTATTCCTCCTTACCGTATGACTCCAGCAGAACTAAAGGAGTTGAAAGAACAATTGGTGGAGTTGGATAAGGATTTCATCCTACTGAGTATCTCTCCATGGGGTGCTCTAGTTTTTTTTGTTAGAAAGTAAGATGGTTCTCTTCGTATGTGTATTGACTATCGTCAGTTGAACAAGGTGACCATTAAGAATAAGTATCCCCTTCCAAGGATAGATGACTTATTTGACCAACTTCAAGGAGCAAGTTATTTCTCTAAGATTGATCTTCGGTCGGGTTATCACCAATTGAGGTGAAAGAATATGATAATTTGAAGACGACTTTTAAAACATTGTATGGTCATTATGAGTTTTTTGTAATGTCTTTTGGGTTGACTAATGCTCTGGTGGTGTTTATGGATTTGATGAATAAAATGTTAAGAAAATACCTTGACATATTTGTGATTATGTTCATTGATTATATATTGATCTATTCGAGAAGCGAGAATAAGCATATTGATCATATGAGGATCGTGTTGTAAATTCTTAAGGACCAACAATTCTTTGCCAGGTTTAGTAAATGCAAGTTTCGGTTAAGGTCTGTAGCTTTTCTTGGTCATATTGTTTCAAGTAAAGGCATTGAGGTAGATCTTAATAAGACGGATGCGGTCAAGAGTTGGCCTAGACCTCTATCCCCTTTTGATATTAGAAGTTTCTTGGGTTTGGCTGGTTATTATAGAAGGTTTGTTAGGGTGTTTTCTACAATTGCCTCTCCTTTGACGGCTTTGACTCAAACGAGAGATAAGTTTATATGGTCTGAAGCGTGTTAAAAGAGTTTCCAAGAGTTGGAGGATAGACTTACTTCCGCTCCGGTTTTGACTTTACCGGAAGGGACCGAAGATTTTGTTCTTTATTGTGATACCTCAAGAATTAGGGTAGGGTGTGTGCTTATGTAAAATGGGAAAGTTATTGCCTATGCCTCAAGGCAACTAAAGATTCATGAAAAGAATTATCCTACCCATAGCATTGAATTTGCAATGGTTGTTTTTGCCTTAATGATTTGGAGGCATTATTGGTATGGTGTTCATGTAGATGTTTTTACTGACCACAAGAGTTTGCAATATGTGTTTCATCAGAAGGTTCAAAATCTTCGCTAAAGAAGGTGGCTTGAGTTATTGAAAGATTATGATATGAGTGTTCTCTAACACCCGGATAAGGCTAATGTTGTGGCGGATGCTCTTATTCGGTTATCCATTTGTAGAGTTGCTCATATGGAAGAAGATAAGAAAGAGTTGGTTAGAGATGTTCATAGATTGGCCCGAATGGGTGTCCAGTTAGTGGACCCCACCAATGGTGGTGTAACGGCTCACAACAGCTCGAAATCACCTATTTTGGCAGAAGTGAAAGCCAAGTCAGGACTTGATCCAATTTTTGTCGACTTAAAATAAGTGGTGCTTAAGAAATCCATTGAGGCTTCTCCCAATGGGGAGATTGTGTACTTAGATATCAAGGTCGTTTGTGTGTTCCTAAAGTTGATGACTTGAGGGAACAAATCTTGTCAGAAGCCCATAGTTCTCGATGCTCTAATCACCTAGGAGCCACCAAGATGTACTATGATTCTATTGGTGGAATGGGATGAAGAGGGATATTGCAGAATTTGTGACTAAGTGTCCTTATTGTCAACAAGTGAAAGTTGAGCATTGGAGGTTTGTCCCAAGACATTAGCATTCCCACTACGAAGTGGAAAGTTTTGAACATGGACTTTATTGTTGGTTTCCCTTGCACCCGGTGACAACTTGACTCGATTTGGTTTATAGTAGATCGGATGATGAAATTGGCTCATTTTATTCCCGTCAAGGTATCTTATTCGGCGGAGGATTATGCTAAGTTGTACTTGAGAGAAATGGAAAGAGAAATGGAAAAGTTGCATGGAGTTCCGTTATCCATTATTTTCGATCGTGGTACCCTATTCACTTCTCTATTTTGGAAGTCTTTCAAAAAAGGTCTTAGTACTCGTGTTAAGCTTAGTACGACATTTCATCCCCAAACAGATGGGCAAGCGGAGCGTAATATCCAAACATTTGAAGACATGTTGAGAGCTTGTGTGGTTGATTTTAAGGGTAATTGGGATGACCATTTGCCATTGATTGACTTTTCTTATAACAATAGCTATCACTCGAGTATTGGTATTCTCTATTTGAAGCATTGTATGGTAGGAGGTGTAGATCTCCTAAAGGTTGGTTGGAGGTAGGAGAGGTGTCCCTAATAGGTCTCGAGTTGGTATAGGAGGCCATAGAGAAGGTTTGACTTATTAGAGAAAGGTTGAAAACAACTCAAAGTCGGTAAAAGTCATATGTCGATGTAAGAAGAAGTGATCTTGAGTTTGAGGTTCATGATTGGGTTTACTTGAAAATTTCACCCATGAAGGGTGTAATGAGGTTTGGGAAGAAAGGGAAGCTTTGTCCCCGTTATGTAGGCCCATATCAGATTTTGAGACGTGTTGGTAAGGTTGCTTATGAACTAGAATATCCTATTTAGTTTGCATATTTGCATATAGATTTCCATGTATCTATATTGAAGAAAAGTTTGGTGATCCGACATCCATAGTTCCCTTAGAAGGTTTGAGAGTTAAGGAGAATCTTTCTTATGAAGACGTTCCGGTTGAGATTTTAGATCAGCAAGTCAAGAGGTTGAGAAATAAAGAAGTTCCTTCTGTGAAAGTGTTGTAGAGGAATAAATTTGTTGAGGGTGCTACTTGGGAGGACGAGGCCGATATGATGTCCCGATATCCTCATTTCTTTTTTTCTACTCCTACTCTAGCTTGCGGTAAGTTGTTCCTCCTAGTTTGCTCTTTGTCTTTGGAGTCATATGCCTTAAATGTTTCCATGATTTCCTTACTATGCATGATTCTTGAAAAGTTTATGTTTTTAGAAAATAAGTCAATTTGATTAATTTCTACATATTTATGTGCATTGAGTATGAGTTGCATATAAACTTCATGATGTGATGCTTTGTAATGGGTGGATCTTGGAGTTGATGTTTTTCCTTGTATATATGTATTGCATGCATGATGGGCTGTTAGATTTAGTTCTACCCCCTCTTATGATTTTTTAATAACGTCCTAGCTTGGAGTCAATACTTCCTACTTGGTTATATGCATTTAGATAAAGTTGCATTGATGATTGGGTTGTTCGTTTCTCTCCTACTCTTTTCGTACTAGCTTGAATCTCATTCGATGAAGAATGATCCCAAGAGGGAGATATTGTAACACCCTGGATTCTAAAAAGAGCAAAGTAACAATTTCAGAAGTTGCAGGTGACATCCGTGAAGGCCACCCACTTCCCGTGGATGGGACCACAGACTGTAGGTGTAGTCCGTGGTTGGTTACCCCAACTAAGACTCAGAAGACTAGAACCACTACTTGACCAACAAACTGTCGGTGGGTCCACGGTCCGTGGTCGAGGGCCCTTAGGTCAGGACCCTAAATCAGGTTTCTGACCATGAACGAAGGTGATGGAGGATGGAGCGTCGGTCAGCCCACGGTCCGTCAGTCAGGGGCGATGATGGTAGGTCGGCAATTATATTCAGGGGAAGTTGGGTGTTTTTCTAATTAGTCTACCCTGATACTATGTCATTTTACCCTTTACTAAGACCACTATTTAAGTACTTTAACCCCCAAATTTCCACAATAGATATCATTCTCTCAAATTTCTAAAAGAAGAAAAAGTCTCCTCTCCAAAATATTCCTCTCTCTAGAAGACTTGAAGAAGAAGGATTCAACCTAAGTTTCAAGTCAAGTCTCCATTCCTCCATTTAAGATAAGCAATTGGCCTTGAGGTATGATAGTTTTTAACCATGGATTCCTTCCATTCATGGAGTTCCCAAATTCTCCTATTTTTCAAAGTTAGAAATCCCTAATTCATTTAGTGTTTTCTTCAATTGCCATGGGTTCTAATTATTGATTTAAATAATTGAATTATAATCTCTTATGCATGAATTGGTGAAATACTATGATTTTATGATGATTCCCCTATGAACCGAAGTAATCCCTATGTTTTCCAAATTATGATCATATGATATGGAATTTCAATTATAAAGGAAGAGTCTTATCAAATCAAGCATGTATTGGTTGAATTACATGAATTTATGATGAAATCAAGATATAATCCATGTTTTCTAAATGTCGATGATTGGTAGTGGGTTTTGAACCTCGAGAGGTAAATTATGGAATTATGCATGTTCTTATGAAATCTATGCAAATGCTTTATGGATGCTTTGAGATTAAAGTATCAATGATGATGTTGTTGAAAGGATTTTTCTCATATACACATGAAATCATGATCGTGAAAGGTTTTCTCACATAATAAGGATTACAAGGTTGAAAGGTTTTCTCACCTTATTGATTCAAAGATGAAGAGATATCCTAATGAAACCTAACTTGGATTGGTTATTGAATGATACCATTCCATGGATGACTTACGACTTGGCTAGGATTGGCAAGATGGCGTCCTCTTCCATGGGTAATAAGAACAGATAAGAAATGACTATTCCGTTGGATTTATGCTCAGCACCAAGAGGATATTGAGATGGAAGCTTTCTCGTTAGTAGAGGTCGGATTTCTAGTAGCAATCTCCTTATCCCTTACCCATGTGCCCCCATAGGATGATTGTCTAGATAGACATTAGCTAGTGGATCCACATAAGCTAGAAGTGCATGGTTCTTACCTTGGCATGTAGGACAACCCTTTATGGTGTGGGAGACACCGGGGGATCTAGTTATAAATCACATTGTGTCTATGTCAATTAAGGTTATTTCACACAATAATAATGAACTAAGGTTAGTTCAAGAATTATTGTCTATGTGTTCAAAGGCTTTAAAGATGTTAGCTGGGATTGACCATCTTTTATGACTTGTGTTTTGTAAACCTGTGATATCATGTTTTAGATTGGTCAATTACATGTCATGAAATGTCCTATTTTAGCATGATTTAAATGTTTTATGCATAGATATCTTACTTGGTACATTATTTTGTACTAACGCATACTCTTGCCTATATTTCCCCAAATGTAGGGTCCGACAGTCAGGTTCTCTATTGCGTGGCTAGTGGTTGATTGTGAGGTTCCCAAGCTTTGGTGAGCCCTCATGCTTAGAGGACAGATTTTCATTCCTTCAGTTTTCTTTCTTATTTCCAATTTTTGACATGATGTATAGGCTAGGCCCGATTTCATTCTGTTGTATTAGATGGCTAATAAGACAAGTGTATTAGACTTCCGCTTTACTTTTATAAAGTATTGGACTATAATTGTTGTATTTACGTCAATTGTTCTATTTCTTATGTTTATGAATGCTAAGTGGTTTGTATGGCGTCTGTCGGGGTTCTATATGCCATGTTACATATAGGGGGTACCCTCTGGTTCGTGATAGGCATGTTAGTGTCACAACCCAGGGGTACCCCCTAGATGTAAGTATAGGACCCTGAAAGACCCCATACAAGCCACTTAGCATTCCTAACATAAGAAATAGAACAATAGGAGTAAGACAATAGTTCAAATCCTATAGTTTTATAACTGAAAAGCGGAAATCTAAAACACATGTCTCAATTTCCATCTAATTCAATAGAATAAAATTGGGGTAGCTCATACATCATGTCCAAAATTGGAAATAAGAAGGAAACTATGACCAATGAAAATCCGTCCTCAAAGCATGAGGACTCACCAAAGCTCGGGAACCTCGCAATCAACCATTAACTGAGAAACTTGACTGTCGGACCCTATATTTGGGAAAATGTAGGCAAGAATATGTGTTAGTATAAAACAATGTACCAAGTATGCTAGCGATGCATAAAAACATTTAAATTATGCTAAAAGAGGACATTTCATGACATGCAATTGACCAAGCTAAAATCATTTGAAACCTTTGAACACATATGAGATATTTCTTGAAGTAACCTTAGATAATTATTAATGTGGGAAGTAGCCTTAACCAGCATAGAGACCATGTAAGCTATAACATGATCCCCCGGTGTCTCCCACACCGAAAAGAGGGGTCCTACCTACTAAGGTAAGGACCATAAACTTCTAGCTTAGGTGGATCCACTAACTAATGTCTATCATGACAATCATCCTATGGGGACACATAGGTAAGGGATAAGGAGATTTCTTATAGAAACCCAACCTCTACTAACGTGAGAGCATCCATCTCAATATCCTCTAGGTGCTAAGCATAAATCCCACGGAATACTCATTTCTTACTTGTTCTTATTATCCATGGAAAGGCACGTCATCTTGCCAATACAAGCTAATTCATAATCCATGAAAATGTATCATTCAATAACCAATCCAATCTAAGTCATTAGGATAGCTCTTAATTCTTTGATTCAATTAGGTAAGAAGACCTTTGAACCTTAGAATCCTTATTATGTGAGAAAACCTTTCACACTCATGCTTTCATGTGTATATGAGAAAATCCTTTCAATAACGCATCAACATTATCATCATTAATACTTTACTCTCAAAGTATCCTTAAAACATTTTCATATATTATATAAAGACATGCATAATTCCATAATTTACCTTTCAAGGATCAAAACCCACTTTCAATCATCAAAATTTAGAAAACATGGGTCAGAGATGGATTTTATGATAAATTCATGTAATTCTATCAATACATTCTTGACTTCATAATACTTTTGCTTTATAATCAAAATCCCACATCATATGATCATAACTTTAAAACATGGGGATTACATGGGTTCATGGAGGAAACATCATAAAATCATAGTGTTTCATCAATCTATGCATTAGATATCACAATTTAATCATCTAAATCAATAACCAAGAGAACCCATGACAATTAAAGAAAACCCTAACTCAATTGGGGATTTCTAACTTTGAAAATAGAGGAATTTGGGAACTCCAAAACTATCATACCTTGAAGCCAAATGCTAATCTTCAATGGAGGAATTGAGACTTGGATTGAAATGCTAGGTTGAATCCTTCTTTTTCAAGCTGTCTAGAAAGATAAATATTTGAGAGTTCTTCTATTTGGTGAATTTGAAGAGACTGAACTAATTTGGGGGTTGAAATCACTTATATAGGGGTATTAATGAAGGGTAAAACGACGTATAGAAATAAAATAATTAGCAAAAGACCAAATTACCCATACACTTAATATCTAAATCATGACCCACGGACCTTAGTCGACGGACCGTAGACTTACCGCCGGTCCATCCTGCAGAGCCGTCGTCCATGGTCAGTGAGTTATTTTGGGGTCTTGAACCATGGACCCCCAACCACGGACTGTGATCTCTCTAATAGTCTGTGGGTCAAGCCGTGGGTCTAGGCCTTCATGACTGGCTTGTCGAGTGCCATCCACGAACTACACCTATGGTCTGTGGTCCCATCCACGGGCCGTGGGTGGCCACCATAGGTTGGCACCTACAACTTCTTTAAAATATTGTTTTGGTCTCTTTGGATTCGGGATGTGACAATATCTCCCCGTTAGGATCATTCTTCCTCGAATGATAGTCAAGCTAGTACGAAAAAGGTAGGAGAGGAACTAACAACCACACCTACAATGCAACTTCATTTAAATGCAGATAACCAAGGAGGAACTATGGACTTCAAGCTAAGACGTAATTAAAACATCATAAGAGGGGTGGAACTAAATCTAACAACCCATCATGCATGAAATGCACATATCTGAGGAGGAAACATCAACTCCAATCTAACATCCAAGGAAGAAACATCAATTCCAAGCTAAAGACATGCTCACAACATCATATCAAGCAGTCTATATGAAACTCATACTAATGTGCACATAAACATATAGAAATCAACCAAATTGACTCATTTTCTCAAAACTTGAACTTTTCATAAATCATGCATAGTAAGGAAATCGTGGACGCATATAAGACATATGACTCCAAAACAAAGAACAAACCATGAGGAACTCATTACCCCAAGCTAGAGTTGGAGTAGAAGGAAAGAGATGAGGATATCAGCAGATCATATCGACCTTGGCCTTCCAAGTAGCACCCTCAACTAATTGATTCCTCCACAACACTATCAGGGAATCTACTTCTTTTTTTTATCTTCTTGACTTTACTGTTAAGACTTTCAACCGGAACTTCCTCATAAGAAAAATTCTCCTTAACTCCCAAACCTTCTAAGGGAACTATGGATGTCGGATCACCAACATATTTCGTCAACATAGAGACATGGAAAACTGGATGCACCGATGCCAACTCATTTGGCAAAGCTAGCTCATAAGCAACCTTACAAATACATATCAAAACCTGATATGGGCCTACATATCGAGATTAAGATTCTCTTTCTTACCGAACCTCATTACACCCTTCATGGGTGAAATATTCAAGTAAACCCAATCATTAACATCAAACTCAAGATCTCTTCTTCTTACATCGACCTATAAATTTCACGGACTTTGAGTCATTTTCAACCTTTCTCTAATAAGTCGAACCTTCTCTACGGTCTCATGTACCAACTCGGGACCTATTAAGGCGACATCACCCACCTTAAACCATCGTATAGGAGAACTACACCTCCTACAATATAATGCCTCAAATGGAGCCATATAAATACTCGAGTGATAGCTATTTATAAGCAAAATCAAACGATATCAAATGGTCATCCCAATTACCCTAAAGATCAATTACACAAGCCCTTAACATGTCTTCCAAACTTTGGATAGTAGGCTCTACTTGACCATCAGTTTGGGGATGCAAGGTCGTACTAAGCTCAACCCGAGAACGAAGACCCTTTGGAAAGACTTCCAATACTGAGAAGTGAATTGGGTACCACGATAGAAAATAATGGATAAAGGCACTTCGTGCAACTTTACCATTTTTCTCAAGTACAACTTGGCATAGACCTCCGATGAATAGGAAACCTTGATGGGAAGAAAATAAGTTGATTTTGTCATCCGATCTACTATAACCCATATCGGATCATCTTGTCGTCGGGTGCGAGGCAAACCAACAATAAAGTCTATTTTTAAATCTTCCCACTTCCAAGAAGTAATGCTAATATCTTGGGACAAACCTCCTAGTTTCTAAGGTTCATCTTTCACTTGTTGACAATTAGGACACTTGGTCACAAATTCCGCATTATCCTTTATCATTCCATTTCACCAGTAGACTTCCCATAAATCACGATACATCTTGGTGGCTCCAACTTAAATGGAATACCCCAAATTATGGGCTTCTGACAAGATTTGTTCCCTCAAGTTGTCAATATTTGGAACACACAAACAACTTTGATATATAAGTACACCATCTCACCCTTGGGAGAAAGCCTCAATGGATTTCTTAAGCACCACTTCTTTTAATTCAACCAAAATTGGATCAAGACCTTGCTTGGCTTTGACATCCGCCACAAAAGATGATTCTGAGCTGTTGTGAACAATTACACCACCCTTGGTGGACCACTAACTAAACACCCAATCAGGCCAATCTATGAATATCGCAAACCAACTCCTTTTTACCTTCTTCAATATGAACAACACTACCCATGGATAACCGACTAAGAGCATCCGCCACCACATTAGCCTTACTGGGGTGGTAGAGAACACTCATATCATAATATTTCAATAACTCAAGCCACCTTCTTTGGAGAAGATTTAGATCTTTCTAATTAATCACATATTGCAAACTCTTGTGGTTGGTAAACACATCTACATGAACACCATACAAATAATGCCTCCAAATCATTAAGGCAAACACAACCACCGCTAGTTCAAGGTCATGGGTAGATTAATTATTTTCATGAATCTTAAGTTTCCTTGAGGCATATGCAATAACTTTCCCATTTTGCATATGCACACATCCTAACCCAATTCTCGAGGCATCATAATAAACAACAAAACCATCAATCCCTTCCACTAAAGTCAACACCGGAGTGGAAGTAAGTCCATCATTCAATTCTTGAAAGCTCTTTTCACACGCTTCTAACCATATGTACTTAACCTTTTTTTGAGTTAGAGCCATCAAAGGAGAGGCAATTGAAGAGAATCCCTCAACAAACCTTCTATAGTAAGTGGCTAAACCCAAGAAACTTCACATATCCGAAGGGGATATATGTCTATGATAACTCTTGACTGCATCCATCTTCTTAAGATCTACCTCAATACCCTAACTTGAAACAATATGACCAAGGAAAGCTACGGACCTTAACCAAAACTCACACTTGCTAAACTTCACAAAAAGTTGTTGGTCCTTAAGAATTTGCAAAACGATCCTCAAATGATCAGTATGTTCATTCTCACTTTTCAAATAGATCAATATATAATCAATGAACACAATCACAAATTTATCAAGGTATTTTCTAAAGACCCTATTCATCAAATTCGTAAAAGCCGCTGGAGCATTATTCAAACCAAAAGACATCACCAAAAACTCAGAATGACCATACCAGGTTCGAAAATCCATCTTTGGAATATCATCTTCCTTCAGCCTCAATTGGTGATAACTCGATCAAAGATGAACATTAGAGAAGTAACTAGCTCCTTGGAGTTGGTCAAATGGATCATCTATCCTTGGAAGATAATACTTATTCTTAATGGTCACCTTGTTCAACTGACGATAGAGAATACACATACGAAGAGAACCATCTTTCTTTCTAACAAATAAAACTGGAGAACCCATGGAGAGATACTCGATCAGATGAAACTCTTATCCAACAGATTCTTCAATTATTCATTCGACTCCTTTATTTTTTTTTGGAGCCATACGGTAAAGAGGAATAGAAATAGGTTGCGTATCTAGGAGAAGGTCAATACCAAAGTATATTTCCCTTTCAGGAGTAATACTGGGTAAATTATCTGGAAACACTTTCGAAAACTCATTAACAATGGGGACCAACTCAATAGTAGGGGTTTCGGAATCCACATCCCTTACCCTAACTAGATTGTAAATGCAACCCTTAGAAATCATCTTTCTAGCTTTAAGACAAGTGACAAACTTACCCTAAGGCATAGAATTTCCCCCTTTCAACTCTAGGATAGGCTCATTCGGAAACTAAAACTTAACCACATGAGTTATACAATCAATAGAAGAATAATATGTGTGCAGCCAATCCATACCAAGGATAACATCAAAATCTATCTTATCAAGCTCTACCAAGTCAACAAGAGTAACTCTGTGGGACAAGGACACGAGACACTTTCTATAGACCCACTTAGCCACAATATAAACCCAATCTTTACTAACGGGAGAGCATCCATCCCAATATCCTGTGGTGCTAAGCATAAATCCACAGAATAGTCATTTCTTACTTGTTCTTATTATCCATAGAAAGGCACATCATCTCGCCAATTCAAGAAAAGTCATAATCCACATAAAGGTATCATTCAATAACCAATCCAAGCTAAGTCATTAGGATAGCTCTTAATTCTTTGATTCAATTAGGTGAGAAGACCTTTCAATCTTAGAATCCTCATTATGTGAGAAAACCTTTCACAATCATTCTTTCATGTGTATATGAGAAAATCCTTTCAATAACACATCAACATCATCATCATTGATACTTTACTCTCAAAGCATCCTTAAAACATATGCATAGAGTTCATAAAGACATGCATAATTCCATAATTTACATTTCAACTTTAAAAACCCACTCTCAATCATCAATATTTAGAAAACATGTGTTAGACATGGATTTCATCATAAATTCATTTAATTCTATCAATACATGTTTGACTTCATAAAACTCTTGCTTTATAAAAAAAATCCCATATAATATGTTCATAATTTGAATACATGGGGATTACATGGGTTCATGGGGGAAACATCATAAAATTATAGTGCTCCATATATTCATGCATAAGAGATCATTATTCAATCATTTAAATCAATAATCACGATAAACCATGACAATTGAACAAAACCTAACTCAATTGGGGATTTCTAACATTGAAAATAGAGGAAGTTGGGAACTCCATGAATGGAAGGAATCCATGGATGAAAACTGTCATACCTTGAAGACAAATGCTAATCTTCAATGGAGGAATTGAGTCTTGAATTAAAACCCTAGGTTGAATCCTTCTTCTTCAAGCTCTATACATAGAGAAATATTTGAGAGTTCTTCATTTTGGTGAATTTGAATAGAATGAAGTGAATGAACTAATTTGTGGGTTAAAATCACTTATATATGGGTCTTAGTGAAGGGTAAAACACGTAGTATAGAGATAAAATAATTAGGAAAACACTGAAATGCCTCTAAACTTAACTGCCAAATCACGACCCATGGACCTTAGTTTACGGGCTGTGAACTCACCGGCGATCCGTCCTGCACGACCATCGTCCATGGTCAGTGAGTGATTTTGGCATCTTGAACAACGGACCGCGGTCTGGCCAATAGTCCATTGGTCAGGCTGTGGTTTTGGGATTTCATGACTTGCTGGGGGAGTTTCATCACGGATCACACCTACGGTCCGTGGTCCCATCCACGACTTGTGGGTGGCCCCCATAGGTTGGCACCTACAACTTCTTAAAAATGTTGTTTTTCCCTTTTTCAGATATGAGGTATTACAGTTAAAAAGTTGAGGTCTTAGCTCGTCATTGAAGGTTTAGTGGAGGTATCATCTGATCAAGGAGGCTAATTAAGAGGTTGAGCTTATCCTCCCCTTTTCGAGACTTCAGATACTTTCTTTTGTTTAATTTTCGAGGGTGAAAGCCCCTTTAGAAATGAATATTATATTGAACCTCGAGGCCTTTTTCTTGCTTTTGATGATTATTACTACTTTTTCCATTCCCATATCTTCTGTGTAGTGTTTGAGATTTGTTGGGATGGGTGGCATGCTTCCGGAGGTGGTAAGGAGAATTTTGGACGATTTCCCCTTTTTAGAAGTTTTTATGTTGAAAAAGATGACTTTGGTCAACTTATGAAGGATATGATGTTGTATGATATTTTCCTCACTTCCATCAGTTTCGGAAGGTTTATTTTAGGCAAGTAGCATGATTAGTTCAGGTCTCGAGGACTTCAATACGAATTTGAGCAGTTACGCAAATGTTTTGGAAAATTTGGCAAAGGATTGACTTTAGTCATCACTCTTAATAAACTTGCCCAGATGAGAATTCCATCTGTGTGATTAACTCCGGAACGTTGAGTTTGGTCTAGAACAACCTTTGGTTTGAATCCCAAGGTAATCTGGATTATTGTGTGGTGTTTTATGTTATGCTTGTTTATTTCTTTATGTAAGTGTTGACTTGGGTCAGTATTTTATCAAGACAACCTCTCTTTGTTGTTTCATCGATTTCCTTGAGTCTGGAATATTGATATTGGTAGGTTAGCATAGTTTGTTTGCATTCAAGGGTGGGTTTTTGAATGAATCTCGAGGACCTTTTCAGAGAAGAAATCCTTCTTAGCTTTTGGCTAATGCCAAAGCTATTGGTTGGACCACTTTAGCAACCTCTACATCACTTTAGTGGTAGTGGCCACCTAGGACCTAACCGCTTTAGTGGCCCTTTTAGCGGAAGACTCTTATGCGGCCATAATATGCAACAATTACAAATCCTTAAAGAAGTATAATGCAATAGTTTTCAAATATAGATCCCAACTAGGTTGAGGTCGAATCCCATAGAGAATAAGGTGAGAACTACGTCGTATGGTGTTATTTACTATTAGCTACTTTGTTCTCGAACTAATAGGAAATATGGGAGAATTTGGGATTTCTCTTTTTAATCTCATTTTAACAAGTATAATCAACAATATTACTTAACTAAGAATTTATAGAAATAATTAACTAGGATTATGTTCACCAGGATTGTTTGCCCATTATCGGGTTAATACATAATTTCATCATGCATAGCTAGTATGCCAGTTTATCAAACTAATGCTACATATAATCATTTCTCAATGCATCTCACTTTTATTCTTCTGAACTAAAAGTGTTCCACTCATTTCAAAAGATATTTACTTAAAGTTGGCTAATCTTGTTACAACATTAACCATTAGACGAGTTTAGATTCGTGAATCCTCGTTATTAACTCGTTTGCCAAGTTTTATGCTATGTTACTCAAACAAGCTAAACTTAGGGCATCTTCTAAAGTTTGAATCCATTAGAAATTGATAAATATGAAAGAGATAATAAGATGTACAATAACAATATACAATTCATTCCATAAAAACCCTAATTTTAGTTCAAGTCCTCATGGATTCAACAACCCAAGGTCGTGGGGTTTAGAAACTCATTATAATAGAAACAAAGATGATAATTACATTCATTTAACAAGAAGTTACAAAAAACTAGAGGAAATCAAACACTTGATTTCAAGAAACCAATGCAAAATACTCAATCAAATCTCGTTCAAGAATAATGTGTTCTTTGCTTAGAACAAGATCAAAAAACAAACCCTGAACATACTCTTTATAGTTCCAAGAATTTTGAAATGTAAACGAAGAAAGCTTATATTTCAAGGTCTGCCTGACATTTCATCTGATGGATCATCACAGTGATGGTCCATAGCTCTGACCATCTTTTTCTCTATAGAGAATGGCTATAACCCTGCATGCGTGACAGTTGGTCGCATGATGGCCCGTCACAGGTGTGACGGTCCATCCCCTTAAAATCAATTAGACTTTAGAAAGTAGTCTCAACTTTGCAGGTGTGACACTTTTCCTGACGGTCCGTCGCCTTCACCAACTGAAATTCAGAGAGTAGTTATATCTCTGCAAGTGTGATGGTTTACGTGCCGTCAGTGTCTCCTTTGGCAGCGTTGAGCTTTATTTTGCTTTCTTTAATAGTTTGACTAGTAACATATAGCACAGTAGAAAAACTATTAAAATACACTATTGTTACTTAAGAACTAGAAAATATTCATAGCCAAAGGCATAGAATATGCCTTCAAATACCGTCACATCGAGCTTGTAGACTACTTTTGAGGTGATCACTTTAGTGGCCATTTGACCACTTAAGTGCTCGTCATTGGTATTATATCTCTCTTATCTTTTTAATTTTTCATAATTGAAGAAAAGGTGAGTTGGAGATTATTTAACGATGATTTTTCTCATTTCTTGGCCATTTAACTTGATTCTAAGGTAGATATCTTCCTCTTCACTTTCTATTACGATTCTAGCTTCATAATTGCAATTCGATTCCATTTAGAAGCTTTAATTTCCTTGATTTCTATTCTTTAAAGTTTAGTTTTTAGACCATTTGAGGTGTGAATTTATTCCCTTCTTTGCCCAACTTTGGGGCATGTGATCCTCACATCGGGGGAACGTAATGACATAGTGAATTACACATTTTGTTATCAAGCTTTGAGGGTCAAATTTCTGCCCAATTGATAGTCTGAATTTCTTTACATTGATATTGGTATTGTTAGTATCATATTGAATTGTAGTTTCTATTGATAGTGTGGTAACGTTCCAAGGTTCTTCAGAAATAAAAAACACTCAGCAATGAGTGCAGTTTTGGCTTTGAGAAAGGTTATAATTTCCTCTTTCACCCTTGTCTAAGTTATATTACATACAAATTGAGTACCATTGATCATTAGAGAGGTTTAAGGATGAGATGTAAGGCCGATGTGATCCTTATTTGTATTTTTGGACATTTTTCATGATTTTAGCCTAGCTTTATCACCATGAAACCTTATTTAAGGATTAGCCCTTGTATTGATGGAAAATATAGGATACTTAGAATGTTTTTAGGTGGTTTGAAAAGATAGATTGAAGTACGTTGATTGGTTTGGTATGATTTTGTGCCTTTTTTTTAATTTATTTTTAAGCTTTTAGCGTGATTGTGGGCTTGACACCTTGGACTTGGACTAGCTGGAGTTTGAGGTTAGTACGACTATACTATGACGAGTGTCTACTTGGTTGTTGTGTGGTGTGATTGTATTTGTGAATGACTTTACTGTGTTTGGTGTGCATTTATATGCATAACATTTGGTTTTTGACATGATTTGACATAGGAATGAGAAAATGATATATTTGATACTCTTAAATGGTTTTTGTCACCATTTGTACTTGATTTTGGCTTAAGGGAATGTATTACTAGTTTTACTCGAAGAAACTTGGAATTATTAAGAAACCACTTCTTTTTCTGTGATCTCAGTTTTAAAAAAGGAAATATTTACTTTAACTTATATATTTTACTTTAGAGGTATAAATATTTCGAGAAAATACTAATAGTATAAGAGTTTCAGACACAAAGGGAGATTGGTTTTAAACATGCTAAGTTTTGTGGCTTTTGCTGAAAGATAAGGTTGAAGAAGTATTCTGAGCGGCCCAAAAGACAATTTTAGGTTTACTTTTACACTGTTAAGCTCGAGGAAGCACTCTAGCTTACCGAAGGAACTATTCTGAGTTATATTTCATTCATTTCATCTATTGTTGAGCTCGAGGAAGAATTCCCGGCAGTTCGAGGTACTTTGTCGGGATTTTACCTTTATGCATTGGCTATACGTGCATTCCATCACCTTGCATTATGCATTTGATTGTAAGTTACTTGTTTTGGATATTGAATGCTATTTATTCTATTATATTAATAGTCAGTAGTAGTGTATTCTATAATATTAATAGTTAGTAGTAGTGTGTACGGATCTAGTTAGCTATTAATTTTTTTATGTTAGCAATATCATGCCTCTTTTATTTATATAATTTATATTTGGGCTCGGTCAGCCTATGATGCCTACTGAGTACCCTCTATTTTGGTACTCTTGTTATACTTCTACATCATTTTCTGATGCATATCCTAGTATGAGCCACCCTCGTTGAGCTCGAATCTCCTGTAGTTATCCTTATTTGATGATGATTAGATCTTAGTGTCTACAGATTTGTTGTTTTCCTTCTTTTGTATTGTCTATCTAGTTATATTTTGATTAGACAAATATGATGTATATATCCTCTTTGTACTTAGACTCTCTTATATCGGGGCCATAGGTCTAGTGTTGGTTCCTGTATATAGTTTTGTCTTTATCGGTCACTTTCGAGCCCAATTAGTATATTTTGAATCGTTTTATACATATCCATATTTTCGTCCCTTCTCCTTCTTATTTTTGTTTGTCTTTATGTTTAGTGTATATTTTGCTTTTCACCTTTTTTTTTGGCTGGCCTACTTGGGGTTTACGGTAGGTGCTATCATGGCTCGATTTCGGTTCGTGACACATAACAACCAATTTTAGAACTAATTAATCAATACCCATTGGGTGTTACACCCACATCATCCACATACACACCTAGCTATAAATTTAGCTAGTAATAATGGAAGAAATAGAGATAACATGTTAACAAACCTGAGATCCAAAGCTTAGAAGGATGCAAATCTAGGTTTTCTTCCTTAGAACGAAAAGAGAGATCTTAGCTATTTTCTATCACTACAAAATTATCTAAAAACAGCTTCTATCTAGACTATTCCCATTGGGTAGAATATAAAGGTACACAATTATACAAATTCCTATTATGTTCTTGGAAGCTTCCAAATAAATCATTTTATCCTCCAAGTACATTTTTTCCCTTAAGCATCTTCTTTTAAACTTGTGTTAGACTAGTGGAACGCCGATTCAATATTGGTCAGTCCTAATCACATCACAACTTCACCCTTTAGTTTCTTCATAAGAACTTATATTGGGGTCGATGGAACACCGACCAGGAACTATAAAGTGTTGCTCAGGCACTTTCTCTTTTCAGGCTGATAAGAGGCAAACTGGCTCCTGTGGGATGCTAGCTTACTCCTTCGGGATAGTGGTTCCTTCGTCGTTGTGCTTCAACAATTTTAAGCTCCAAACCGTTCAAACTTTATTTTTCCAAGGAATGCCTACACACAAGAGAACTAGAGTCTAAAATCCTCTCAATTAGCATAAAATATAGAAAATTCATGAATTTGAGCCTAATGATTTGATAAAATACAAACCCCCAAACTTGAACTACTGATTGTCCTCAAGCAAAGCAGTCACTAAGAATATGATTTTCTTTCAGCCAAAACCAATATAGGATTTGCATAATTACACCCCAAGACTTAATAATAAAAATAAAAGACTAAAAAATACTATATACAAACACAATTCACTATTGATTCCACTATCAATCACTAGGAAAAGGTTATAAAAATTACTTTCATTCAACACACTTTTTCAAGCACATATTTGGGACAATGTTTCCTTCAAGCACAATTTCAAAGCATATGAAGCCAATGATATCAAACTTCAAGCTTCTTATAAGGATTTGCAACAATATATCGCATTCATATAGTCCAAGTAAATAAAGACTTTACCATTCAAATGAAGGATGCAATGTCACTCTCACATAGAGAATCCCACTCACAATCATAAATATCAATTCAAGAGATTATGTATCTAACAAACTCACTCACTCTCATAAGGGAATTCAAGCATATACACATTGAACCTTTAGCTTTCCCTGTATGTAGATCTCTACTAATGTAGTTTGGCAAGACTCAAAACCACCAAGGACTTGTGGGTTTAACAAAGGCTTGGGCAAAGGGGTAAGATATCATTTGGTCAAGTGACTAAGAAGCCTCCGTAATGCTATCACAACTCATTTGAGCACACCACTGACATTTTTATTTTCTTTTACCTTGTTTCTCCTAATTATGGTGTTCAATCATTTCAAACACCTATTTTTCTTCTCATTTGAGGCATGCACACACTATGAGCTAGCACCAAAATTTTAATCTAATTATTTTCATTATTTTATCATGAATTCACTTATATACTGTTCATTTTGAAGCTTACGATGCTCTATGCTTTTTAGCTAATTCCTCTTTGTTCTCTTGGTGCATAAACCCCCAAACTTAGGGTTTTGCCTACTTGACAACTCATTCGATTTTACTTCCCCAAATTTAGTTTTTTAGCCTAAAATATTATCATTAGAAACTATGGAGACATGACAGTGCCAAAACAAAGTAATACAAAAGTTCAAGGTATGCACATGGTGGCCATAAAAATTCAGTGCAGGCTGCATTTTGGCTAAATAATATGATATCAATGGAAGAAATTTTTTAAATTCAAAAAGGGTCTAGGATTCATCTTTCAAGTAATGTAATATCTTGAATTTTTCTTTACACATTTTGGGGAAAGTTCTACACAATTTGCATACACAAGAATGATTGAAGGCCTTAGAGCACAAATCATCACAACTTAAAGAAATATCAAATAAGTCTCAATTCAATTAAATTAAGTGACTTTTGAAAAACTACAACGGGTGGTGTTTTTCCCCACATGTAAATCACAAAGAAAAATAAAGAATGTAAGACCCATGACAATAGATTGCTTCAATTTCACTTATTTCTGTTTAAAAGTTATTTTTAACCTTCCTCTGCCAAAAAATAATTATTGTGGTCTCTCTTGCAATAGGTGTGACACACGACACAATTTAAACTAAGAGTTGACATTATCTCTTAAGAAAGTCGTCTCTCAATCTATCATAGGGGAACACCCCTTTTTGGTTACGTTCAACTATGTCCCATTTACAAAGTATAGGAGGTCGTTTACAAAATAATACACGACTTTTGAGGTCGGTGTCGAACTACATTGGCAAGTGGGATCATTCTCGAACTGACTTTTCAACTCAAAATAATTAGCACATTGTACTCTCAACAAATTTATGTAATAATGGGGGGTTTAAGGGAAAAATAAGAAATTAACAATATCAAGTATCAAATTTAAGGAATCAATAAAAATAAGTTCTACCAAGATTGAAACAACTAGTGGTGTGTGCATTTAATGGGGTTTTGACACAATAGGCACAAATTAATCAAAACCAAATTGATTAATACATAGATAGAGTTTGGTCAATGAAATATTCAATATTTTCTCAATCTATCAAATGTGTATCCCTTGGATTCTCTCGAACTCCAAGACCCTTACCAATAAAACACCAAACATTGCTTGTGTAGACAGACTATCCCTAGCACATATCATTAAATTGAAAATTAGCTGGAGCATCCTATCTCTAACTCAAATCCATAGATTTATTTCACCAAGTCCTCACTATTGAAGTATTACCCAATTCCATTTTTCTTTCTCTAAGACAAAATAGTGTTAGAGAGATCAATCAATATTTGCAACAAGTGATTTTAGATTAGAACTTCAAGACAACAGTAAATTCATGCATAATGACCAATTCAAGAACTAATAAATCAATACCCGTTGGGTGTGACATCCACATCATGCACACACCCTGGCCACAAATTTATCTACTTATAATAAAACAAATACAATCAATACCCATATGGGATAACTTTATTCAAAGTAAATTGACTAAAAAATTTAAGATCCAAAGCTTAGAAGAATGCAAATCTAGGTTTCCTTCCTTAGAAAGCAAAGAATGCTCTTATTTGTGTTCTATCACTACAAAAGTTATCCAAAAAGTTCTTCTCTCTAGACTATTCCTAATTGGGAAGAAAATAAAGTTACATAATTACACATATCTCTATTCTATCTTTGGAATATGCCAAGTGAAGCACTTTATCCCCCAAATATGTTTTTCCTTAAGCTTCCACTCTTCTATTTGCATTGGACCGGTGGAGCATCCAATTTTTTTCAATGCCAATCGTATCTAAGATTCATCTATCAATTTCTTCTAGAGCACCTACGTTGAGGTCAGTAAAGCGCTGATCAGAAATTATATAACGCCAATTAGTTGCCAATGCTTAGGCAGTGTTCTCCATTCAAGACAAAATTTTGTCGAAGAGATGCCAATTGGCTCATGCAGGATACTGACTTGCTTCAGTTATATTAAGCTCCAAATCCTTCAAACTTGATTTTTCCAAGTAATGCCTGAACATAAGAGGGATAGAGACTAAAATTGCCTCAATTACCATTAAGATATAACAATAATTCATGAATTTGAGTCTAGTAAGTTGATAAAACACCAATAATCAATATCTAGGCTCATTTTTTCATTAGAATGAAATAATCGATGAATATATCACTCATATATAACAATATAACTGAATGGTTAAAATATAAGTGTCACGATCCAAAGTATCTTTAGGGTGTAACCTGGCGTATACGACTCGAAGAGATCCTACACAAGCTATTTAGCATACATCATACCAGATAATAGAAGTAAATAGTTCAAATGCATAGTTTAATATCATAAAGAATTTTGACAAGAGAAAATCTAAAAATAAGTCTCAGCAAGTTATTTATTACATCATAAGGAAAGTCATTGGGATGTAACCCATACATCATATATAAATCTAAACATTAAAGAAAGACATGAACAAGTAATAGTATCTCGGTCCTCGGAACATGAGGACTCATCAATCTTAGATGCCAAAGAAATTAGCTAGCCATGAGTATGGGAGGTATGAGTATCGTAACCTACATTAGTGAAATAATGTAGGCACAAATATGCATTAGTATATGGAATGTACATAGTTTGGGGAAATATACATAAAATAAACATGGTATAATGAATGACTCAAAACATATGAGACATAATCAATATTTGAACATTTACAAGCTTAACGAAGCAATGCCATATAAATCATGAAATATAGTCAATTCATTTAAAATAGGAGACCTAAAGAAATCTTTGAGAAAACATAGTCATTTTGTGAGATATTAGTTTTAACCGATAATAAGATCATGAGAGCTATATCATGGAATCTGGTATATCCCTCATACTGAAAGAATGGGAATCTATTTTCCAAGTAGACTCCGTACATATCATCTTCTGGTAAAGTGGATCCACTAACTAGGTAATTTAAGACAATTCTAGAGGGGCACGTAGTTTGGGACTAGAGATATCTACTAGAGACTACCCAATTTGAGCTTCCACCTCAAAGCCCTCTCAGTGCTAAGTATAAATCCCAACGGAATAGATAAAAGTCAAATACCATTATAACACATGAAAGGAAATAATCAATACCAATCCAAAAAATTTTATATCAAAACATAGATAGCTCCTTAAACACCATTCAATATGGATAAGAAAACTTTTCACCAATGTAAATCCATCTGTGAGGAATACCTTTAACAATCATCATCTTAATAGAATGTGAGAAAATCTTTCACAACAACATTGATACTTTCCTTTCAAATAATTCTTGAATCATTTACAATAACTTCATAAGAACATTCATATCTTCATAAATTCATAACTCATAAAGTTATGTGTTCATCATAGGTTCATTGTTCAAAATCATAATTTAGTCATGGGCAATGTAATTTCAACTAAATATCATGTATTAATATTGAATCATGTATTGTAAGACATAATAACTCATAACTGAATAGATCTCACAAAAATTGAATTGAAACCTTAACTTGATCAATTGAAATTGAATGGAGAAATTGGAAACCTAGGGACCCATGGAGGAAAAGACTCTATGGGTGAATACCCAAATACCTTGCTACTTAAAACCCAAAAATAATAAAGGATGGATTAAGTTGAATTAACCCTAGCTTCTTGTTCTTCCCTAGCCTTGACAGAATTGGGGAAGGATGAATTTGGTTATGTGTTGGGGATTTAGAAGAATAGGGTTTGAGTGGGTAATTTAAGACTCAAAAAGCCTTATATAGGCCTTTCTATTAATGCAAAAATGACTTAGTTTTTATTTAAATCATTTAGGAAAAAGACTGAAAAGCCCCTTAAAATAATTGTAGAAGCCCTTCTATGGTTTGGACCTATGGACTGTCCTTGTCAACCGTAGAAAACCTTTTATTTGGACCAACTTTTGACGGAGCTTCTATTCAACTCTTAGGTCTTCCTCCGGCCCATAGACACCATTCGTAGAAACCAATTTGACCACTTAAAATTTCAATCATTTTGTGACCCACCTACGAGACCTATCTGTGACTCGTACAAAGAATGACAGGTCGTATTGGTGAACCATAGAAAAAGTACTGGGACTTGGTTTTAAAAAGTTTATTTCCTCCCTTTCTATGAGGTTATTCTATGATCTGTAGAAAGACCTACAAACCATAGAGTGTTCTCGTAAACCTAAACCTAGTGCTACAATTGAATGTTGTTTGTCTTTGTTTTTCTTTTTGGAACACAAAGTGTTACATTATCTTCCCCTTGGGAAAATTCGTTCTCAAATGGAACTCATCGAAATACAAAAGGGGTAGAGGAATCAAGTTTAATCAAAATCCCAAAAGACAAATTTTCACGAGCATGCATACATTATGTAACACCTCAAACATCGGTCAGTTTTTAGCTTTGGCTAAACTTTGAGCGAACATAACTTTTATCAAATAAAAAATTAGAGGGCCCAATGAGATTTCACATTGAAGGTGTTTGATTCCTCTTTCCAACGCCACAAAGTTTGCTTTCTGAGCTCTGAGTAAAAAGTTATGGATATTTGAGTGAATCGTCTCTAGTTAAGGTGTTTCGTTCATGGAGAAAGGGGAATTTAGGTCTTTTCCTTACCCCACATGACTTAACCACATTTTGCTCACCCTATTTAGGGGTTTTATCAGACGCTAAGTTGTTTTAGACATTCCTAAACACTTAGAATTTTAGGGCAAAGTTTCAGGAAGAGAAAGGGAGGGTTTTCAAGCGTTTCATTCAAGGGTTGAGGATTTTCACCAAGAACAATCGTTCTTTCCAGGTATGTCATGTTTCCCATAGTGATGGTCTTGTTCATCCGCACACAAAACCTATAATTCTTTCATTAATTTGTCCATAAAATCTTTTATGTAAGGATTCTTAAAGAGTTCATGAGTTTTGGCCCATTCTTTAACAGTGAAGGGTTTGAGTTCTTGAGGTGAGGGTCTTGCGAACGAGTGGTGTTTATTGATAGAAATTGAGTGAGATTTCAATGAATTTATGTTGGGTTTATTAATCAAAGAGAGTTTGGAAGAAACCAATCGATTCTAGATGAGTTAGGACACGAAATCAAACACTAAAATTCAACAAATCTCTAGGTTCGGGCTGGTGAAATACACCCCCATAGTGCCAAAAGTGTTGGCGTACTATGCGAGCAGTGCGCCCTAAACTACTCCCGGTACTTTTGGGGCTGGCGCGACGCGCTAGGGTGGCCAACTCTTTTTCTTCTCCGTTCTTCATCTTGTATATGCTCCTTTGTATCGTGTCTTTGCTCTCTTCTTGATATTAACTCTTCAAGTCTTCATTAATCCTTTAGAGATCCTACATATCATATTTAGATATCTTCATTTGCATTCCAAATTAATGTAAGATAAGGGGAAAGTTTAAAGGTTTTATTTAAGAGTTTCAAATGTTACTTATATATATATATATATATATATATTTATATATATATATATATGTTTATATGTACCTATGTTGATTATTGGAATTAAAAGACAAGTTCGTAAGTGCATGTTTTTTAAGAATGTAAACACGTCTAATGTTTTGAAAAGTATGTCAATAAAGAAAGAAGTTCATTCTTTTAAATGGGTGAATTGACCATAAAGTTATATCAATTATTTTGGGAGTAGTATCGAGCACCAAATTGGGTTAGAGTCTTTTATAATTCGAATGTCCCATAAACTATGTAGCCAGCATAGGATATGATAGCACTGATTCTTCATGCAACTCCTCACTGCCTCTGAGAAGGCCTCTTAGATGGATCCATAGTTGTGATATAATCCTATATTTTGACAAAGTATAGGGATGGCCCTTGCAACGTGGGCAAAATGTTGCATCATTGCAAGGCTCATGGTAATGGTTGTCGGTTAGAGAAACTCCCCACAAAGTTAAGTATATTATTTTCATGTTGCTGACATTGTATATCTTATTGTAAAGCTTAAATAGGTTTCACTTCATATTCATGTATTGATCCAATTATGTTGCTTTCAGTCATTCAAGTCAGTTAATTGTTTACTATAGCCTTATCACTTACCAATACATTCGATGTACTGACGTCATTCGACCTGCATCATTTCATGATCCAGATACTGGTGCTCAGGATCATAAACAGGGGTTTAGTTAAGACCATTATTAACTCATAGATAGTTTTTGTGAGGTCTCCTTGCTTTTGGGAGAGTTCATTTTGATTCAGCTAGTAGTATTGGAGGTGTCATTGGTATTGTCCCGACACCTATCTTATATTGTTAGAGGCTTCATAGACTGATAGAATTAGATGCTTCCATTGTTTTGTTAGGTTGTTTTATTTAACGTATGACTCATGGTAAGTATATGTCAGACAATATTTTAAGAGTTCCTTAAATGCCTAAGTCTTAACCTATTTTAAACTTCCACGTATTGTTTAGTGTCAGGTAAGTCATGTAACTATGACAAGGTTTCACTTAGGGGATCAAAAATTGTTCTTGACTGACAGTTACATCCAGGGTGTACTCCCAGGTCATTACAAACATGGTATAACAGCACAAAGTTCAAGAGTCCTAGGGTGTCTATGAAGTTGTGTCTCTAGAGTCTTTGTTATCGGTGTGAAGTCCGCCACATTTACAATTAGGAGTCTACAACATTTAGGAAACATTTCACTCTCTTCTTACTCCTTTTCATGTGATAGAGTTCAAGTATATGAAAGTTTCTTCAAACTTGTGCTTACATGTACTTTCAGATCATGCCTCCACGAAGATCTGTCTCAGGACGTCTTTGTCATGCCACCAACTCGAGGGGCGCAACTGGCTCCTAATGCCAAAACTCAGGCCCGAGCCGACCCTACTGAACCATTTGCTATTAGCGCATGGCCGCCACACGCAATCAAGAAATCAAACAAGTATATCTCGGCTTAAAACTAAGCCATCGTCAACTGATCTATAAAAGAAACAGCTACTCCCAGGAGATCATATAAATAAATGGTCAACTAGCACAGAAGTTCTGATTGGGCCGTCGAGGCCTCCATGATAACTATACCAAAACTAAAAGCAGGTATATATCAATACAATACATCAAACAGCTCACAAGTTTCCACAAACCAACAACATAGGTTAGCATGGCCATAACGTAGCTATAAACCCCACACACTAGTCTGAAAGCCTCTAAGAGTAGTAAAGATTGGTGGGACAGGGCCCCATCCTACCCATAAAGATATATACAACAAAAGGTAACAAACCTCCCAATTCTGGCAGCTCCGGAGGAAAGGGGCTAGCCAACCAGATAAAATTCAATCCTGCTGCTGAGAAGGTCTACTCAGTCGTCTGTCAGGACCTGTATGCATGAATGCAGTGCCCCCAAAGCCATGGGGCGTCAGTACAAAACAATTTACAGAGTATGAAAGACAATAGACTATAATGAGGTATCCTGATATACTGGAAGAATCCAATAAATAAATCAAGGATAAGATAAGTGTACTGACCTGCTCTTAAATCTAGACTTATCAAAAATAATAAAATAACAACCTAACTAAGCCCCCATAAGCTCGGCAGGTACAAACAGCACACAAGACCACCTACTCGGGCCCCCATGAGTCCGGAAGGTGCCAATCAGCCTATATACCCCAATCAGTAGTCCCATAGCCCCGTAGGCAGTCACATAGCCCTCTTAGGCAACAAAATGGCCCTGTACGAAGCACATAGCCTTCTTAAGCGTGAATATAGCCCTGTAGGAAACTCATTGCCCTATTAGGCATCCATATAGCCCTGTAGGCAGAACATAGCCCTTCTAGGCATAGATCTCATTCCTGCAGCTAACCATAATAGCCCCAACGGCAATAATAACAATACAACCGCTAAAAGCGAGCAATTTAGTTATAAGCAACCTATACAAATAGCCTCTAAGTCGTGTCTAACATAGGGACGCTACTAACTGAATAAGAATCCTGACAAGGGAGGATTATATCAACTCGAGCTGCCAACAATCAACAATCATGGCTACAAGTATATCAAGGATAACAACCAAAATACATTGCATCTAAGCTTTAAGGAAACATGTCGTAAGTAGGGAATAGCCTTAACATACCTTTTTCGCTCAATTCACGTGGCCTAATGACTTTTACTCAATACTCCCTCGATACTGCAACAAGGTAGGACCATAATTAACACACAAAAATAAAACATACCATGACAATACGATAAAATATATGTGTTTTCGTGGCAAATTGCTATTTGCTGCTTATAAAAGCTAGAGTCGATGAAAGAAGGGTCTTACCTCGATCTTAAGGTCGTAATACGCTTCAAAACCTTTAAATATATACAAACCCTTGCTGTCCCAATACTAAAGTGTGATATGCTATGCAATCGATAAAACAAATTATACCACGATGATGAGCCCAACACGTAGAACAACTTTCATCAAGGACTTAGGTCGAGAAAATCTATATTTCACTTGATCCTAGAAATGGGTTTCTTTAATTTCTCTGGTTTTAGCTTAAAAATTGTGAAAAAGGTCGAAGGAGAAGATATATGTAAAATTCCACCGACTTAGGGCCCCACCTCACGTGCCTGCTTGCGCAGTCCCACAAAAATGTGAATATCTCTCTATTCAGAAGTAGTATAAACGAACAGTTTGATGCTTTGGAAACTAGACTCGTAGAACTTCAATTTCATAGTTTGCGGCGACCATAACTCTTCATAGATTGTGAGAAAATGTCCGAGACATTTGACTCAAATTTCAGAAAAAGGAATTTATGATAACTTTCGCCAACTTTTATTTTGTCACTTACTTAACTTCAAAACTTGAGATACCACACTTGAACACTTAAAATATCACATAACACATCATTTTTTTAATTTATAACTCACCCTCCTTGTCTTTCCACGAAGATACGAGTTAATTTAGACATTTATTTTTTAAAAGTCGGGGTGTTACATCCTTCCCCCCTGAGAAACATTCATCCTCGAATGAAAAATCTGAGTCACGTTGTTCAGTCTTTAGGAGTTGCAAAAGTTTAGGCAGTGTATCCTTTGTAAATGTCACTATCCAGGAACCTGAAATGTAAAATTTCTAACCTAGGCGTCTCTCATGACAACATAAATAGCTAAGCGTTATAGCTCCACCACAACAGTGCTAGCAAATATACAATGACAACCACAATAATAATAATAATAAGCAATAGTATATTAGGGCAATATAGGTATTTTACCTTACTGCCCTAATATAAACTAATATGACATCACCCTGGGGTATGAAACAAGTGAGGATATTTGGACCTCATGCCATCCTCAGCTTCCCAAGTCACCTCTTCTCTATTTTTGTTCCTCCACAATACTTTAACTGAAGCCACCTCTTTGGTCCTCAATTTACGGACCTGCTGATGTAATATAGCAACTGAATTTTCCTCGTAGGACAACTCCTCTGTGATTTGAACATCCTCAGCTGGGACAACCCGAGAAGGGTCTCCTACGCACTTTCGTAGCATCGATACATGGAAAACTGGATGAACAAATTTCAGCCCCGAAGGCAATTCTAACTCATAAGCTACTTGTCCTACCCTTCAAAGGATCCGGTATGGCCCAATGAATCTTGGACTAAGCTTTCCGTTTTTGCCAAATGGCATAACACCTTTCATAGGTGAGACTTTTAAGAATACCCAGTCATTGACACAAAACTCTAAGTCCCTTTGTCGCATATCTGAGTATTACTTCTGTCGGCTTTGAGCTATTAGCAGACTCTCCCGAATGAGCTTAACTTTATCCACTATCTGCTAGACTAAGTCGGGTTCAATCAACCCTGACTCACCTACCTAGAACCATCCAGTGGGGGAACTACATTTTCTCCCATACAAAGCCTCATAAGGTGTCATCCCGATGCTGGAATGATAACTATTATTGTATGCGAACTCTATAAGAGGTAAGTGGTCATCCCAACTCCCCTTGAAGTCTAGCGCGCACACTCGTAACATATCTTCGAGTGTCAAAATTGTGCACTCAGCCTGGCCATCTGTCTGAGGGTGAAAGGCAGTACTAAGATTAACCTGTGTCCCTAGTCCTTTCTGGAAGGACTTCTAGAAGTTGGCGGTAAATTGTGTGCCTCTATCAGAGATAATAGATACTGGGACACCGTGTAGCCTAACAATCTCTCTAATATAGAGCCCTGCATAGTCTTCGGCCGAAAAAGTAGCCTTGACTGGTAAAAAGTGGGCTGATTTTGTTAGTCTATCAACAATTACCCAAATAGAGTCAAACTTAAGACGCAATTGAGGTAACCCTGTAATAAAATCCATATTAATTTCTTCCCACTTCCACAAAGGAATGGCTATCTCCTGAACTAGCCCAGCGGGCTTTTGGTGCTCAACCTTCACCTGTTGGCAGTTAGGATACCGTGCCACAAATTCAGCAACATCCTTCTTCATCCCGTGCCACCAATATATCTCCTTAATATCATGGTACATCTTCGTCGAACCAGATTGAATAGAAAAACGGGAATGATGTGCCTCTTCCATAATTCGATATCAAAGCCCTGCAACATTTGGAACACACAATCGACCACTATATCTGAGGACTCCATCTTCTGCTATATCAAATGCTAAAGACTGTGGGTCCTGAGCCTTGGCCCTAAGTTTCTCTAAGCTAGGATCCTCTTGTTGCCGTGATTTTACTTCTACAACTAGAGATGATACGACTGTATCCTGAATTGTGACCCCACTATCGTCTTCCTCTAAAAATCTGACTCCTAAACTAGCTAACTGATGAAGCTCTCGCGCTAGCTCCCGCTTCTCAACACCTAAGTGGGATAAACTACCCATGGATTTTCGACTGAGGGCATCGGCTACCACATTTGCCTTTCCTGGATGATATAAAATATCCACATCGTACTCTTTCAGTAGCTCAACCTATCGACACTGTCGCAAATTTAAATCCTTCTGTCTAGATATATATATTGAAGGCTCTTATGATCTGTGAAGATGTCAACATGAACGCCATACAAATAGTGTCTCCAGATCTTTAACGCATGCACAACTGCAGCAAAATCTAAATCATGGGTCGGATAGTTCTTCTCATGCTTCCTCAACTGCCTTGAAGCATATGCGATAACCTTACCATGTTGCATTAGAACACATCCCAACCCAACACCAAAAGCATCACAATACACCACATAGCCTTCTGAACCGTCTGGTAATGCAATAACTGGTGCTGATGTCAACCGATCCTTCAGCTCCTGGAAACTGTGCTCGAAAGCCTCAGTCCACTGGAACTTAGCTGCTTTTTGAGTCATCTTCGTTAATGGGACTGAAATTGAAGAAAATCCCTCTACAAACCTTCTGTAGTACCCAGCTAACCCTAAGAAACTACGAACCTCAGTCGGAGTCATGGGTCTGGGCCAAGTCTTTACGGCCTCAATCTTTTGTGTATCAACCGCAATGCCTGCATCTAATACAATATGGCCTAAGAAAGCTACAGAGTCTAACTAGAACTCACACTTATAAAACTCTGCATAAAGTTCTCAGTCTCGAAGAACTTGAAGAACTGCTCGCAGATGATTTGCATGCTCATCTTTTAAACGTGAATACACTAAAATATCATCAATAAATACAATCACAAACAAGTCTAGATACAGCTTGAATATACTATTCATCAGGTCCATGAACACTGCTGGGGCATTAGTTAATCCAGAAGACATTACCAAGAACTCAAAGTGTCCATATCTAGTTCTAAAAGTTGTCTTTGGAACGTGTTTCTCCCGAACACTTATCTGGTGGTACCCTGATCTTAAATCAATCTTTGACAAACACTTAGCACCTTGTAACTGATCAAACAAGTAGGAAGGGGATACTTATTCTTTATAGTTGCCTTATTCAGTTTTCAGTAATCGATAAACATTCTTAGTGAGCCATTTTTCTTCCTTATGAACAACACTGGTGCACCCTATGGTGAAGCACTAGGCCTAATAAAGCCTTTATCCAGCAAGTCTTTCAGCTGATCCTACAACTCCTTTAGCAACAGGAGCCATTCTATAAGGAGGGATAGATATGGGTTGTGTACTTGGTAGCATATCGATAGCAAAATCAATTTCCCATTCTAGAGGGATACCAGGGAGTTCGCCTGGAAATACATCTAGAAATTCAAAACTACTGAAATAGACTGAAGAGTCGGTGGTTCTGCATCTATATCATGAACGTGAACAAGATGATAAATACAACCCTTGGTAATCCTCCTCCTTGCCTTAAGATAGGAAATAAACCTACCTTTCGGCGTTGCTGTATCGCCTTTCCATTCTCGAACTGCCTCTCCTGTAAAGTGGAATCTAACAATCTTTGTCTGGCACTCAACATTAGCATAACAAGATGCTAACCAGTTCATACCCATAATGAGGTCAAAATCAACCATCTCTAATTCTACTAGGTCTATAGAGGTTTGACGGTCGATAATTTCTATCGTGCAACCTTGATAGACTCTCCTGGGAATAGTAGACTCACTAACTGGTGTAGATACAATAAAAGATCGATCTAATGACTCTGCTACTATACATAACCTCCCCGCAATAAATGGAGTAACATAAGACAAAGTAGATCCAGGATCTATCAAAGCATAAACACAGTGGGAGCAAACAATCAATGTATCTGTCATAACATCTGGTGATGACTCTGAGTTTTTTCGGCCGGTTAATAAATATGTACGATTTTGTCCACTACCAGAACTAGACGCTCCCTCTCTGACTCCGCCTCTACCCCTACGTGCTGATGTATGGGGTCCATGCCCTGTACACTGTGCTGATGAGAAGGAACGTACTGCTGACCTGGTCGACTAACCTGTACCACCCTGATCTATTGTAGGGAAGTTTCTCCACCCATGACCCTCCTGTCCACAAGAACAACAACTTGTGGAACCCTGTCTACACCTCCCGAAATGCATCCTACCGCAAGTAATGCAATGTGGCAGGGATGTCCTAACCTGGCCTAAACCCCTCTGTTGCTGCAAGCCTAATGCTCGTGAACCCTCACCTGAGCATGACTGTTCCTGATGTTCAAATCTACTACCCTGGAACTATTGTGGTGGAGGTCTAGGTGGCCTAATAAAATATCGGGGTTTGGGACCACCCTGAAAATCTCCCTGTGAACCAGCGGGCCTAGCCCTCTTCTGTCTCTCTCTCTATACCCTCTCACTCGTTTACTGTAGATGTCGGCGATCCAGTATGCCCTGTGCGAAGGCCTAAATCCGTGAGATATCCATATTATTATTTAGCGCAGCGGTAGAACAAGCCTCGATATAGTCTGAGTTAAGCCCTCCCACAAATCTACGTACACTGTCATGCATCGTATCAATAAATGCTGGTGAATATCTAGCCATTAAATCAAATCTCAGCCCGTACTCTCGGATACTCATGCCACCTTGTCGGAGGTTCATAAACTGGTGCACCCGGCCATCCCTAATCTCTCGAGGCAAAGAGTGATCTATAAAAGCTTCTTTAAGGCTATCCCATGTGGGTAGAGATGTATCTTCTCCCCTAGATCTCTCCCAACTTTCATACCACAATACTGCAACATCACGCAATCGAAATGCTGCTAACTCAACTGACTCAGTCGCTGAGGCATTCATGACTCTGAAGATCCTATGAAGCTGATAAACAAAGTGCTGAGGGTCTTCTCTGCGATTTGTCCCTATAAACTGTAGGGGATTCAAGGTAAGAAATTCATGAATTCTCGAACTTCCGGGCCCTTCAGAAGGTCCGGCAATATCTGGCGCAACTGGTTGACACTGTACAGCTACTAATTGTGCTAACTTATATACTGCACTCTTGAAATCCTGATCAGATGGAATAGGAGGAACTAGAGGTGGTACTGCTGGTGGAGCCGGAAGTCCTGTAGCCCTCGGAGGCTCCTGAA
This sequence comes from Solanum stenotomum, assembly GCF_019186545.1. Lineage (NCBI taxonomy): Eukaryota > Viridiplantae > Streptophyta > Magnoliopsida > Solanales > Solanaceae > Solanum > Solanum stenotomum. The sequence continues at coordinate 25,994,212 of NC_064290.1, read as the reverse complement.
GTTGTGGAGAAGCTATAGGGGGCTGAGAAGATATCTCCCCCTAGGTCTCATAATGGGCCACCTCTACCTGTGGTACTTTGTCAGTACCCTCGCTTGCATTTGTATCTAGCCCCTGGCTAGTTGTGGTCTGTGTAGTGTTAGTCATCTCTATCTGCATACAAGTATAAATTATAACCAACAAACCTCAACCCTTAAGACACCGCTCTATAGCACGAGGCGAGCAAAGCAAGAATAGTCATTCTAACATGCCCTACAGCTTCTTGCTTATCGAATATGGTGCACAACACATTCATAAACAAGCTCTACTAGACATGGCTTCACAGACTCCCTATGATACAACGTTGCTCTGATACCAAGTTTTGTCATACCCCAAACTCGAGGGGTGCAACTAGCTCATAATGCCAAAACTCAGGCCCGAGCCGACCCTGCTGAACCATTTGCTACTAGCGCATGGCAGCCACACGCAATCAAGAAATCAAACAAGTATATCTCGGGTTAAAACTAAGTCATCGGCCGGCAAGGCCCCTGTCAACTAATATATAAAAGAAACAGCTAATCCCAGGAAATCATATAAATAAATAGTCAACTAGCACAGAAATCCTGATTGGGCCGTCGAGGCCACTATGATATCTATACCAAAACTAAAAGCAGGTATATATCAATACAATACATCAAACAGCTCACAAGTTTCCGCAAACCAACAACATAGGCCAACATGGCCATAACGTAGCTATAAACCCCACACACTTGTCTGCAAGCCTCTAAGAGTAGTAAAGATTGGTGGGACAGGGCCCCATCCTACCCATAAAGATATATACAACAAAAGGTAACAAACCTCCCAATTCTGGCAGCTCCGGAGGAAACGGGCTAGCCAACCAGATAAAAGTCAATCCTGCTGCTGAGAAGGTCTACTCAGTCGTCTGTCAGGACCTGTATGCATGAATGCAGTGCCCCCAAAGCCATGGGGCGTTAGTACAAAACAATTTACAGAGTATGAAAGACAATAGACTATAATAAGGTATACTGATATACTAGAAGAATCCAATAAATAAATCAAGGATAAGATAAGTGTACTGACCTGCTCCTAAATCTAAACTTATCAAAAATAATAAAATAACAACCTAACTAAGCCCCCATAAGCTCGGCAGGTACAAACAGCACACAAGACCACCTACTCGGGCCCCCATAAGCCCGGAAGGTGCCAATCAGCCTATATACCCCTATCAGTAGTCCCATAGCCCCGTAGGCAGTCACATAGCCCTCTTAGGCATTAATATAGCGTCGTAGGTAGAACATAGGTCTCTTAGGCATCAACGTAGCTTATATACAACTCATAGCCCTCTTAGGCAACAAAATGGCCCTGTAGGAAGCACATAGCCTTCTTAGGCGTGAATATAGCCCTGTAGGAAACTCATTGCCTATTAGGCATCCATATAGCCCTGTAGGCAGAACATAGCCCTTCTAGGCATAGATCTCATTCCTGCAGCTAACCATAATAGCCCCAACGGCAATAATAACAATTCAACCGCTAAAAGCGAGCAATTTAGTTATAAGCAACCTATACAAATAGCCTCTAAGTCGTGTCCAACATGGGGACGCTACTAACTGAATAAGAATACTGACAAGGGAGGATTATATCAACTCGAGTTACCAACAATCAACAATCATGGCTACAAGTATATCAAGGATAACAACCAAAATACATTGCATCTAAGCTTTAAGGAAACATGTCGTAAGTAGGGAATAGCCTTAACATACCTTTTTCGCTCAATTCACGTGGCCTAATGACTTTTACTCAATACTCCCTCGATACTGCAACAAGGTAGGACCATAATTAACACACAAAAATAAAACATACCATGACAATACGATAAAATATATGTATTTTCGTGGCAAATTGCTATTTGCTGCTTATAAAACCTAGAGTCGATGAAAGAAGGGTCTTACCTCGATCTTAAGGTCGTAATACGCTTCAAAACCTTAAAATATATCCAAACCCTTGCTGTCGCAACAGTAAAGTATGATATGCTACGCAATCGATAAAACAAATTATACCACGATGATGAGCTTAACACGTAGAACAACTTCCGTCAAGGACTTAAGTCGAGAAAATCTATATTTCACTTGATCCTAGAAATGGGTTTCTCTTATTTCTCTGTGTTTTTGCTTAAAAATGGTGAAAAAGGTTGAAGGAGAAGATATATGTGACATTCCACCGACTTAGGGCCCCATCTCACGTACTTTGCGCAGTCCCACAAAAATGTTAATATCTCTCTATTCTGAAGTTGTATGAACGAATGGTTTGATACGTTACAAACCAGACTCGTAGACCTTCGATTTCATAGCTCGCGGTGACCATAGCTCTTAATAGATTGGGAGAAAACGACCGAGACATTTGACTCAAATTTCAGACAAATCTTTAAAAAGGAATTTACAGTAACTTTCACCAACTTTTATTTTGTCACTTACCTAACTTCAAAACTTGAGATACCACACTTGAACACTTAAAATATCACATGACACATCATGTTTTTTAATTTATTACTCACCCTCCTTGTCTTTTCACGATGATACGAGTTAATTTAGACGTTTTTTTTTATAATTCGAGGTGTTACAGTCTTGCTAGGAGGAATGTTAACCCTCAAGATCAAGAGGTTCCCAATGCACCAGAAGTGCAACCACCTCGACGAGTCACCAATGCTGAGTTCAGGAATGTAATTCAAATGTTGACTCAAGGGGTGACAACATAGGTTGGTCCCCAAGGAGTCGGATATTAAGATGGGAATGATGCATCTAGAGTCTAAGAATTTATGAGAATGAGTCCTTTGGAGTTCACTAGGTCAAAGCTCAATGAGGATCCAAATTTTTTTTTTGGATAAACTTTAGAAGGTGTTTGAGGCCATGCATGTTGCTGATGAATTGAGCAGGTTGTCCATGGGAAGTACTACCCATAATGAAGAGGGTAAGAAATAATTGGCCAAAGATGTGCCCAGACTTGCAGGTTTGGGAGTCCATTAGTTAGATTACAATGAAGATGGAGTGGTGGTGATGAATGGGGTTGAATCTACGTGTGTCTGAAGTGAAGGAGAAACAAGACAGAAACCGTATTTTACTTGAGTTAAAGGCGAATGTTCATAAGCAAAATATGATGGATTTTGAACAAGGAGGAGAGGGTGTTTTGAGGTATCAAGGTAGATTGTGTGTACCAAAGGTGGATGGGCATCGAGATAAGATCATGACAGAGGCTCATATATAGTTCCAGATACTCTATCCATCCCGGTTCCATAAACATGTACCATGACTTGAGAGATGTCTATTTGTGGAGTAGTATAAAGAGATACATTACAAAGTTCGTTGCTAAGTGTCCAAATTGTAAACAAGTCAAGGTAAAACACTAAAAGCCCGATGGTGTGGCTCAGAACATAACTCTTCCGGAATGGAAGTGGGAGATGATTAACATGGATTTCATTACTGGCCTGTAGTGGTCTCGTAGGCAACATGATTCGATTTAGGTAATTATAGATCGAATGAATAAATCATCCCATTTCTTACTGGTAAAAACTACAAATTCAGATGAGGATTATGCTAGATTGTATATTCAAGGATAGTGAGACTTCATGGAGTTTGTATGTCTATCATCTTAAATATAGGTGCACAATTCACAGCTCAGTTTTGGAAGTATTTCCAGAAAGGTCAGGGTTCAAATGTGAAACTTAGACCACTTTCCATCCTCAAACTGATAGTCAAGCAGAGCACACAATTCAGAACATAGAAGACATGTTAAGGCGTGTGTCATAGACTTCGAAGGTAATTGGGATGATCACTTGCCTCTCATAGAGTTTGCGTATAATAACAATTATCACTCTAGTATCTAGATGGTTCCTTTTCAGGCTCTTTATAGGAGAAGATGTAGATTGCCTATTGCTTGGTTTGATGTTGGGGAAGCTGAGTTGATAGGGCCAAACTATGTTCATCAAGCCTATGGAGAAAGTGAATATCATTAAGGAAAGGCTGAAAATAGCGCAAAGTCGTTAGAAATCTTATACAAATATTAGAAGGAGAGACTTAAAATTTGAGGTTGATGGTTGGGTATACTTTAAGGTTTCACCTATGTATGGTTTTATGAGATTTTGGTAAGAAGGGGAAACTCAGTACCCGATACATTGGTCCTTATATGATATCCAAGAGGATTGGCAATGTAGCTTATGAGTTGTAGCTACCTTCTGAGATAGCAACAATTTATCCGGTGTTCCATGTATCCATGTTGAATAAGTGTTTGGGTGATCCTTCACACACAATACCTATTGAAAACATTGGTATCAAGGAAAACCTATCATATGAGGAAAAGTGTGTTTAGATTTTATATCGTCAGGTTCACAAGTTGAGGATCAAGGAGGTTGCATCAATCAATGTCTTATGAAGAAATCAACTTGTTGAGGAAGCTACGTGGAAGGCCAATGATGATATGAAGAAGAGATACCCATATTTCTTCCCTTCCAGAGAAATTCCAAACTAAGGTAATAATTTTGTTTCAAGTATTATTTAAGTTGCCACACTAATTTTATAATGATTGCTTGTTGTGTGCCTGACTGGGGTAGTAAGATGCTTTCTACCCTTGTTTTTCTTAGTGTGATCTCATTCGAGTACGAATGTTCTCAAGGAGGAGATATTGTAACACCTTGAACTTCAGTCAGTTTTTTGTTTTGGGTCAACTTTGAGCGACCTTAACTTTTAGCACATATTACATTAGAGGGCCCATGAGCTATCAAATTAAAGGTGTTTGAGTCCTCTTTCAAACGCAACCAAGTTTGCTAAATTTCGAGCTTTGAATAAAAAGTTATGGCTTTTTGAGTGAAGCCTCTCTAGTTAAGGCCTTTTGTCCATGGAGAAAGGGGTATTTTGGTCTTTTTCTTTGCCCCACACAACTTAGCCACATTTTTTCTTACACAATTTAGAGTTCTAATTAGACAGAAAGTTTTTTTAGACATTCCTAAACACATAGAATTCAGCGCAATGTTTCAAGAAAAGCAAAGGAAGGTTTTCAAGCGTTCTTTCAAGGGTTGAGGATTTTCACCAAGAACAATCGTTCTTTCTAGGTATGTGAGGTTTCCCATACTTATGGACTTATTCTTCCTCACGTAATTCTTTCAATAATTTGTCCATGAAATCGCTTATGTACAGATTCTTGAAGAGTTCTTGAGTTTTGGCCCATTCTTTAATAATAGAGGTTTTGAGTTCTTGAGGTGAGGGTCTTGCGAATGAGTGGTTTTTCTTGATAGAATTTGAGTGAGATTTCAATGAATTTATGTTGGGCTTATGAATCAAAGAGATTTTATAAGAAACCAATCGATTCTAGATGAGTTAGAACCCGAAATTCAACACTAAAATTTGTCGGATTTCTGGGTTCGGGGTGGGGAAATGCACCCCCTAGAGCACCAAGAGGGCTGGCTACAAATTACTCCTAGTACTTTTGGGCCTGGCGCAATGTGCCATTGATGTGCCAGGGTTGCCTGCCCTTTTCCTCTTCTATTCTTCGTCCCATATGTGTTTCTTCGAATCGTGTCTTCGCCCTCTTCTTTATATTAACTCTTAAAGTCTTCATTAAACCTTATGAGATCCTACATATCTTACTAACATGTCTTCATTTACATTTTATATTAACGTAATATTAGAGGAAATTTTAAAGGTTCTATTTTATAAACACTTGAGAGTGCCAAATGTTACTTATATATATGTGTGTGTGTGTGTTTATATGTACCTATGTTGATTATTGGACTTGAAAGATAAGTTCATAAGTGCATGTTTTTTGAGGAATGTAAACATGTCTAATTTTTTAAAAGTATTTCAATAAAGAAAGATGTCCATTCTTTTAAATAGGTCAATTGAGCATAAACTTATATCAATTATTTTGGGAGTAGTATCGAGCATTGAAATGCTAGCGTACGATAGGATAGCATTAATTCTTCATGCGACTCCTCACTGCCTCTGAGGAGGCCTATTAGACGGATCCATAGTCACAATATCATCCTATACCCCGACAAAGTATAGGATCGCCCTTGCAACGTGGGAAAAATATTGTATCATTGCTAGGCTTATGGTAATGGTTGTCGGTTAGAGAAACTCCCCACAAAGCAAACAATATCATTTTCATGTTGCTTTAATTGTATATCTTATTGTAAAGCTTAAATAGTTTTCATTTCGTATTCATGTATTGATCCAATTATGTTTCTTTTAGTCATTCAAGCGCGTTAATTATTTATTCTAACCTTATCACTTTACACTACTTTCAATGTAGTCACGTCATTCGACCTGCATCATTTCGTGATGCAGATTGAGGTGCTCAGGATCATCAAAGGCATTTCGTTGAGATCACTATTCACTCACAGCCAGTTTCGGTGAGGCCTCCTTGCTTCCGGGAGACTCTATTTTCATTCAACTTATTAGTATTGGAGATGTTGTGGGTCTTGTCCCGACACCTATCTTATATTGTTAGAGACTTCATAGAAAGACAAAATGAGATGCTTCAATTGTTTTCTCACGATGATTTATTTAACCTATGATTCATGTTAAATATTTGTAAGATAGTATTTTCAAACTCTCTTAAATGTCTAAGTGTTCCCCTATTTTAAGCTGTATTTTTTAGTTTCATGCAAGTCATGTTTCTAAGCCAGGGGTTCGCTTGGGGATCATAAATGGTTTTTGAGTGCCAGTTATGTCCAACGTGTAGGCCCAGGTCATGACAGGATGAAATAGAATAAGGACTAAGACATGAGGAAGGACCACGAGGAACTAAATACCTGAAGGTAGAGTAGGATCGGAGGAAAAGAGATGGGTATAACGGGATATTATATCGGCCTCGGCATCCCAAGTAGCACCCTCAACTCTTTGACTTATCGACAACACTTTATGGACGCAACTTCCTTATTCCTCAACTTTATAACTTTATGGTCAAAAATTTCAATCGGAATTTCTTCATAAGAAAGATGATCCTTTATACCAAGACTCTCCAAAGGTACAATAGACGTTGGATCACCAAAAATTTCTTCAGAAAGGATACATGGAAAATCGGATACACTGATGCTAAGTCATAGGCAATTCAAGTTCATAAGCGACTTTACCAATATGCATCAAAATGTGATATGGGCCTACATATCAGGGAGTAAGCTTCCCTTTCTTTCAAAATCTCATTACACCTTTCATGAGTGAAATTTTCAAGTAGACCCAATCATCAACATCAAATTATACATATCCTATTCTAATATCATCATTGGATTTTTGTTAAGTTTGAGCCATTTTCAACTTTTCTCAAAGATGCCGAACTTTCTGTGTATCCTCATGTACCAACTCGATACCTATCAAAGAAACCTCACTGACTTCAAATGTCACGACCCAAGCCTAGGGCCTAGACGTGACCGGCAAATGGGGAACCCGAAGGAACCCCAAACAAGCCTCATAGCGTATCATTACACATCCTTGGTCGCGGAAGCAATTAAAATGACCATAAGCAATAAGTATGATCAAAGAGGGAAATCGGGACTAAGGGAGCAAAAAAAAGAAGAAGAAATGATACATAAATATCATAGATAAGTCAAACTCAAGCATAATACACAACTTGTCCAACACCACCTCTAAACATAGGTACTTTAGCGGGGGCCAAGACAACCAACTAGGCTCACCCTCATAGTCAAAACATAACTAAAAGGAAAAGTCTTATACATAGCAAAAGATCATAAGCAACGTCCCCGAAATGGAGGACTCACCAATAACCTTGATGGAAAATCGTATTAGCCACGCGGAGGACGAGGGTCAAGCGGTGCTCCGGTCCCTACATGGTGACATCATGTAGGCATAGAGTATGCGTTAGTACGTTTGAATGTACTAAGTATATGGGATGCAATGCAATGCAACAAGGGATGGACATCATAGACAAAATGCATAATCGTACCCGATAGTTAGCATATTAATGAGATGATATGTATAATGATGCTTATATAAAAATCATATTTAGTGGGACATAGTACATATGTGGTGAGTGACCATCAATATAGTATTTCCAAGGCCTACCACCCCCTTGGAGAGGCGAAAGAGGTACAAACCCCTCAATGTGGTTACCCGGGCCTACCACCCCCCGAGCTAGGGACCAAGGTACAAACCCCTCGATATGGTTATACGGGCCTACTACCCCCCGTACTAGGCAACCAAGGTACCAACCCCTTGATACGGTTATACGGGCCTACTACCCCCCGTACTAGGCAACCAAGGTACCAACCCCTTGATACGGTTACCCGGGCCTACAACCCCCCGAGCTAGGCTTGGTCGACTCACACACTATATAGAGAAAATCATATACATGTATCCATTTCATCATCATTTCAATACTTATATAATCATCCGACTCATAGGACGTACATTGGACCTTCCATTTCATAAGAATTCTATAAATGGCATTTTATCAAACATATGGTGGGCTACTTGTTCATGTAAATAAAATCATGTGTTTCAAGAGTACTAAGTCCAACCAATTTCAAAATCCATATAAAACAGCCCACCAACAACATACATATATATATACATATATAACAACCTTCATAATTTGATCATGGAGGCATGAAAACCATAAACATCATATAATCATTCCATTTCATGATAATATACAAAAATAGACCATAATAGGATGTGTAGTAATAATTCCATAATTCAAGAGTTCATAAATGATCATAAGGACCCATAAACTTGAAGTAAAATAGAGGATAAATGGTTGGACTTGTGGAAAGGAAGGTTTCCACAATCAACCCACATACCTCAACTTTGGAGAATTCTTGATGAAGATTGGAATGGAGAATTGCTTGAGATTGAATCTTGAATCCGGAATTAAAGCTTGGGATCCTTGAATTTGGTTGATGATCTTGGTGGAATTTTTGGAGAGGGTTTAGAGAGAGTTTTTGGATGTTTTGAAGTTAAATGACTAAGTATGGATATGTCCCCTTTTTATAAAAAAACGTCCCAACACTTAGAAAAAAAATTGAGGCGGGTGAACAGTGTTTTCGGCTACTGGAATTTGCATTTTCTGCCGGACAGGTTTTACGAAAATGGTCATAACTCCTTCATCCTAACTCGGAATGAGGTGAAACAAATTGCGTTGGAAAGCTAACTCACAGAGCTTTAATTTTGATAGTTTGAGCTCCTTCCAGTTCCTTGTGTGCTGAGAGATATGCCCCTTTAAAGTTGACCCTCAAAATCGCATTTTTTGCGATTTTCGAATTTTGATACGGTTGTTCTAAAATTCGGGTTAGACTCATTTCCCACTCAATTTGACCCCCTGAATAAGAATATGAAGTCGAATTTCCGAAATGATGCACGGATTTTGAGATATATGGAAATTACAATTTTAGGTGTTTTCGAAGCACATTTTCGGGCATTTTTGGGGTCGTTTCAATATCTCCCCCTTGGGAACATTCGTCCCCGAATGTCAAAGAAACGTACATGAGAAACACAAACATGGCAAATTCAGCCCACATAGGGATGCAACAATGCACTTACACCTCATTTCAAAAACTTCAACATAGTTGTAAAACCACAATGAACTTGTTAACTTAAACATGAATGTATGCAATGACATGGTGGCTGAACTTAAGACCTGAGATTTTATAAAGGGTTTAGATCAATACCTTAAGCTTGAGTGGAGTGGAAAAGATAAGGATATCGCCTTTGCATGTCCGCTTCGGCCTCCCAAGTCGCACTTTCAACTTGTTGATTTCTCCAAAGGACCTTAACGGAAGCCACATCTTTGTTTCTCAACCTCTTCACTTGTCTATCTAAAATCTGGACCGGAACCTCTTCATAGGTCAAATTATCTTCAACAACACCCACAACATCAAGAGGCACAATGGCATTCGGATCACCCACACACTTCCTCAACATAGACACATGAAATACCGGATGAACCAAATCCATTTCGCTAGGCAATTCCAACTCATAAGCTACCTTGCCAATTCTCCTCATCACCTTATAAGGACCCACGTATCTTGGGCTCAACTTGCCCTTCTTACCAAAACGAACCACACCCTTCATGGGTGACACCTTCAAATAGACCCAATCACCAACTTGGAATTCAAGAGCCCTTCTCCTCACATCGGCATAGGACTTTTGGCGACTTTGGGCCGTCTTCAACCTTTCTCTAATCATCCTAACCTTCTCAAGAGCCTCCATAACTAGATCTGGTCCTAACAAGGCCACCTCACCAACCTCAAACCACCCAACCGGTGATCTACAACGCCTCCCATAGAGAGCCTCAAAAGGAGCCATACCGATGCTAGAATGATAGCTATTGTTATAGGCAAACTCAATCAATGGAAGATGATCATCCCAACTACCCTTAAGCTCCAATACACAAGCCCTAAGCATATCCTCAAGTGTTTGGATAGTCCTTTCGGCTTGTCCATCCGTTTGCGGGTGAAAGGCCGTAGTAAGCTTAACTCTCGTACCTAGACCCCTTTGAAAGGACTTCCAAAAGTGTGAAGTAAATTGAGTACCACGGTCCGATATGATGGATAGAGGAATCCCATGCAACCTTACCAAGTCATGAATATATAACCTTGCATAATCTTCCGCCCCATATGTTGTCTTTACCGGTAGAAAATGAGCCGATTTTGTCATCCTATCAACCACCACCCAAATAGAATCAAAACCTTTTCTAGTCTTGGGTAAACCAACTACAAAATCCATATTAATTTCTTCCCACTTCCAAGTAGGAATCTCTATGTCTTGGGTTAGACCACCCGGCCTTTGATGTTCGGCCTTGACTTGTTGACAACTATGACAACCGGAGACGAATTTGGCAATGTCCTTCTTCATGCCTCCCCACCAATACACATCCCTCAAATCTCTATACATTTTGGTGGAACCGGGGTGAATGGAGTAGGAAGAATTATGAGCCTCCTCAAGAATTTTCTCCCTCAAACCATCAACACAAGGCACACACAACCTACCTTGGTACCTAAGGGCACCATCTCCCCCTTGGGAGAAAACTTCCACCTTGCCCTCTTTCACCAAGGCCTTCAATTCTAACAAGGAAGAGTCAAGATCTTGTTTTGCTATCACCTCATCAACCAAGGAAGACCTAGCACCATCAACAACGACCACACCACCATTACCAACCTCTTCCAACCTAACCCCCAACCTAGCCAACCGATGCACCTCCCTAGCCATTTCCCTATCACCAATATCAACATGAGCTAGGCTACCCATAGACACCCTACTCAAAGCATCCGCCACCACATTAGCTTTACCGGGATGATAATGCACACTCATATCATAATCTTTAAGAAATTCTAGCCACCTTCTTTGTCTCAAGTTGAGATCTTTTTGGGTGAAGACATATTGGAGGCTCTTATGATCGGTGAACACATCAACATGTACCCCATACAAGTAATGACGCCAAATCTTTAAAGCAAACACCACCGCGGCTAATTCAAGATCATGCGTAGGATAGTTCTTTTCATGCACTTTGAGTTGTCTAGAAGCATAGGCTATCACCTTACCATTTTGCATTAGGACACAACCCAAGCCAACTCTAGAAGCATCACAATACACAACAAATCCCTCAAGCCCATCCGGTAGTGACAATATAGGAGCGGACACAAGTTTATCTTTCAAGGTTTGAAAACTCCTTTCGCACTCGTCGGTCCACTCAAACTTAGCCTTCTTTTGTGTCAACTTAGTCATGGGAGAAGCAATAGAAGAAAACCCATTCACAAATCTCCGGTAGTAACCCGCTAAGCCCAAGAAGCTCCTAATATCCGACGGGGTCAATGGCCTAGGCCAATTTCTAATCACATCGGTCTTCTTAGGGTCTACCTTAATACCATCCCCCGACACCACATGACCTAGGAAGGCAACCTCCCTCAACCAAAATTCACACTTTTCATACTTGGCATACAACTTCTCCTCTCTCAATCTTTGCAACACAACCCTCAAGTGACCCATATGTTCTTCCTCGCTATGCGAATAGATTAAAATATCATCAATGAAGACCACAACAAAGGAATCAAGGTAGGGTTTAAAGACCCTATTCATTAGGTCCATGAAGATAGCCGGTGCATTGGTCAACCCAAAGGACATGACCACAAATTCATAATGCCCATACCTAGTCCGGAAGGCTGTCTTGGGAATGTCACACTCCCTCACCTTCACTTGATGATACCCGGACCGAAGATCAATCTTAGAGAAGTGGCTAGCCCCTTGCAATTGGTCGAACAAGTCATCAATCCTAGGAAGAGGATATTTATTCTTGACGGTGACCCTATTGAGTTGCCGGTAATCAATACACATCCTAAGGGACCCATCTTTCTTCTTCACAAACAACACCGGTGCACCCCATGGTGATTGGCTAGGCCTAATAAAACCCTTCTCCAACAAGTCCTTCAATTGTTCCTTCAACTCCTTTAACTCCGCCGGGGCCATACGGTAAGGGGGAATAGAAATGGGTTGAGTATCGGGGAGGAGGTCTATGCCAAAATCTATTTCCCTTTCGGGAGGAACACCGGGAAGGTCATTAGGAAAGACATCAAGGAATTCATTTACGATCGGAACCGACTCTATAGGAAGGGTTTTGGACTCCACATCCTTAACCCTCACAAGGTGATAGAGACACCCCTTAGAGATCAACTTACGGGCTTTAATGCAAGAGATGAACCTACCCTTGACTACCACATTTTGGCTTTCCCACTCAAGAATGGGTTCACTTGGGAATTGGAACTTGACTCTACGGGTTCTACAATCAATGGAAGCATAGTATGCATGCAACCAATCCATCCCAAGAACAACATCAAAATCGACCATGTTCAACTCAACAAGATCACAAGGCAATATTTTATGCAAGATGCAAATAGGACAATTTCTATAGACCTTCCTAGCAACAATATATGCACCAATAGGAGTAGACACCTTATATGACTCACGCAACAATTCGGGCTCAACATGAAACTTTTTGGCAACAAAGGGGGTGACAAAAGAAAGAGAGGCACCCGGATCAATTAATGCATATACATCAAAGTCAAAGATTTTCAACATACCGGTAACGACATCGGGGACTTCATCGACCCCTTGCCTCCCATGCAAAGCATAAAATCGATTGTGCCTTGGGGCACCATCTTGTCGGCCCCCTCTCCCCAAAGGAACCGCATTGGCACCTTGTGGACGGACCTCCTTACCCTTGTTGCGATTTCGAGGACAATCCATTGCCTTGTGCCCCATTTCCCCACAACTATAGCAAGCACCGGTATTTCTCAAGCACGGGCCACCATGGCCCTTACCACACTTCGGACATACATCAATAGGACCCATACCACCAACACCTTGGGCCCTTGGAACATCATTGGCAAACCCCTTATGGGGCGCATGAGAAGACCCTTGGCCTTGATGAAACCGGCCTCCCCTTCGACTTTGGAACTTGCCCTCAAAACGGGCCCTCTTGGCCTCATGACCCCTCCTCTTCCTCAACTTCTCTTCCTCCATTTGTTCGGCATAGACCATCAAGCGGGACAAGTCCATGTCACTAATCAACATTGCGGACCGGCATTCTTCACTCACTAGGTCGGACACACCCATCACGAATTTGTTCATTCTAGATCGTGAGTCGGCAACCAAGTGTGGAGCATATCTTGAAAGTTGGTTAAACTTGAGGGCATACTCCCTCACACTCATAGACCCTTGTTTTAAATTCATGAACTCCACCAATTTGGCTTCCCTAAGTTCAAGAGGAAAGAATCGATTAAGGAAAGCCGTTTTGAACTCTTCCCAAGGCACCACATAGTTTGCCCCCTTCTCTTCCTTCCATTGGTTGTACCATATTTGGGCCACCCCTTTTAGTTGGTAGGCCGCCAACTCCGCCTTATCTTCTGACCTCATGCCCATGATAGCTAATATCTTGTGGACTTCATCAATGAACTCTTGAGGGTCTTCATCTAACTTAGACCCATAGAATTCCGGGGGATTCATCCGCACGAAGTCTCTCACCCGAGATGCCGGGGTAGGAGCCTGAGGAGCTTGGGCCCCGTGGTTGGCTTGATTAGCCATAGCTTGAGCAAATAAAGTAAGGGCATCCCGAAGATCCCCATTGGTCGGTTGTTCCTCGGGTGCGCGGGCTCGTCTTCCTCTTGTATTAGGCATGATCTAGCATAGCAAAGAGCAACCGTTAGGGAAGAACTTGATTCAACTCTATAGCACGACTTAGAACAAGGAGAAGGGAAACATTTCCTAAAACGTCTCATAGCCTCCTACTCATAGTTGTGGTGCACAACACAACCATGAATCGGACTCTAATCAACGCGGTGGGTTGGACTCCGAGGATCTATCAACCTAGTGCTCTGATACCAAGTTTGTCACGACCCAAGCCTAGGGCCTAGACGTGACCGGCGAATGGGGAACCCGAAGGAACCCCAAACAAGCCTCATAGCGTATCATTACACATCCTTGGTCGCGGAAGCAATTAAAATGACCATAAGCAATAAGCATAATCAAAGGGGGAAATCGGGACTAAGGGAGCAAGAGAAAAAAAAAAGAAATGGTACATAAATACCATAGATGAGTCAAGCTCAAGCATAATACACAACTTGTCCAACACCACCTCTAAACATGAGTACTTAGCGGGGGCCAAGACAAACTACCGGGCTCACCCTCATAGTCAAAACATAACTAAAAAGAAAAGTCTTATACATAGCAAAAGATCATGAGCAACGTCCCCGGAATGGAGGACTCACCAATAACCTTGATAGGAAATCGTATTAGCCACGCGGAGGAGGATGGTCAAGCGGTGCTCCGGTCCCTACATGGTGACATCATGTAGGCATAGAGTATGCGTTAGTACGTTTGAATGTACTAAGTATGTGGGATGCAATGCAATGCTACAATAGATGGACATCATAGGAAAAATGCATAATCATACCCGATAGATAGCACATTAGAGAAATGATATGTATAATGATGCTTACATAAAAATCATATTTAGTGGGACGTAGTACATGTGTGGTGAGTGACCATCAATATAGTATTTCCAAGGCCTACCACCCCCTTGGAGAGGCGAAAGAGGTACAAACCCCTCAATGTGGTTACCCGGGCCTACCACCCCCCGAGCTAGGGACCAAGGTACAAACCCCTCGATGTGGTTATACGGGCCTACTACCCCCCGTACTAGGCAACCAAGGTACAAACCCCTCGATACGGTTATACGGGCCTACTACCCCCCGTACTAGGCAACCAAGGTACCAACCCCTCGATACGGTTATACGGGCCTACTACCCCCCGTACTAGGCAACCAAGGTACCAACCCCTCGATACGGTTATACGGGCCTACTACCCCCCGTACTAGGCAACCAAGGTACCAACCCCTTGATACGGTTACCCGGGCCTACAACCCCCCGAGCTAGGCTTGGTCGACTCACACACTATATAGAGAAAATCATATACATGTATCCATTTCATCATCATTTCAATACTTATATAATCATCCGACTCATAGGACGTACATTGGACCTTCCATTTCATAAGAATTCTATAAATGGCATTTTATCAAACATATGGTGGGCTACTTGTTCATGTAAATAAAATCATGTGTTTCAAGAGTACTAAGTCCAACCAATTTCAAAATCCATATAAAACAGCCCACCAACAACATACATATATATATACATATATAACAACCTTCATAATTTGATCATGGAGGCATGAAAACCATAAACATCATATAATCATTCCATTTCATGATAATATACAAAAATAGACCATAATAGGATGTGTAGTAATAATTCCATAATTCAAGAGTTCATAAATGATCATAAGGACCCATAAACTTGAAGTAAAATAGAGGATAAATGGTTGGACTTGTGGAAAGGAAGGTTTCCACAATCAACCCACATACCTCAACTTTGGAGAATTCTTGATGAAGATTGGAATGGAGAATTGCTTGAGATTGAATCTTGAATCCGGAATTAAAGCTTTGGATCCTTGAATTTGGTTGATGATCTTGGTGGAATTTTGGAGAGGGTTTAGAGAGGATTTTTGGATGTTTGAGAAATGTTTTAGAGACTTGGAATGAACTAATGATATATAGGGAATATCATATGCCCTTTGGAAAAAAATTGTCCAACACTTAGAAAAAATAATGGGGCGGGTGAACAGTGTTTCGGCTTACTGGAAATGGCACTTTTCTGCCGGCGAGGTTTTACGAAAATGGTTATAACTCCTTCATCCTAACTCGGAATGAGGCGAAACAAATTGCGTTGGAAAGCTAACTCACAAAGCTTTAATTTTGATAGTTTGAGCTCCTTCTAGTTCCTTGTGTGCTGAGGGATATGCCCCTTTAAAGTTGACCCTCAAAATCGCATTTTTTGCGATTTTCGAATTTTGATACGGTTGTTCTAAAATTCGGGTTAGACCCATTTCCCACTCAATTTGACCCCCTGAATAAGAATATGAAGTCGAATTTCCGAAATGATGCACGGATTTTGAGATATATGGAAATTACAATTTTAGGTGTTTCCGAAGCACATTTTCGGGCATTTTTTTTTTTGGGGTCGTTTCATCAAACCAACCTGTAGGAGATCTACACCTCCTACCATAAAGAGCCTCAAATGGATCTATACCAATGCTTGAATGATTGATATTATTATAAGCAAACTCAATCAAAGGCAAATGATCATCCCAATTACCCTTGAATTCAATCACTGAAGCGCTAAACATATCTTCTAAATTTAGGATAGTACGCTCCGCTTTCCCCTCGGTTTAAAGATGAAAGGTCGTATTAATCTTGACACGAGTACCAAGACCCTTTTGGAAAGACTTCCAAAATTGAGAAGTAAATTTGGTACCACGATCAGAGATAAAGGATAGGGGCACTCTATGAAACCTCACCATCTTCGATAGATACAACTTAGCATAGTCTTCTGCTGACTGAGAAACCTTGACAGGAATGAAATGAGCCGACTTTGTAATAAAATATGCAATAACCCAAGTTGGGCCATGTTGCCGCAGTGCGTGGGGTAAACCAACAATAAAGTCTATATTCAAATATTCCCACTTTCAAGTAGGAATACTAATATCTTGGGACAAACATCACGGATTTTGGTGCTCTACATACACTTGTTGACAATTAGTACATTTAACTACAAATTCTGCAATATCTTTCTTCATCACATTTTATCAATAGACCTCCCGCAGGTCACAATACATCTTTGTGGCTCCCATGTGAATGGAATATCAAGAATTATGGGTGTCTGATAAAATTTTCTCCCTCAATTCATCAATATTGGGAACATACAAATGACGAGAATATGATCAAAATAGTCCTTCATGTTTAGGGGTTGGATTATTTTGATCCTTGATATATACCATTTGATTGAAATAGTCTTTAATGTATGTTAAATAGGTATCATTTTGGTCCTAAACCGTAAATTTGACTATCCTCTGTTAAAAACTAA
Organism: Solanum stenotomum; assembly: GCF_019186545.1. Classification (NCBI taxonomy): domain Eukaryota; kingdom Viridiplantae; phylum Streptophyta; class Magnoliopsida; order Solanales; family Solanaceae; genus Solanum; species Solanum stenotomum. Next base: position 25,976,738 of record NC_064290.1, on the reverse strand, counting down.
CGTTCCATACCAACACTCAACTCTCTCATCTCCTTGCCCGCTCCTCTCTGGTTCTTCAGAGCATGTTCTTCATAAATAATAGATAATTTATTATGTGGGTATACTGAAAATACACCAGACTACTCAGTGAAGGGGCATAAAATTCTCATCTATTGATTTTATCTTTTGTTTAATTAACCAATTAGCTAATCCTATTCATAAATCATTCAATTCACCCAAAAATGATTATAAATTAATAGTAATAAAATAATAGAGAATTTCCTATGTGGGTATATTATCATCAAGCATGGATATTCTACTACTCTGTAACATTATATTTGAAGTTTTATTCTGTGTATCATCCTCGAAGGGATAACACTTTTTAAATATTTTTTTTTAATTCAACCAAAGTATTGTCATTCATATCATTTACAGAAAATGGAACAAACTAATCAAATAATTAAGTACCATTGAACTTTTCTAAAAGAAGATGAAGAGTTAATAGTGAAAAAGTAGCAAAAAACTAATATGAATGTAAAATTTATCTATATTAAAAATTAATGAACAGAAAATAGAAGAAAGTATAAAAATGAAAAGAGATGGTTTAATGAAAATAAAACTAATTTAGGAAGAGGATTCAGTAAAAGAGAAACAGAAATGGAGGCAGAGCATTCTAGGAGAGGAGAGAAATGAGTTTGGGAAGGAGAAGAGAAAGTTGAGCTTGGGAAGGGGACGTTAGTTTTTAACAGAGGATAGTCAACTTTTAGGGTTTAGGACCAAAATGAAACACATTTTACATACATTAAGGACTATTTCAATCAAATGGTATATATCAAGGACCAAAATAATCCAACCCCTATACATGAAGGACCATTTTGATCATTTTCACTACAAATGACCTTGATACCGATGCACATCATCTCCCTCTTGGGAGAAAGACTTACCAGAGTTTCTAACCACCGATTCCTTCAACTCGACGTAAATTTGATCAAGGCCTTGCTTGGTTTTCACACCCGACACAAAAACAATTTTGAACCATTATGAACAACAACACCACCTTCGTTAAAATCAACCAATCGAACACCTAATCAGGCCAATCTATGAACATCACAAACCAAATCCTTCTTATCTTCCTTAACATGATCAACATTACCCATTGATAGTCGACTAAGAAAATCTGTCACCACATTCACCATACCAGGGTGATAGAGGACACTCATGTCATAATCCTTTAGAGACTCGAGTCACCGTCCTTGGTTAAGATTTAGATTCTTTTGCTTGAACACGTATTGCAAACTCTTGTGGTCGGTAAAGAGATCATTATGAACAATATACAATAATTCCTCCAATTTTTTAAGGCAATCACAACCACCGCTAGTTCCAAATCATGGGTAAGATAATTCTTTTCATGAATCTTAAGTTGCCTTGAAGCATAGGCAATAAACTTCAAATTTTGCATAAGAACACACCCTCATCAAATCCTCGAAGCATCACAATAAACAACAATCCCATTGGACCCTTCTGATAAAGTCAACACTGGAGTGGAGGTAAGTCTATCTTTCAATTCTTGGCAACTCTTCTCACACGCTTCCAACCATAAGAAATTAAATTTCATTTGGGTCAATGCCATCAATGGAGAGGCAATATCTAAAGGGTTTAGAGGTATAGGCAAACTCTTGACCGCTTCCATCTTCTTAGCATCTATCTCAATTTCCCTTACCGAAAATAATGTGACCAAGAAAATCCATGGATTTCAACAAAAACTCACATTTACTAATCTTTGCAAATAGTTGTTTGTCCTTGAAAACGTGCAATACAATCCTCAGATGATCGACATTCTCATCCTCACTCTTTCAGTAAATCAAGATGTCGTCAGTAAACACAATCACAAACATATCAAGGTATTTTCTAAGCGCTTTATTCATTCAGTCCATGAACACGATTGAAGGATTCGTCAAGCTATACGATATGTTTGTGATTGTGTTTACTGACGACATTTTGATTTAGAAAAGATCTTGATATTTACTATTAAGAATAAGTATCCTCTTCAATTGCTCTTTTAATTCCTTACGTTCTACCAGAGCTATACAATAAGGAGGGATAGAGATAGGTTGCATATCTGGGAGAAGGTCAATACCAATGTTTATTTCCCTTTCAAGATGAACACTGGCTAGATCATCGGGAAACACATATGGAAACTCATTTACAATGGGGATGACTCAAAATTAGGGATTTCAGAATCTATATCCTTAACCAAAATGAGATGATACATGAAACCCATAGAAACAATTTTTCTAGCTTTAAGGCAAGAAATAAATTGACCCTAAGTATATAAATTTCCCTCTTCCACGCCAGGACAGATTCAATTGGAAACTAAAACTTGACCACTCGGGTTCTACAATCAACAGAAGCATAACAAGAATAGATCCAATCGATACCAAGAATAACATCAAAATCTAATATATTATGCTCTACAAGATAAACATGAGTGACTCTATGGGATAAGAAGACAACACAACTTCTATAGACTCTCTTAGCCACAATAGATTCTACAATAGGAGTAGAGACAGAAAAAGGGCTCAACAACATATTCGGAGAAATATCAAATCTCATAGCCACATATGGCGTCACAAATACAAGGTAATACCGGGATCAAGCAAGACATAAACATCAAGATGAAGGACTTTCAACATAGCGGTAACAACATCGGGAGAACCCTCTTGACCATAATGAGTTTGAAGTGCATAGAATTAGTTTTTCTTCGAAGCACTTGAATCCAAACCACTAGGCGGAGCCTTCTAACCATCTTTTCTGTTGTTTAGTCTAGATGGAAAATCTATCAAGTCATTAACACTTTTGCCACAACCAAAACAATTATCCGTGCAGATCAAGCGTTTTCCTGGATGACTCTTGCCACACTTTTTGCATGTGGGAACCAAAGATCCATTCCCACCATCATTTCCTTATTGAGGTTTAGGGTTAGACACCCTATGTTTGTTAAACATAGGATCTGGAGCATTGGAGGAACCTTGACTATAAAACATTTGTCGAAAGTTCGAGCGACCATGTCCATAGAACCTTGAATGTGAAAAGTCACCATCATTGGTCTTTGCCCTCTTTACCCCTCTAGACCTTTCCTTAAGTTTCTCCTCTTCAATGTGTTGGGTATGAATAATTAGATGAGCAATGTCCATTTTGTTGATGAGCATGGAGGTACGATATTCTTTGACAACCATTTGAGACACTCCCGAAACAAACTTGCTCATCTTTGTCCTAGGATACCCATACTAGGAACATATCTAGAAAATTATGTGAACTTCAAAGAATACTCCTTAATCCTAATAGTTACTTGAAAAAGATTGATAAATTCAAGTAACTATGTGTCTCACATCTCAAGGTGAAAGAACCTATCATGAAAATAAACCTTTAACTTTTCCCAATCAAGAGGACCCACATCAACCACCCTCTCTTCCTTCAATTGATTGAACAAAACTTAAGAAACACCCTTAAGTTGATCAGTGGCTAATTCTTCCATTTCCACTGGCATCAGTCCCATGATCATCACAACCTTATATACCTCATCAATGAACTCTTGAGGATTTTCCTCAACCATGGAACCATGAAACTTGAGGGGATTCATTCTAGTGAAGTCTCTCACTCTAGTTGGCACCAGATCTTACAAAAAGCTTAAATTATACGCTTTCGAATCTGAACTGTTACAAAAAAACTCAAAAGTCCTTTAAAATAACTGTTGAAGACCTTCTACGGTCTGGACCGATGGTCTGTAGGACTTCCTATGGACCGTCCTGGTCAACGGTAGAAAAGTTCAGAAACCTTTATTCGGACCAACTTTTGACGAAACTTGTCAACGACTTGTGGCTCTTCCTACGGCCCCTAGACACCGATTGTAGAAACCAATTTGACCCTTAAAATTTCACTAAGTCTGGGACCTACCTATGAGACCTACCTACAACTCATACAAAGAATAATGGGCCTTCCTGGTGAATCGTAGAAAAGGTACTGAGACTTGGTTTTAAAAAATTATTTCCTCCCTTTCAAAAAGACTAGTCTACGACCCGTAGAAATGCCTACGATTCGTAGACTAGTCTCATAGACCTGAACATGGTGCTGCAATTTACTACAGTCCCTTTTTCTTTTTGGAAACAAAGGTGTTACAAAAAGTCACTAGGTTATTGTGTACTATGATAGTGAGAACTAGGCAGTAAAGTCCTATATATCTAGTCCATATAATGAATATTTTAGAGATGCACCTACTTGATATGCAACCATAAAAGATTAGGTAAGATTAAAACTGATAACATTCACTTAAGAAACAAGTAGAACGTATTGAAGAGGAAACAATAAATTGCTTGAGATAGCTAAGACCTCGAGTGTTTTAATAAGATGAAGATGACTGTATCATAATGCACATATAATTATTAAATATGCACTTAGATCTTGATGTCTGAATTTCAATACACATCTTAATATTAAGATGTTATATTAAGATTTGAATAGTAATAACTAAGAATGTTTTTAACATACAAATGTGCAAAATTCGTCTTTGTTTGAAAAATTAATACATAAAAAATAAATAAAATGTGAAATTAATATAATATTATATCAACTAAAGTATTTTAAAAAAATATGTATATGTATGACGGTTAGTGGTGGTGATGGCTCGCAGTGGTGTTTGTGGGTGTTGACACCCAATACCAGCTCTTTGTATTTTTAATTAATTGATCAAGTTCATGAATTTTAAGTGTGAAATAATAAGTTATAAATATCAAAAATGTTTTTTAAAAAAATTATTTTTGTGCTATGTCGTCATTTCATTTACCAAAATACCCTAATATAATGTTATATATTTTATATATAATTTTATGAATCAGTTAAATCTTTTTATTAAGTTTACAATTGGTTTATTTAAAAAAAAAAAAACACAAGTGTTTGAACTGAGTATTTATTGCATTTTGCTAAATGAAATTCACTTGTAACTTCATTATGACCATTGCTCTATTATTATAAATAATTACTTTACTTTGTGAATCAAGAAACATAATTAGTAACAAATTATCTAAATTTCATAAATACCTTAAATTAGAAAACAATTATTTTAGTTGTATTACCTATAAACAATAATTGGAATGCAATCCAGTTATGTTTAAAATAATTTTGGTCACGATTTGAAGGGGATTGATTAATTTGCAAATTTGATTTTGGTCGTTTTCACCCTGAAAGATCATCCTTTAAACTTAGCCTTTTCAGGGGGTCAACTTTAAAAATGGCCATAAATGGGTTTGTCTTGATATTTTATCCTCCTATAGGAAAGGTCTAATAAAAATGTCCTCCATAGGGGTGGTCTGATATTTTTGGTCCTGACAATTTATTTGTTTAAATATCCTTTGCTTCAAAAAATTTCTAACTTGTGCTCATAAGGAAGATGTTTAGGATATTTTAAGACAGTGAACATGCTCAATTTATCATAAGTTATGTCTTATAGGAAAAAGTTATAACTTAAGTATATTACCATCATGCATAAGTTCTAATTGTTTTCCTATAATATAGGTGTAGTTGTGGAGGACATGTTAAGTTAGTAAACATGTTTAATTGACTAGAAGTTCTGACTTATAGACAAAAGTTAGAACTTAGGTATGTTGGTTGTTAATCATAAGTTCTAACTTTTGCAAAATAAGACAAAATAAGAGAATGTTTAAGTACAAAGAACCTACTCAAATGACCATAGTCTTTCCTTATAGGAAAACATTAGAACTTATGCCTAATGGGAGACATCATTCTTCCACCAAAATATTTTACGCTTAAGGTCATTTTTCTTATAGATCTTTTTTTTAGAACAGACACTTTGGGGAACACCTAGGCGTAATTATTAGCCATTCTCAGGCCTTTTGAAGCCTAGATCAAATTAACCTAGTCCAAATACCAAGACATACCGAACCTATAAACTTATTAAACCTCTAATATTTCTCTTTTTTCATTTGACATAAGTAGCCAAGTTATCGAATAAATGAATCGTAATAGAGGGTACAAATTGAGGATGCTGTTGACTAATTATGATGTTGTAGATAGTAATTAGAGATAATGGTGGCTAACATTATAAGTTGGTAGTAGCATTGATAATGACAACTTATGGTGGTGATAAATGATCAAGATGATTGAAAATGTCATGACCTAAAAGATGGACGTGATGATACTCGTCTAGTTCCACCAAGACAAGTCAGCCTCAACCAAACAATACAAAAGAAATGTGGAAACTAAAACAAAGAATAAAATAGGAGCATAAAAACTTAGTCATTCTAACATAACCCCCAAACCTTGTTGTCACGTGTACAAATCATTAACATAATAATGCATAATTTGAAAGATAACACAAGTTTCAATGTCTTTTTTACTCGAATAACACAAAACATAGGGAACAAGAGGGTCTGTCAGACAAGCAACTACCTCTCAATGGATCCTTTGGAAGCCTTGGAAATATATGAAGAAGAAGATCACACGGTTCTAGGCTCGGAATCTACACAAGTGTAGAAGCAAGGAGTGAGTACCAACTACAAGAAACCTACTAAACAAAGAAAAACTAAGTTAGAATATGAGTACTCCCTTCATCCCAACCGAACCTTCTCAAACTACAACCTACATATAAATTATCCCAACCTAATAGTTTAACAATACACAGTTCAAAAGGCTTATCAATTACGATCCATAGTCATAGTTGAACAACCAACAAGTATCAAGTATGTCAATCACAAGTATCAAGTAGATCAATCACAAGTATCAAATGTATCAATCTCCAGTATCAAGTTCATCAAATTAGAATAATCAAACTCCTGCAGGAACTATTTTCCCTTGGCATAATATCTCTAGCTAGAACCATTTCCCATCGGCTTTCTGTCAATTGCCAGAAGCATTTCCCTTCGGCACAATATCATTAGCCGAAACTATTTTCCTTTGGAATTATATAGTGTCACTTGCCTGAACCATTTCTCTTCGGCACAATATCACTAGCCGAAACCATTTCTCTTCAGTATTACATAATGTCGCTTGCCAGAACCATTTCTCTTCAGCATAATATCACTATTTGAAATCATTTCCCTTCTTCAGTTTAAATAATATCACTTGTTGGAACCATTTCCCTTTAAGATAATCGTCACATGTCTCATATGGTGCAGAACAATCAAAGCAAATAAGAAATTACAAACCATAAGAAAGAGATAATGATAAGCAATTCAAGTCCACAATAATGCCATAAAAACAATTCATCAATCAACACATTAGGGTCCACAACAAGGCACTTCACAAAGCACAATTATTAGCGCATTGCCTTTTTCATTAATTCCCTTTTTATTCATTAAGATAAAGTGGAACAATTGAGATCATCGCCTCATTTCCACTACTCCCCAACACACACACAATGAAGGGATATACAAGATTCTAAAATCTTATAAGTCTTAGAAGATTACTTGTCATAATTCAATCAAACGTCAATCCAGGACATGAGTTTTCCCTTTCCAAACAATGTCCACAACCACATAATATAGTCCAATCAAGTAATCACCATAAGATTCTTGGATATAACAACACCTAAATCATACATTTTAAAAAATGAGTCAAATCAACTGAAAAAGCCAATTCTTAATATGAGGTTTGAATCTAAAAAATATGTACCTGAAAATGTTACCCAAGGCATTTAGAACTCATAGGTGAAAACCATTTTTAAAAAGGAATTCAAATCAAATCACAATTACCATTTTACTTTAGAAGTCATATTTTTGAAAATCCTTGCCATTTGATAATGAAGGTCTCAAGTTTGATATTAAAATCCTTAAATTGTCACGACCCGAGTTTACACCCCGGAAGCAACAAGGTGTACTCGTCCCCGAAGGGGTCTTATACAAGCCTCATATCGTTCATTCATCGCATAGGTAATAGAAATAGTACGGAATTAAAAAAAATTATTCAAAAACCATACAATCTATCAGTCCTAAACATTTAAATGCAAGCGGAAGTCTATATCTCACATGGCCATCTTAGACATAATCTTTAACAAAATAGGGTCACAACCCTTTATAATCGAAGTCTTAACAATAGTCTTAGAACATGAAAGAACTACAAACATTAAAAGTCCTTGTCATCGATCTATGAGGACATACCCCAAATGTCTTGGAGAACTCTATTCCAAGCTTGACTAGGAAGAACCAAATTGAGTGTCAATCCCTACACTTCATAAAGGAAAAGAAAATATGGGTTAGCACATAAAGTACTAAGTATGATAGCCATGCACAAACATGCTTAAAATAGACATCTTTGTTTGAAAGTCATGATATATGCCATTTTAGTAAAACTTCATAAACATTGATAAAAGAGGCATAACATAAGTCACAACCAGCATGCAAGTCATATTTTCACATTAGAACATAATCCACATATGAACCTTTACCTTCACTTTAAGCCTTCACCACAAATAACCCTCAAGCTATACTTTGTGCAATGTATGGATATCATCCCATACAACCATCCACACCAAAGTACCACCTTAAAGTCACCAAAAGTGAATTTACCATTCAACCTTTCTATTCTTACACAATACTAATACAAAAGAGACATAAACATTACACAAGTGATAACAACACATAAGGACCATCACCTAAGACAACTCTAAGTCATACTTGTGCAATGTACAAGTAGCGTCCCATACTACTACTCACACTAAGTACTCCTTTGAAGTCACCATAGGCAAGGCACATTCATACTCAATAATTCATGACAGGGAAGTAACTCATAATACAATCCAAGTACAACATGCATTATCTCATTCAAGAATATAAGTCAACAATCTTCATTAACTTTATTACATTAAGAGCACCTTCATTCATTAAAACTTTAGCCAATATTCCCATTAACATCATCACAAGAGCACATTCATTACACTTAACATTATAAAGGAACACACCACAACCTCTCTCAAAGCGTACTTGTGCAATGCATAGATGGCGTCCCATACCACCACCCACACTAAGTAGTGCATTCTTAAGAAGCCATAGTTTATTAACATTCTTTGTGGGGGTAAGCCTTAACCAACATAGACCATGTGAGCAATTCATGGAATCCCAGTGTCACCCTCACCGGATAAGGGATTCCTACTTGCCTAAGGTAGGACCATTGTTTGTTTAGCTTTAGTGGATCCACTAGCTAGACCTATGTGGGCACATAGTTATGGGATAGGGAGATTTTTACTAGATGCCCCTCCTCAACTCACGTATGACCATCTATCTCAAGAGATTGCTACTAGATACCCCCCTTCATCTCATGTATGAATATCTATTTCAATCCATATCAACTCGGTGGTTAGCATTATTCCCTACGGAGTATTTGACATTCATTCATTATTATGGGATAAAAGATTGCTTCTAGATACCCCGCCTTAAATCACGTGAGGGCATCCATCCCAAACCCAACATTCATTCATTCATTGGAAAGTTCATAGATTAAAAGAAGGAAATAGCCTTTCACCTAAGAACCCCCTTATTGTGAGAAAGTACTTTCACAACAAGTCATTAACATTCATTAAAGTACAATTGAGAATAGCCTTTCAATAAGTACGTCATCATTAACATTATCATAGAACTTCATTCATTATTCATTCCTAAGTGTGTGTATGTGAGAATCATCTTTCACATATAGCCTCATCGTTCATAGGTGTTAATTGAGAAATAACATTCAATCATAACACACTTTCATTCTAAACATGATCAATATACATTCAATGAAATCACACACACATACTTTACATCATGATCACACATAGATCCTTTATTTATAGAGGTACAAGGAATATATCCATCAATTCAATACCACAATATACATAGAGAGTAAACACCTCCACCTTTCAAGTGGATCAATAGATCAAGCACAATTCTACTTCAACATGTATTTAGACCATAACTTCCCTTTTCAAGGCCATGATCAAAAGTCACCAACACACCAAAAATTTACTTCAATTAAGGCATATATAATGATACAATTCAACAATCTAAATCAATTTAGGAATAATCCATCAACATTCATTCATGATCAACAAACTCATTTCATAAGGCATAATTTAGGAATTGAGAGAATTCATGGGTTCATAGAATATTTTCGGAATAAATCATCAATTAAAAACTAATACACTCATAATTTGTCATTAAAAACCATTTGAAAAAGTTTGATGAAAGTTTTTTCATACTTTGAAAACACCTTTGAGTTGGCTCCTTGAATGAAAAGTTAGACAAGGATCAAGACCACCATACCTTGCTATTGATTACCACGAAATTCCCTTGAAAATCCTTTGAAAACCTTGGACAATTGACCTTGGAAGCTTGAAGTCTTCACCTCTAATGGAGGTTCTAGAGAGAGATATTTTGGAGGGGAAAGGAAGTTTGTATTTGGGGTTTTGAAATTATAAAATGTAAAATAGAGTCTAACACTTTTAATACTCTTAAAATACCATAATAAACTTAAAATAACCGTCTTTACACTTAAATAACCAAGAGAGGAATTTACCAAACCACCCTTGGCTTTGCCAAGTCTAGACAGCGCACAGGTGCCATCTATGAACCCCCATCCACGGATCGTGGATGGGTCCACGGGTCGTAATGTCCATCCATTTTCTGGTTCCGAGAGGCGCATTTAGGGGCCATGACCTTTGGAGGCCATCCACGGGGCGTGGATGGACCTACGGAGGCGTGGACCCCTTCCGTAGTAACCCCATTTTTGACAAGTTTCTAGTTTCAAGGGGTCTTGAGGGTTAGACTTAGGGTCCTCCTCAAGGACCTCTAGGGTGGTCCATGGGGAGTCGCACCTTGACGTTTAACCCCTAAAACCCTCAACCAAGGCTCGGGACAACATTCCACAATATGAAACCTCACACCAATTCAAACACACACACGATAGGCTCTAGTTTCACTTATTCGTTTTTAGGGTTGTTACTTAAATGATAAGAGGGAATTGAAGTTTTAGGGTCACAAAGGCTTACCAAAATTATTTGGCACAAGAATTTTTTTCAAAATCACCTCTAATGGTTTTCTAAAACTCAAAATAGGGAAAATAGGGTAAAATTCCAAAATCACAGGTCAAAACCCCCTTTTGATCCGGTAATAGCGACCCGGGTTTGATCTTGCAAACAATGTTAAAGCGATTACATGTGTGCTTAAGCAAACACCACAAAAATTGGGATGTTCACTTTTGCAATCTAGGCTTCACTTCCGCGAAGGTCGTGGAAGTGAACTAGATTTTGCAATGGCGATTGTTAAGCCAATTGACTCTTCGCTTTCATGAAAGTGACCAACCCTTAAGAATATGAAGCATTACAGATCCCAGGCACCAAAAATAACAGCTAATACTCAAAACATCAAAAGGACCCTTGGGATTTGTTTGGTTCACTGTACATACAAACCATATATGCAATTTGACTAAAGTCGGTATTCCGTACTCAATAGAACCTTTGAAGAACAAATTGAAGGTCTTCTTGACCCAAAACTTTTGAAAGTCACAAGAAATGAACACAACATCTAAAAAGGCTAAATGAAGTTCGGGTTCTCTTAAAATTCAGCAAAGACCTCCCTTAAGCCTAAAATAATCATGTGAATCCAATGGAACTCGCAAAATTCCAATCCAAGCATCCAAACCCTAAATGTTGACCTAAGTGAACTCAAAGGCTAAAATTTCACAAAGTTCTAACTTACTATCTCAAATCCTCAAAAAGACTCCAAATTTGAAAGTGAAAACTCCCCTAGATAAAAATCCACAGTCCACAACTAATGGAATTGACGAAATTCTGTTCCAACACTTCAAACTCCAAAAGACACAAAAGACCACTTTTGAACAACTTTAGCCTTTTGAAACAAAAAACTTACATAATTCACAACTTTTAACTAAAATTTTGAAACCGATTTCAAAATACAATCAAAAATGACTCGGGGTCAATTTTGGAAGAGCCAAACTGTAATATTACAAAAAATTCAAAAAATGATCTTCCGGGTCATTACATTATCCATCACTAAAAACCATGTTCGCGCTCCAACCTAAAGTAAAAGAAAGTACTTGAAGCCTTGAAAATCTTAGGATATATCTTGGATACATATGACATTCTAACTCCAAAGTCACCTTACTAATTAAACATTGGTTTCATTGCACCTTCACTGAAGCAATCTTCTTGGTCTTAAGCTTTCAGACCTGTATATATCTAAAATTGATACATCCTCCTCCTCAAAAGCCAAGTCTCGACCAAACACAATTGGTGTAACACCTCAGAAATCACACTTAGACTTTGCAGAAGAAAATAGCAGAAAAAGGCAAACCACAAAAGGGTTCACGGGCCGTGATCAGGACCATGGTCCATCACCCTCGGCATGGTTCACATCCAGCCCAGAAGTGGTGGACCACGGATCCCTTCACGGGTCGTGGACCACCACCTGAACCATGGGGAGGCTCGTGCAAGTGAGACAGAACCTCCCAAGCTTAGACATTAGACCATGTAGCCCTCCATGCGCCGTTGTCTTGATGATGGGCCGTGGGAGGGTCTGTGAACCTAAGCCAACAGACCATAGCCCAAGTGAAGAACCACAGTGACCTTCACGGTCCGTGGTCCTTCATACGGTCCCTTGTAGGGCCCATGGTTGACCTCCTCCCACAACCAATAGCCACTAACCAACAGACCACAACCCACACGATGGACCGTGGTCCTTGTGATGGTCCATCGTTATGGCCATCGTCCGGCTCTGCCACATTTTAAGTAGGGTCATTTTGGTCTTTTAAACTACATCATTTTACACCTAAACTATGTCATTTTACTCAGTTTAAGCCTAGTAAATTAGTCAAAACTTATCTAAAACCTTATTCACCAAAGAATCATCGATTTGATAGCCAAAAAGGAGAGAAAAATAGACCAGCCCCTCAAGAACACGCATAACATTTTCTTCAATTCCAGCCCCGAAATTGAAGGATCTCTCCGTAGATGTCGTCACCATGTATATGGGATTTCAGTTGTGGGTTTCTTTCATCTATTAGGTCCCTAGAATTCAGTGAGACTCTTGACTCATATTATCATGTTTAGACATAGGGTTTCTAAACCTTGGAGAATTGTTGTGAAATAGTTGTTATAGAATTCCTAATCGGATTATCATGTTTTAGTGAATTCATTGTTTAGTTCCTTGCATTAAACTCAGAACCCTAGTTATGTAGATTCTCTTAGTCTAGAAATTACACTTTCTAGGTCAGTTAAACAAATATACATGCACTTGTTATGAATGTTTTCATTGTCAGTATTTAAATGTTACATTCTCCGATTTGCATATCATAATAGTATTTCAGTTATGTTGTTTATACACATTCTAGTTGGGAGTAGGTTTAGCATCGAGTTATACTAGGGTTCAGTGTACCCTCATAGTCCCAGAACTACGTGCTCCCGTATGTTTAAAAGTCCCCTCTGTTGGGCATCAGATTTAGTCACATGCCAGTCATGCCTTTATACCTCTGGCAAGGTATATTGGGTTCTCTCGATAGGGCATATACATCGGACTCAGCATTTACATCACGTGGGTTTATGTTGGTTAATAGTAGCTCTCATAGTCAAACTTCAGTGCATTTGACCTGGTTTTCACTTATACCTCAACATTCAAACTTAGTATGTCATGTTCAAGATTACTACTTGGTCATTGCATTTAGTTTAGTCTTCAGTATATTTCAGCATTTACATTCAGTTCAAATTATATCATTGCTCTGTATGTTTTGTTAAGTTTATATATCTTATTCAGCTATATTATATTTCATGCATGCTCAATACATTCATAGTACTAACGTATACTCTGCACTACATCCTTTCATGATGTATGTTCATGTACTCAGCATCCAGATCACGCTTAGATAAGTTCCTAATCTCTACTTCAGCAGCTTCAGTGGTGAGTCTCATACTTCGAGGACAATAGACATGTTTCCTATATTCAGTCTTTTGTTTTAGTTTCAGTTTTGCTAGTGTTAGCTGGGGGTATGTCCCAGTAACTTTAGTCAGTAAAGGGTTTTTTAGACATAATATTAGATTCAGATTTAGATTTGAGTTTAATCTTTTAGTTTTATTGAACTCCTAGTACATTTCATACATTCAGACTAGTTGGGTACTACCCATCTTTTAGCTATCACTGTTTTAGCTTCCGTATAGTATCCTTATATTCAATTATCTTTTAGTATGCTTATGATATGGCAGCTTTAGGGTTACCATCGGGTCACTCGTGATCCTAGGTCCCGTGTTTATGTCAAGGGGTAGCCTCGAGGTGTGACAAATTTGTTATCAAATCATTAGGTTCAAGAGTCCTAGGATGTCTGAAAGTCGCACTAAGTAGAGTCCTTTTCATGGGTGTGAAGTGCACCACATCTAATGAAAGGGAGGCTATGAAGTGTTTTAGGAAAAACTTTACTTTCTTGTTATTCTTATTGTGCGTGATATGATCTCCTTTCTAATTCATCGTCATATGCTTCACATCATGCCTCCTCGTAGAGCTTATGCATGAAATCCTAATTCACACAATGCTAACACAGTTCCTCCAGTCCCGAACCATGAGGCTACGAATGGAAATTCTGAAATACAATCCAACTTTTGACTTAGAGTGTAGCTAACCAGAACAATTAGCAGGTCCCAGTTCCTGCTCATACTAATGGTGGATCAATGGAACCTACAGTTCAAGATTTTGTTCTGATGAATCCGCCTGAGTTTATAAGGTTGCATATTGGTATGGATCCACAGAACTTCATTGATGATGTTAAGAAAATCTTTGGAGTGATGCAAGTGACTAGTAATGATAGGGTAGAGTTGGCATCCTACCAGCTTAAGGATGTAGCTAACATTTGGTTCACTTAGTGTAAAGAAACAGGTGTGCGAATGCAGCTCATGTGACTTGAGCATTCTTTACTGGAGCTTTTCTGGATAGGTTATTCCTGAGAGAGTTGAGGGAGGCTAAAGCTCAGGAGTTCATGAATTTGAGGCAAGGTACCATGTCAATCTAAGAATATGAATTTAAGTTCACCCAGCTCTCTAGGTATGCTCCACATATAGTTCCCGTTCCAAAGGCACAAATGAGTAAGTTTCTATTTGGGGTATTCGACTTGGTGAAGACAGAGTGTAGGAATGCTATGTTGTTAGAGGGTATGAATATCTCTAGGATTATGGCTCATGCTCAGTAGGTTGAGGGAGATAAGCTTAGGGAAATGACTAAGGACAACAAGAAGGCTAGAAAAGGAAATTATGAATACTCTCAACAAAAATCGGGTGGTGGAAATCGCTCACAGTTTCAGCAGAAATCTTCAGCCCCAGCACCTTCATCAGCTAGGTCTCCATCTCCTATGTTTCGACAGGATCAGAATGGTAAGGCATCAGGCCCTAGGTCTCAGAGGAGTGCCTCAGGTAACCGGACCTTCGCAACATGTCCAAAGTGTCGTAAGAACCATATAGGTGGGTGTCTTGCAGGCAAGGAAAGGTTCTTTTGGTGTTGTCAGTCAGGCAATAGGTTGAATGATTTCTCTTCTGCTAGATAGAAGCAATGAGGTAACAACAATAGGGCCCAATCTATAGCCCCAATATCACCAGCAGGGTGCTTCATCTCGTATAAGTGGCGATTAGCGCAAGAACAAGTTATATGCTCTCCAGGCTCACCAGGACTAGGAAAACTGTTCTAATATGGTCATTGGCATGTTACGAGTCTTTCATTTAGATGTTTATGCATTGTTAGATCTAGGGGATACTCTTTACTTTGTGACTTCCTATATAGCAGTAAACCTTAGTGTTAGTCCAGAAACTCTTTCAGAACCCTTATCAGTCTCTACTCCAGTTGGTCACCCAATTATAGCTAGACGGGTATACAAAAATTGCCCTTTCATAGTCTCTCAAAAAGTCACCTCACCAGATCTTGTAGAGTTAGAAATGGTAGACTTTGATATCATTCTAGCCATGGATTGTTATAATCTTGTTATGCCTCAGTCAATTATAGACTTAGGATCATTCGGTTTCAGTTTCCAAATGAACTAGTCTTAGAATGTAAGGGTTGTAGCTCAGTGCCTGTAGGTCAATTCATTTCTTACCGTAAGGCCAGAAAGATGATCTCTAAAGGGTATGCCTACCATCTTGTTTGGGTTAAGGATTAAAACTCCAAAACCCCAACTCTTGAGTTAGTTCTTATAGTAAATGAGTTTCTAGAAGTGTTTCCAGAAGATCTTCCCGGAGTTCCTTCCAAAAGGGAAATCGACTTCGAAATAAATCTTCATCCAGATACCCAGCCTATTTTGATTCCTCCTTACAGAATGTCTCACGTTGAGCTTAACGAATTGAAATAACAGCTAAAACGCCTTCTAGATAAGGACTTCATCAGACCGTGTACTTCTCCATGGGGTGCTCCATTGTTGTTCGTGAAAAAGAAAGATGGTTCTCTCAGAATGTCCATTGACTATCGTTAGTTGAACAAAGTCACCATTAAGTATCCCATCCCCAGGATTGATGACTTGTTCAACCAACTTCAAGGTGGTAGTTGCTTTTTTAAGATAGACCTCAGATCTGGTTATCATCAGCCTAGAGTCAGAGATAGTGACATTCCGAAGACAACTTTCAAAACTCGGTATGGTCATTATGAATTTGTAGTTATGACTTTTGGACTACCAAATGCTCCTGCAGCTTTCATGGACTTAATGAACAGGGTGTTCAAATAGTATTTGTAGTTTTTTGTTATCGTCTTTATCGATGATATCCTCCTTTATTCTCAGAGTAAGGAGGAGCATGCGACTCATTTGAGGGTTGTTCTGCAAATTCTCAAAGATCGCCAGTTATTCGCTAAGTTCAGCAAATGTGAATTTTTGTTACAGTCAGTCGCTTTCCTTGGTCATGTGGTGTCTAGCGAAGGAATCCAAGTGGATTCTCATAAAATAGTGGTAGTGAAGCAATTGCCCAGACCCACCTCTCCAACAGATATCAGAAGTTTCTTGGGTTTGGCTAGGTATTACAGGAATTTTTTTGAAGGATTTTCATCCATAGCTTCCCTATTTACCAAGTTAACTCAGAAGAAAGTCAAATTTCAGTGGTGAGATTAGTGCGAGAAAAGTTTCTCAAAACAGAAGACTAGATTGACTACAACTTCTGTCTTGACTCTACCAGATAGTTCAGATAGTTATGTGATTTATTATGATGCATCTAGGGTCAGCCTAGGTTGTGTGTTGATGCAGCGACGTAAGGTCATAGCTTATGCTTCTAGACAGCTTAAGGTACATGAGAAGAACTACCCGACTCATGAACTTGAGCTTGCCGCCGTAGTATTCACCCTAAAGATTTGTAGACACTACTTGTATGGTGTTCATGTTGATGTATTCACAGATCATAAGTTCCTCTAGTATGTGTTCACCCAGAAAGAGTTGAATCTTCGTCAGAGGAGATGGCTTGAATTCCTCAAAGATTATGATATAAATGTTCTTTACTATCCCGATAAGGCCAATGTAGTAGCCGATGCTCTTAGCAGATAATCCATGGGTAGTGTAGCACATGTTGAGGAAGAAAGGAAAGAATTACAGAAAGATATTCAGTGGATTACTCGCTTAGGAGTTGGTTTTATGGACATGTCAGAGGGTGAAGTGATAGTTCGTAATAGATCTGAATCTTCATTGGTATCGGAGGTTAAGTAAAAATAGGATAGGGATCCTATATTACTTCAGTCTAAAAGTGTTGTCCATCAATAGAAAGTAGAGGTTTTCTCCCAACGGGGAGATAATGTGCTTCGTTATCAGGGTCGCTTATGTGTTCCTAATGTGGGTGAGGTTAGGCAGCAGAGCCTTACAAAAGTCCATAAGTGCCACTAAGATGGACCGTTATCTGCGGGAAGTCTTTTGGTGCAACGGCATAAAGAGAGACATAGTGATTTTGTGGCTAAGTGTCGTAATTGTCAACAAGTTAAGGTAGAGCATCAAAAACCAGGAGGTAGGACTCAAGAGATTGATATTCCTACATAGAAGTGGGAAGTGATAAACATGGACTTCATTACGGGTTTACCTCGTACTCGCAGACAATATGACTCCATTTGGGTGATAAGGACAGAGTTACTAAGTCCGCTAACTTCTTGGTTGTCAAGACTACAAATTTAGTGGAGTATTACGCTAAACTCTACACTAATGACATAGTCAGGTTGTATTGGGGTTCTTTTGTCTATCATTTTAGATAGAGGTCCTCAGTTTACCTCTCATTTCTGGAGATCATTTCAGAATTTTCTTGGTACTTAGGTAAATCTCAGTACAACATTTCATCCACAGATGGACGGTGAGGGAGAGCGTACCATTCAAACCTTAGAAGACGTATTGAGAGCTTGTCTGATCAACTTCAAGGGTAGTTGGGATGATCACCTACCCGTCATAGAGTTCCCCTATAAGAATAGCTATCATTCCAGTATTCAGATGGCCCCTTATAAGGCACTATATGGGCGTAGATGTTAATCTCTGATTGGTTGGTTTGAAATAGGTGAAGCAACATTTATTGGGCTATATTGGGTTCATGAAGCTATGGAAAAAGTTCAGCTCATCAAAGATAGACTTAAGACAGCTCAGAGTCTTCAGATATCCTATTCAGATGTAAGAACAAGGGACTTAGAGTTTGAGGCTGATGATTGGGTTTTCCTAAAAGTGTCACCTACAAAGGGAGTGATGAGATTTAGCAACCAAGGGAAGCCCGGTCCTACATATGTAGGTCCCTACAAAATCATGAAAAGGGTTGGTAAGGTGGCTTATGAGTTAGAGTTGCCATCAGAACTAGCAACGGTTCATCCGGTCGTTCACATTTCATGGTTGAAGAAATGTGTGGGTGATCCAGCATCCATAGTACCATTAGAGAGTGTGGCTGTGAAGGATAGCCTCACTTGTGAGGAAATGCCAGTTGAGATTCTTGACCATCAGGTTTGCAAGTTGAGAAATAAGGAAATCGCTTCAGTGAAGGTTTTGTGGAGGAGTTAATCAGTAAAGGGAGCTACTTGGGTAGCAGAAGTAGCCATGAAGACCAAGCATCCTCATCTCTTTCCTTCTTGGTCCGTTTCAACTTGAGATAATAGTTCCTCTCCCGTCTCTTAGTTTACTCTTGCATAAAAATCAGTCTTAGCATCTTGTTCCTCCAATTGTTCTTGCATTTTCAGCATATTTTCTTGTTCTTGGAACTCAGTTTAGTTAGATATCAGTTTCTAGTACTTAGTGGTAGTGATTGCACCTCCTTCCCTCCATACTCAGCTAGCTTAGGCTTCATTCGAGGATGAATGTTCCCAAGGGGGAGATATTGTAACACCTCGAAAATGAGACTTACACTTTGCAGCAGAAAACAACAGAAAAAGGGGAACCACAGAAGGGTTCACAGGCCGTGATTCGGACCACGGTCAATCACCCTCACCGTAACTCACAACCAGCCCAGAAGTGGTGGGCCACGGATCACTTCACGGGTCGTGGACTACCACACGAACCGTGTTGAGGCTCGTGGAAGTGAGAAGGAACCTCCCAAGCTCAGGCATTAGACCACGGAGCCCTCCACAGGTCGTGGTCTTGATGGCGGGCCGTAGGAGGGTCCGTGAACCTTAGCTTACAGACAGACCATAACATACGTGTAGAACAACAGTGGCCTTCACGGTCTGTGGTCCTTCACACGGGCCATGGTATGGACTGTGGTTGACCTCATTCCAGAACCAGTAGCCATTGACCAGCAGACCATGACCCACACGATGGACTATGGTTCTAGTGATGGTCCGTCGTTACATTCGTCGTCCGGCTCCGTCAGATTCTAAGCGGGTTCATTTTGGTCTTTCCCCTATGTGTTAGACATTTAAACTACGTCATTATACATCTAAACTACGTCGTTTTACTCAATTTAAGCCTAGTTAATTAGTCAGAACTTACCTAAAAACTTATTCACCAAATATTCATTGATTTGAAGCCAAAAAAGAGAGACAAGTCAACTCGCCCCTCAAGAACACGCAAAAGGTTTTCTTCAGTTCCAACCCCAAAATCGAAAGATCTCTCTGTAGATTTCGTCACCAGTTATGTGGGATTTCACACATGGGTTCCTTTTATCCACTAGGTCCCTAGAATTCAATTAGACTCTTCATTCAGATTATCATGTTTAGACCTAGGGTTTCTAAAACCTTGGAGAATTGTTGTGAAATAGTTGTTATTGCGCTCCTAATCAGATTATAATGTTTTCATGAATTCTTTGTTTGTTCCTTACATAAAATTCAAAACCCTAGTTGTGTAGATTCTCTTAGTCCAGGAATTACACTTGCTAGGTCATTTAAACATATATGCATGCTCCAGTTCCGAATGTTTTCACTGTCAGTATTTAAATGTTACATTGTCAGATTTGCATATCAGAATATTGAGCTATCCAGTATTTCAGTTATGTTGTTTATAAACATTCCAGTTTGGAGTAGGCTTAGCACTGAGTTGGACTAGGGTTTAGTGTACCCTCATAGTCCCAGAACTATGTGCCTCCATAGGTTTATAAGTCCCCTCTGTTGGGCATCAGATTTAGTGATCACGCTAGTCATGCCTTTATACCCCTAGGAAGGTATATTGGGTCATCTTGATGGGGCGTATACATCGAACTCCTCGTTTAGCTCACGTGGTTTTATGTCGGTTAATACTAGCTCCCACAGTCAGACTTCAGTGCATTTGACCAGGTTTTCATTTATACCTCAGCATTCAGTCTTAGTATGTCATGTTTAGGATTAATACTTGGTCATTGCATTTAGTTCAATCTTCAGTATATTTCAAAATTTACGTTTAGTTCAGATTATATCACTGCTCAATATGTTTTGTTCAGTTTATTTATTTTATTCAACTATATTCTATATCTTACATGCTCAGTACATTCCAAGTACCGACACATATTGTGCGCTACATCATTTCATGATTTAGGTTTAGGTACTCAACATCCAGATCACGCATAGATCGATTCCCGATCTCCACTTCAGCAACTTCAGTGGTGAGTCCTCATACTTCGAGGACAATAGACATTTTTCCTATATTCAGTCTTTTATTTTAGTTTCAGTTTTGCTATAGTTAGTTGGGGGCATGTCCCAACAACTTTAGTCAGTAGAGGCTTTTTCACACATAGTGTTTGATTCAACTTTAGATTTGAATTTGATCTTTTAGTTGTTATTGAACTCCTAGTACATTTCATATATTCAAACTTGTTGGGTATTCCCCATCTTTCAGTTATCACTGATTTAGCTTTCGCATAGTACTTCTATATTCAGTTATCTTTTAGTATGCTTATGATATGCTAGCTTCAAGGTTAGCTTGGGGTCACTCGTGATCCTAGGACCCACGTTTACGTCAAGGGGTAGCCTCGGGGCGTGAAAATTAGTTCAAGAGAAAGAAAATGGGACTCATCTAGTATATATGTTTGAAGCATAGAGACATGAAACATATGATGCATATCCAATAAGCTATGTGGCAAGGTTAACTTATAGGCCACTTCTCACACTCAGCTTAAAATCTAAAGAGGGTCAATGAATCTGAGTCTAAGCTTGCACTTTTTTTCAAACCTCATCACACTTTTCGTGGGTGACATCCGGAGCCAAACATGATCAACATCTATAAATGCTAGGGCTCGAGCAACTTTTCTGTCGACTTTGTGTTGTCAATATCCTACCCTGAGTCATACAAACCAACTCCATAGTATCTCTAAGAACGTCTGTATCTAAAGAGTCCATCTCAGTCGAATCAAACCAACTGATCAGAGATCAACACCATCTACCATACAACGCCTCAAATGTGGTCATCTGAATTCTTGAATGATAATTGTGGTAGAAAAACTCTGCTAAGGGAAATTGTTGATTCCATCGAGCACCTAAGTCAGTCACATAAGCTTGGAGTATATTATCAAACACACGAACCATTTGCTAAGACTGACCAGCAGCCTGAGGGTGAAAAAATATACCAATATCTAATCGAGTACTCAAACCATGTTGCAAAGCCCTCCCAAAGTGAGAAGTGAACAATGCTCCTTGGTTCGAAACAATAGAAATAGGCATTCTATAGAGTTGGACAATCTTACTGATATAAAGTTGGGCTAACTTCTCAACCGTATATTGCACTCAAAGTAGGATAAAATAGGCAGACTTGGTCAACCCGTCAACAACCAACTAAATGGAGTCATTACCACCCACGGTGGTAGGCAAACCTACATCAAACTCCATAGTAATATGCTCTCATTTCAAAGTAAAAATGGGCATCCTCTAAGATATACTTCCAGGCTACTGGTCCTTACACTTCAACTGTTGGGAATTCAAGCATCTAGACACAAAATCTTCAATATCCATGTTCTTGCCACACCACCAGTAATGCTAAGTGAGATCATGATATATCTTTGCCACTCCTGGATATAAAGCATATCGAGAACAATGGGCATTTTCAAGAATCAGTTTATTCAACTCACCCACCTTAGGCACATAAATCCTACCTCCAATCCTCAAGACACCATCAAAATCAAGGACAACCTCTTTGGCTTCCCCTCTCAACACTTTATCTCGAATGAGACGCAAATTCTCATCATCAAATTGACACTCATGGATATGCTCAACTAAGGAAGACTGGGCCTCTATGAAAGCAGTTAAATTACAAGACTCCTAAGAAATCTGCAACCAGAAAAGACTATTGGCTAACCTCTGAACATCTCTAACCAACTGTCTCTCCTCAACACAAATAGTGGCAAGACTCCCCATACTAGAAGACTTCATACTCAAAGCATCGACCACCACATTGACCTTCCCCAGAATATACAAGATAGTGATATCATAGTCCCTTAGTAACTTAAGACATATGTGTTGCCTCAAGTACTTCAGATCTTTATTATTGAAAATTAACTGAACACTCAAATAATCCATGAAGACCTCATAATGTACCCCATACAGATTGTGTTACCATAGCTTAAGCACAAATATTACTCCTACCAACTCCAGATCATGAGTAGAGGTAGTTCTTCTCATGGTTTATCAATTGTCTAGAAGCATATGCTATATAACTTTCACCTTCTACATCACAATACCACCCAGCCCAACTCCAGAAGGATAACAATAAATGGTGAAGTGCATGACATCATCATGTAAGGTTAAAATAAGAGTCGAAGTCAACAAGGTCTTCATCTTTTGAAATCTCTTCTCACACTCATCAGACCACTGGAAGCTCACACTCTATTGAGTCAATCTTGTCAAAGGAGATGCAATATTAGAGAAGCTATAAACAAACTACCTATAGTAATATGCTATCCCCACAAAACTTTGAATCTCGTTAACTAAAATTGGCCTGGTCCAACCTCTAATTCCCTCAATCTTGGTTGTATCAACCCAAATACCCTTTTTGGACACCACATGTCCTAGAAATAGGCTTAGTTCCTAGCTCCACGTCAATAGCAAAATGAATGTCTCTATCCAGGGGAACACTTGGAAGATAGTAGGAAATACATCTGAAAACGATTGAACCAAAGAAACAGAATCCGTGGGAGGTGGCTCAAAACTACTATCCTAAATAAATGCAAAAATAGGAAATTACCTTCTATCCACCAACCTCTGAACTCGAATTGAGGATATAACTTTTCCAGGGTAAGAACCAAATGTCCACTAAACTCATGGGACACCGACATTGCTAAAGTCAAAGTCTTACCAAACTAATTAAGAATATGTTTCAACACAAGGTACACCCTAGAAGTGTCATGGCGTATAGGACCCTGGGAAGCCCTACACAATCCACTTAATATACATCATACAAGATAATAAAAAATCAAGGGATTCTTAAAAGACAGTTCATATCATAAGAGTTGATAAAAACTAGTGGAAGCCTAACATAGTCTTAAAGCAATCTATTACATCATGAGTGATTGGGACATAACTCGTGCATCACATACAATAATTAAAAGTAAAGACAATAAGCAATAAAGGGTTCCGTCCTCAGAACATGAGGACTCACCAATCTTCAATATCTACTAAAGTGATCACTAGCCACGGAGATGCGAGATATGGCATCTGACCCTACAATAGTGAAAAAATATAGGGAAAAGTATGTGTTACTACATGGAATGTAGCAAGTATTATAGGAATGCATAAATATATGAAAACATGCTAAAGAGGACTTTACATGACATGCAATTAATTAGTTAACCCATAAGATAAAAGGGTTAGAAAATGTAAATCATAATCATTGTCAATACAAGTTAAACAATCCTTAAAACACTTGTGAGATACTTCTAGGAGTAACCTTAGTTCATTATTTTGGGAAATTTACATTTAACCGACATAAGACCACGTGAGCTATCACATAAAATTCAGTCTCTACCCCACACCGAAAAGTGCTTTGCTCACTTACCAAGGTAAGAAGCATGAACTTCTATCTTAAGTGTATCTACTAGCTAATGTCTATCTAGATAACTTATGGTGGCACATAGTTTTTGGGAAATGGGTAATCGCCACTTGTCTACTCGGTGTTATGCATAAATCCCACGGAATAGTCATTAGTCTTAACTTATCTTAACATTCATGAGTATATTTTCCACTTGTCTTATTATTTGAATATCTCCTTAACTTTGATTCATCTTAGGTGAGAAAACCTTTCAACGATATGAATACTTTATGTGAAAACCCCTTTCACATTCATATTTGACTAATGTGTGAGAAATCTTTTCACAACAACAACAACATTGATACTTCACTCTCAAAGTATCCTTAAAACATTTACTTTAATTTCATACAGAACATGCATATCTTCATAAACTCATCTTTCATTATTCAAAAAGCTTTATCATATGATCATAGTCTAGAAATCATGGATTTCACATGGGTTCACGGGAATTCAACTTAGACACATGCATTTATTTCAGTTAGACTTAAAACAATCAATTGGATCATAATTGAAAATAACCCATGAGATTGAGTAAAAACCTTAACTTTGCTTGGAAATTCACTCTTGTAAAAATTGGAGAACTTAGGAACCCTATGGAGGTAACGACTCCATAGGTGAATAATATCATACATTAACACCAAAAGATTTAAATCAATGGTGAATTTGGAGACTTGACCTTAAAACCCTAGCCTTTTTCTTCAAGTTTTAGAGAGAGAAATATTGTGGAAGAACTTTGATCAACTTTGAGAATTTAGGAGAATGATTTCAATTGGGAGTTTTTGGGGGTAAAAACATTTATATAGGGTATATAATAGAAGGTAAAAAGACATAGTATTGGGTTAGAATAATTAGGAAAAGACCCAAAAGCTCTTTTAAAATAACTGTCCATCTCCATCGACGGTGGGGACCTACGACCTGTGGCCCATCTACAAACTATCCTGGTCAATCGTCAATGGGTTCAAAAAATTATTTCTAAGACCTTTGACTGGTGGAACCCATGTACGGTCCATTAATCAACCTTCGGTCCGTACATGTCCTTCGTCATTCCAACTGAAATATTCTAAACTTACGAGACCTACCTACGACTCGTACATAGGATGAACGACAATCGTAGTGAATCGTATAAAAGTGATGGACTATACTTGTAAGGAATTTTTGACGTTGGCACCCACGGCCTCATTTAAGGTCCATATGCGAGTTCATGGACCGGCTGTGGTTTTGTTGGTACTGGTACCAGTTCTATACAAAGCTGTAATTTTCCATCTTTTCAAATATGAGGTGTTACATTATCTCGCCCTTAGGAACATTCATCCTCGAATGGAATTCAAGATATCATACGGAGTGTAGGAACTTAAACCTAAAAGCCCAACATGAATGTAGTCACAAAAATGCACATATCCGAGGAGAGAAATATCAACTCCAAGCACAAGCATGTTCAAAACACCATTTCATGAGGTACACATCCAACTCATACCCAAATGAATATAACCATAAATTAATCTATCAAGTTAACTCATTTTCTCAAATATAAAGTTTTTACATGAACATGCATAAATGAGGAGTCATGGGAACATCTAAAATGCATGAAACCAAAAGAGTGAACCATGAAGGACTGAATACCTCTAGCTAGAGTAGGGGCATAAGGAAAAGATGAAGATACGGGACATTATATCGACCTCGTCCTACCGAGTAGCACCCTCAACTAATTAATTCCTCCAAAGAACCTTCATGGAAGCAACTTCCTTATTTTTCGACTTCTTAACTTTCCGGTCTAAAACCTCAACCGGAACTTCTTCATAAGAAAGATCCTCCTTAACTCCCAAACCTTCTAATGGAACTATGGATGTACGATCTCCAACACATTTATTCATCAATAAGACATGGAAAACTTGATGCACTAATGCCAATTCATTAGGAAAATCAAGTTCATAAGCAACTTAACCAATTCACTTCAAAATCTTATTCATTCAATAACCAATCCAAGCTAGGTTTAATTAGGATAGCTCTTAATCTTTGATTCAATTAGGTGAGAAGACCTTTCAACCTTAGAATCCTTATTATGTGAGAAAACCTTCACATCATGCTTTCATGTGTTTATGAAAAAATCATTTCAATAACACAACAACAACATCATCATTAATACTTTACTCTCAAAGCATCCTAAAAACATTTGCATAGGTTTCATAAGAACATGCATAGTTCCATTATTTACTTTTTAAGGTTCAAAACCCACTTTCAATCATCAACCTTTAGAAAACATGGGTTAGCTATGGATTTCATCATAAATTCATGTAACTCTATAAATACATGCTCAATTTCATAAAACTCTTGCTTTATAATCAAAATCACACATCATATGATCATAACTTGAAAACATGGGGATTACATGGATTCATGGGGAAATCAACATAAAATCATATTATTTCATCAGTATATGCATAAGAGATCATAATTCAATCATTTGAATCAATAATCAAAATAACCCATGACAATTGAAGAAATCCCTAACTCCATTAAGGATTTCTAACTTTGAAAATAGGAGAATTTGGGAACTCCATGAATGGAAGGAATCCATGGATGAAAACTAGCATAAATTGAATCTAATTGCTAATCTTCAATGGAGGAATTGAGACTTGACTTGAAACCCTAGGTTGAATCCTTCTTCTTCAAGCTTTCTAGAGAGAGAATTATTGGAGAGTTCTTCTTTTTGGTGAATTTGAAGAGAATGAAGTGAATGGGAAAATTTGGGGTTTGAAATGTAACGACTTGTTCCCGTCGTTATAGAAAAGCCAACGGGAGAAAATTTAGGGCCAGAAAACTTTTTTGTAGTAGTTGGATTTTCCCAACCTTGTCTAGATTTGGACGAAATTAGAGTCATTGAGGTGTAGAGAAATCTAGTAACAATTGGGTGAATCATTTATGATTTTGATTACACGAGTAGTTAGATAACTCGTTAATTAATCCGTACGACTTGACAGAATTAAATTCGAGCGAGTAGAACTCTCGAAATCAATCTTAGTGTAAAAGGTATTTACTGAGCGTCGTGGGTTAGAGGTGTGTTGTGAAATGGGCATTTTGGAATTCTTGAAATAGCTCTCTGTTTCATTTTTGCCGCTTTGGTGGGGACTTTTGCCGCTTTGGCGTCGCTGCTTTGGCGTCACCGTTGTGGTGGGGTAGTGGTTGTTGTAGCAGGCCAGACGTGAATTAAAGTCGTTTATAAGCCCCTAAATGACCTCATTATGCACTTTTCGACTTTTAGAGCTAAGGAACGACCCCTAGGTGACTCCTACTCATTTTTCTCCATTCTTTAGGCTAAAGTTAAGCTTTCCACTCCCCGAATCCATTTTTCGATCCGTAGAACGTAATATAATGGGTGAACATTGACGGGGGGAAGGTTTTGTTATAGATTCTATGGTGGAAACCACACTAATTTGGATAATTGGGATCATGGGTTTGACCTAGGGTTCATAGAGTTGTTAGTAATCCGGGTAATTAACAATTGTTTATTGATTCCCGTATTATATTGATTCTTTGTAGACCAAGAATAATCGAAACGAATCCGAAAAGGGAAGGATAAAGTTTCTTAGGGTTTCAAGCTTGTTTCGAGGCAATTGTAAGGTGCAACGATTTTCTCTAAGATTGATCTAAGATCCGGTTACCATCAATTGAAAAATAGGCCTGAGGATGTGCCCAAGACGATGTTTAGAACTCGCTATGGGCACTATCAGTTTTTGGTTATGTCTTTTGGTTTGACCAATGCACCAGAAGCTTTCATGAGTTTGAAGAATGGGATGTTCAAACCATTTCTTGATTCGTTTGTTATAGTCTTTATTGATGATATTTTGGTATATTCAAAAAGTGAGGAAAAGCATGCCAACCATCTTCATAGTGTTTTGGGTGTTCTTGGGAAGCAAAAGCTTTCTGCTAAATTTCTAAGCGTGAATTTTGGTTGAAATAGGTTGCATTTTTAGGGCATATAGTTTCAAAAGAAGGGGTAATGGTAGATCCTCAAAGGATTGAGGCGGTTAAGAATTGGGTCCGATCAAATTATGTGACGGAAGTTAGGAGTTTTGTTGGGCTCGTTAGCTATTATCGTTGATTTGTGAAAAATTTTGCTTCTATTGCCACTCACTTGACTAATTTGACCAAAAAGGAGATACCATTTGAATGGACTGAAAAAGGTGAGGAGATCTTTCAAAAGCTCAAGACTCTCTTGACCACCGCGCATATTCTAGCATTATCGATTGAAGGTAAGGATTTTATTATTTATTGTGATGCTTCAGATTCTTGTTTGGGTGCTGTATTGATGCAGGATAAGAATATTATACCATATGCCTCGCGTCAATTGAAGGTGCATGAGAGGAATTATCCAACGCATGATTAGAAGTTGGTAGCGGTAGTATTTTCTCTTAAGATCTGGCAGCATTACCTCTATGGTGTTAAGTGTGAAGTGTTTGTTGATCATTGTAGTTTGCAGCATGTGTTCACTCAAAAGGATCTGAATTTGAGACAGCGAAGGTGGATGGAGTTACTTAAAGATTATGATGTGACCATTCAATACCATCCGGGCAAGGCTAATGTTGTGGCAAACACTTTTATTCAAAAAATAGTGAGTATGGGTAGTTTGCTCGCTTAAGTGTAGCCAAGCAACCTTTGGCTAAAGAAATTGAGACCTTAGAGGCTAAGTTCATGCAGTTGGACATCTCAGAAAAATGTGGGGTGCTAGATAGTATTGAGGTAAGGGCCACTTTCATTTAAGAGATCAAGACCAAACAATTTAAAGATGAGAATTTGGAGGAGCTTAGAAAGAACACTGCGATGGGTATGGCACAAGAGACCACTCTTGATGCGGATGGTGTGCTCAATTTTAAAGGGAGAATTTGTGCTCCTAAAGTAGATGACTTGATTGAGAAATTGTTGACGGAGTCTCATGGTTTGCGATATTCTATTCATCCGACTGTGACCAAGATGTATAGAGATTAGAAGCGAATTTATTAGTGGTCGGGCATGAAGAAGGATATAGCGGAGTTTGTGACTAAGTGTCAAAATTGTCAACAAGTGAAATATAACATCAAAGGCCTGCAGGTTTATTACAAAGAATGCCAATTCCGGAATGGAAGTGGGAAAGGATATCCATGGATTTTGTGGTTGGTCTTTCCAAGACTTTGGGGAAGTTTGATTCTAATTGGATAGTGGTTGATAGATTGACTAAGTCAACCCACTTTATTTCGGTAAGAATAGATTATAATGCTGAACAATTGGCTAAAATTTATGTGAAAGAGATAGTGAGGTTGCATGGGGTGCCCCTCTCTATCATCTCAGATCGTGGTACCCAATTCACACCCAAGTTTTAGAGGAAATTACATGATGAGTTGGGCACACAACTCACTTTTAGTACAACCTTTCATCCACAGATAGATGGACAGTCATAGAGGACTCTTCAAGTGTTGGAAGACATGTTGAGGGCATGTGTGATTGATTTTGGAGGGCATTGGGATAAGTTCTTACCTTTGTGTGAATTCTCCTATAATGATAATTATCACTCCATCTTTATATGGAACCATTCGAGGCACTCTATGGGAGGGGATGTAGATCACCCATAGGATGGTTTGAGGGTGGAGATGTGAAACCTTTGGGGGTTGATTTGGTGAAGAATGCTCAAGATAAGGTGAGGAGTATTCAAGCTAAACTTTTAGCATCCTATAGTAGACAAAAGAAGTATGCGGATCATAAGGTAAGATACATGGCGTTTCAATCCGGTGAAAATGTACTTCTTAAGGGATCACCCATGAAAAGGGTGATGAGATTTGGTAAGAAGGGTAAGCTAACTCCTAGATACATTGGTCCATTTGAAATTATTTAATTTGTAAGACTGGTGGCGTATATATTATCTTTACCTCCTAATTTATCAAGTGTTTATCCGGTATTTCATGTATCCATGTTGAAGAAGTATCATGGTGACGGGGATTATATCATTAAGTGGGACTCAATTGTGTTTGACAAGGACCTCCAATATGATGAGGAACCCATTGCAATTCTTGATCGTGATGTGCGTAAGTTGAGGTCCAAGGAGATTAAGTCTGTGAAAGTTCAATGGAAGCATCGTTCAGTTAAGAAAGCTACTTGGGAAACCGAGGGGGACATGCGAGGCAAGTATCCCAATTGTTCGTTGATTCAGGTAGTACTTCATTCTTTCCTTAGCCTACTTTTCCTAAGTTTTGTCACTCAGTGATGAGTGATGGGTAAATTGGTATCTATTGTAACGACATGCTCCCGTCTTTATAGATAAGCCAACGGGGGAAAGTTTGGTGCCGAAAAACTTTTTTGTAATATTTGGATTTTCCCAACCTTGTCCAGATTGGACGAAATCAGAGTCATTGAGGTGTAGTGAAATCTGGTAACAATCGGGTGAATCATTTATGATTTTGATTACATGAGTAGTTAGATAACTTGTTAAGGAATCCGTACGACTTTACATAATTGAATTCGGGCAAGTAGAACTCTTGGAATTGATCTTAGCATAAAGGGTATTTACTGAGCATCGTGGGTTAGAGGTGTGTTGTGAAATGGGAATTTAGGATTTCTTGAAATAGCTCTCTGTTTCATTTTGGCCGCTTTGGTGGGTACTTTTTCCGCTTTGGCGTCACCATTGTGGCAGGGTAGTGGTCGTTGTGGTGGACCCGACATGAATTAAAGTCGTTAATATACCCCTATACGACCTCATTATGCACTTTTCGACTCTTAGAGCTAAGGAACGACCCCCAGGCAACTCCTACTCATGTTTCACCATTCTTGAGGCTAAAGGTAAGCTTTCCACTCCCCGAATCCATTTTTCGATCCGTAGAACATAATAGAATGGGTGAATATTGATGAGGGAGGTTTTGTTATAGATTCTATGGTGGAAACAACCCTAATTTGGATAATTGGGATCATGGGTTTGACCTAGGGTTCATAGAATTGTTAGTAATCCGGGTAATTAATGATTGTTTATTAATTCCTGTATTATATTGATTGTTTGTAGACCAACAACAAGCCGAACAAATTCGGAAAGGGAAGGATCAAGTTTCTTAGGGTTTCAAGCTTGTTTTGAGGTAGGTGATGGTCGTGATTCTATGATTGTGTGATGTATGCTTGTTCTTGCTTCATTATGGTACTTGTATATGTATGAATGTTGCAATGTTGATCACACTTGTTGTAAATGAGATACAGAATTGATGAATTCCATGAAATCATGACTTAAATGTATGATGTTAATGATATACATGTGATTGTGATTGTGGTGTGTGAATGGGATCGGTTTCCACATTCAGGCATAACTAACTTGGATCAGTTGCCACATTCCGGCATGCTAACTATTTAGGTTTGGGTTTTATGAGAAGACCAATGATTTGATACAAAATGTGAAGTTGCTCGTTGTTCGTAAATATTGATAAAGTTGTATATGTTAATATACATGCAGGTGATTATAATGTTGTCTTCACCTGTTTATGTTGCACTAGTGGGATAGCCACGTGATTCTACCAGTACACTATGATTGTGTACTGATTTTGCACTTGCTCTTATTTGGTTAAGTACAGGGCATCTTCAAGCGGCTATTGACAGATCTCGCTTAGGAGATCAGTGATCGTCACTTCGAATTCAAGGGTGAGCCAATTCCTCCGGGCTACCATGGGATTCTCTTTCGTCTATGTCCACCATTTCCGGACAAAGACATTTGTTTTAGCTAGTTCATTAGTATTGGGTTGTATCCCTTCTTGTTTAGACTTGGATCATTGTTAGATGTTTTGGTACATTAACTTTCAGGTTCTAGGTTATTTCTTCCGCATTGTTTAGTTCTTGTAGACGCCTGATGGAGTTTATGGGAACTCCCTATTTAATTCCTTAGTATTTGACTTGCTTCGTATACTTAAATGCCTTAGTTTTTGTGTAGTTTCTTGGTTTGGGTTGTAGTAGTGGTTCTCCCACCAGAGTGTTAGTGTGGGTGCCAATCACGAAGGTCTGGGTCGTGACATGAAATCACGTATATAGGGGTCTTAGTGCAGGGTAAAATGACCTAGTATAGGAATTAATTAATTAGGAAATGACCCAACTACCCCTGAACTTAACTGCCGACCTACCACCGACGGACCATTGACGACGGACTGTGGTCAGGACGACGGGCCATCCTGCACGACCATCGTTCGTGGTCAATAGGTTGTTTTTGGGAAAGTGAACCACAGGCCCCCAACCACGGATAGTGGTCTGACCTACGGTCCGTTGGTCAGGCCGTGGTCCTCAGCCTCTACAGACCTTAGGGATGACAAATCCATGGTCCACACTACGATCCGTGGTCCTACCTATGAACCGTGGTTGGCCTCCATGATTGGAACTTGTAATTTTAACCCTCCGTCGCCGGAGTTACAACAAATATGGCCAACTGTGACACAAAAATCGTCACAAACAAGTGCTTTAACCCTCCAAACTTATCCATCAATATCCTTCTATTACGACTATACTATACTATCATTTCTTATATATCAATCAAAACAAATTATATAGATATACGTGCACAAGGATATACTATAAAATCAAAATAGACAGGGCGGTGCAGTGGACACTTGTTCACCACCCACAATCTCATCATCAATTCTTGCCCCTTCTTTCTTTTCCACATGATCAATGCAACTATGTCAAATCAATTCTTTCTATTTATTATTATCATTATTACATAAATATAGAAAAATCTGTTTTAGGCTTGTTTACTTCTACTTCTACTTCAATAAATTCAGATTCAATTATTTTTTAAAAAATAATTTATCCTTATTTTTAAGAAATTATTTTTGCCCTTATCCAAGTACTTCCTCTGTCCCTAATTACTTGTCTATTTTTGAATTGACACACCTACTAAGAAAAAAAAATTATATAGTGAGTGTACCATTTTACCCCTATTAATGTGGATGAATTGAAAACTTAAGATTTTCAAGAAGTTCTTCATTTTTCAAAGTAATAAATTGAGGGTAAAATAGAGAATTTTTTTGTCCTTTCTTGATTTGTCAAAATGGACAAGTAATTAGGGACAACTAAAACAGGAAAAATGGACAAGTAATTAGGGACAGAAGGAGTACTAATTACACGAGTCCTTGTCGGTACAGATTTAATATATATTATTTTCTTTATCTTAATTATATTAAATAGATAGATTTGCGAGAATCAATCAATTACTTCGCAAATATTTACAATTTTTCTATACAAAAAAACAATCAAATTCTTTGTAATTTTGATTGTTATGGTAATGCATAAGTTGAACAACTAAAATAAGTTGGAGTTTACATTCGTTGGTTCGCCCACCTAGAATGCCACTAATTATAACCCATTTTGGATCGTAACAGAAAATCTATTTCAGCCCTCAAAAAAATAAAAAATGAAATGAATAAATCAAACATGCACATAATTAAAATTTAATTAATTTATTATAAAGTTTAAACTTACCCTAAGTAAACTCGCAATATCCCTATAAACATGTTGATGTAAGAATAATACTATATAAGAAAGGAGAACAAGCACACAAGTCATCATCAACATGTGTGCTTTTCAAAATTATTATGTAAGCTTGAGGGTTCGTTTGTTATTTAACTTTATTTTACAACTTTTAATTTTCAATTTACTGCCGCTCTTTTGATTTTCTGGAATTCTCAGACAAATTTATCCTTTGCTTTCGTCATCTATCTAAGTGCTTATGTGAGATTAAATGATACTTATTGTGGGTCCCATCCAACTCTTTTCCTTCAATTTTTGTTTGTTCGTTGTAAAAGGGTATTTATTTATTATATATAATAATTAGGAAGACCTTACATCTTGAGAGGAGGCATACCCAACAACTGGGATTCCATTCTACTAGCTTCAGTAGTGGTAGTAGCTTCTACAGTTATCAGGGATTGTTAGATGTAGACACGTATTTTTGACCGAGCTTAAAATTTTACACCATTTTTAGAGCTGAAATATTTTTATAAAAATTAAATATTTTGACTTTTCTCTTATTTTATTAAGTTTATTTTAAGAGATTTGAAAACAACAAAATTAGAATCACTTTTTAAGGTAAGTTTTATTTTTCAATTATTTAAAAAGAAATGAAAAATTACAAAAATCTATATTATTTTAAAATTAAGTTTTTATAAATAAGCTAGTATTATTTAATTATTTTTTTATAGATGTTTGACTTTTTCTTAGATTTTACTAATTTTAAATAATTAGTTGGTATGTTATTATAGTTTATTATTAATATTTATTCTTTTAAAAGTAGAATAAAACTAAAACTAAAAAAAATAAAAAATAACCTAAATAATCTAACTAACCTACCCCCCCCCCCCACACACACACACACTCCCACTCCCTCATGTTCTCCTCAACTAAACAAACCACTATCCACTCATATACCCACTAAACTACTACTACAATCTGCAAAAAAACCTATCCTATATATATATCATACACAACATACAGAAGGGGGGAAATCATCAGCAACCAAAACAAAAAACACATACACAAAGCGACGCACAAAACCAAAGAAAAGGGGAAAAAAAAAATTTCAGCAGTAGACTTTTGCCTGCACGCGCACACAACATACGTGTTTGTCCTCTTATTATATATTTTATTTTACTCACAAACAAAGGTTGAGTTCAACGTTTGCTTTCGTGGTTTCGAGTTCGTGGTTCCCTGTTAGAATTGCTTTTCTTTCGTGCGTTGATTTTCGCAAGAGGTACTATTTAACATTTAGTTTATAATTTGATTTTCATGATTATATAGTACTTAATTCCGGTGTCCTGAATTTATTCAAATGTCATCTGTGTTTAGCATTGCCATTATAATATTGAAATACATGTAAATATTTGTAGTGTTGCATTTGGATTAAAATATGATATAACGTATAATTGCTTTTTGCTCACCAAAGAATCAATATTTTTCTTTATTCGCTCTATTTTGTCAAGCCGAAACCTGACTCGTGGATTGTTGTTAATTAATTTGATCAATTCACATAGTTTTGAGTTATTCGTTGATAGCATAATTTAAAAAACGGACTAAGTAAATCATTGTTTGTTAGCCAAAAAATACATTTTTTATGCAATTTAATCTTATCATTTAAAGTGTTTTAGAATCTTGGTATTCTATAGGTCATAGATCTAATGCTAGTTTAAATTTAGCATAAATACTAATGATGTTTTTTTTAACTTTTATTTTTCTCTAAAAAGCAATTTTATGGGTTCATTAATTAGGATATTAGATTTGGGTTTACTAACTTACAGAAATAAAAAGTGTTATTTTAAGATATTTTCTTTTGTTATAAAGATATATCAACACTTATTATTAATAATTAATTAAAGCGTGACCTTAATTTGTTAATTATTTTTCTATCATTCATTAAAAATTATTATTTATAATTAGAATAGTAAAAAACATATCTCGAATAACAATGCTCTATTTTGTTAAACGACTGAAAATATTATTATGTTAATAAGATGAGATTTAATTAATTGAATGTA